>NW_027271369.1:2030000-2630000 GCF_040938485.1 Diadema antillarum | reverse complement strand
ACCGCTGTGAAAAGTTTAAGTTTTGCACAGAGGGTTGAAAATAGAAGAAAATCTGAACCCTAATTTGAATATTAATATTGAATTTAATGAAACTGATTCATGCTTTCATTATTGAATTACCTTCAACAAAATTGTGCACTATTCACCTTTTGCTCATATTAATGTCGGTATTCTCTGATGTATACTTTTAGAACTATTAAGGATCAAAAGTAGGAAATGTATTTGCAACACCTAGTGCGTGTGTGTGTGTGTGTGTGTGTGTGTGTGTGTGTGTGTGTCTCGCAATTATAACCGGTCCAAGCACATTGATGATGTTTTGTGTTTAATAATAAACTGATGCGTTTGCGTGCGCATTGAAGGCGCATGTGTGATTGCGTAGGTGCGTGTGAGCGTATGTGTTTGTGCGTGTTAATATGTGTTCGTCTGTGTGTTTGTGATTGTGCGTGTCGGTATGTATGTCAGTGTGTGTGTGTGTGTGTGTTACGCCTTTACAGGAACTCGATAAAAGTATTGTTATGAGCAGGGTGTGAAGCATCTTGTAGTAAAGTCGCTGAAATCTGTTCACTTCAGAACCCCACACACTGTCCTCAGGTGAAGAAGGCTTAGGGTTGGTTACACGACTCGCTCTACGTTCAACCACAATCTGCTATAAAACGTACAAGATCGCAAATTCCACATCGATCAAGTAATTCTGGGATAGTAACCAAAGCTGGAAGAGTCGTTATACGCCTACCTGAGTTTTTGTCTCCGAAATTTGTATTTGGTAAGAATGATACATGTTTATTTTATTTGTATTACATGTATACTCTCATAAGTCGCGAGAGTGTAAGTTTGTCCAGGGAGGTGGAAAGAGACCTGGTTTGTCGTTTCAGTTATGTTTCATACACACACACACACACAACCACATACACGCACACACACACACACACATATATATATGTATTATATGTATTTATATATATGTATTAGCATCAGGATCTATATGATACAGACAAACAAAGTGAAAAATGTGTCATTTGTCATTTTGTTTGTCTGTATCATATAGATCCTGATGAAGGCCGACACGGCCGAAAGCTCGAACACAAAATAAAGGAAATAAGAAGAACAAGCTACGTCTCCCGTGGAATACTATAATATACTGTCTTACGCCTATATAATGTCTCCACGACCTCAAGTTTAAACGTTGGCACATTTCTTGCATCTATATATATATATATATATATATATATATATATATATATATGTATATATAAATCTGTTCTTACACTATTATAAGACTATAAGACTAGATCAAAATTCAATTCCAGATTTTTTTTTTCAAGAATGCGTGTCTTACCCCTATTTTTTTACACTTCCTACATATACTACGATAAGAAAAGAATAAGAAAACGTACACTCAATGTGTGTTCCATTTTCAAGCACACCCAAATACGCACATTAGTTTATTTGCATGGCTGCAAATATCCAGTTAACTGTATGAATAAGACAATGATAATCATATCGAAGAGATATACTGAGCAACCTAAGGATTATAGAGCCGTGCCGATCCAGCATGTAACAATGCTTGCTAAAAGCAGGGCGGTAGTCTCTCTTCCACCTCCCTGCTGAAAGTTCTACGTCATACACGATGGGAGAGTATTCAAGTTATGCAATATTTTCGCAAGGAATCTTAACGCTGATTCTGTCCCTTTTACCAGTTTTACTAGCATGTAGGCCTAATGACTACTGGTAGTTATTTGATAATTATGAACTTTACAGAATTCAGGAAAACTTGATGATCTGTTGTTATGAAATTGATGGTACTCACCATGTAAGTAACGGTTGGAATAAGTCTAGGACTACTAACCGTAAAGACATTTCTTTTAGTTTTATTTTATATCATCTAACCTTGCTTGGGTGCTATCAAAGTCATGTCAATCCTTAAAAAAAAGAAACATCTGTGTATACTTATAGGGCACTAAATGGGGACGCTCCAGAGTACCTGTCACTCTTGTTTCAGAGAGTTTGTAATACACACAACTACCAGACTAGATCAGCAGTCTCTGACGGGCTAATAGTAACTAGAGCTCGAACTAATACACCGGCGCACTCGAATGGAACAGTTTACCAATAAACTTAAGGCATGCTCCATCTAAACATTCTTTCTCAGCCCAATTTTGGAGGGCACTCCACTGTGCCCAAGTGTAGTTCAGTTGTTGTCGTTTTTTTTTTTGTCTGTTTGTTTTTTTCTTTCTGAGGTAGGGGAAATTTAAGGATATGAGGATGTAATGTGTTGCATAATATTTGTTAAATCTTGAGTTTAATATATATCAGTATACAGTATATTAAGATATATACAGATTTGATACTGCAAATTTGATTTTGATGTTGGTATTGTATGATTATCATACATTTTTGTGTTTATTTGTATGTATGTGTTCATGCAGGGCCTCCAAGAACAACAGTGTTTAACCCACTGACGGACCCACCCTGTGAAAATAAAACATATAAATAAATAGATAAATAAATAAATACTTAGAAAGCCGTCATCCACCTCAAGTTTAATGTTTATGAGATGTATTTTCATTTGATATTCAAACCACCAGAACCATGGCAGCATCAGCATTCACCACACTCCAAGGAGAATATGATATCTTCTGCGAAAATCTTACAACCAGCGTGTTTACTCTTGAGTCAAGCGTCTCCACGCTATTCTCCACGTCAGAGGTGATTTTTGTTATCTTCTCGCTTTCAGCGATCTCGTTCTGCGGCATCGTAGGAAACGTTCTCACAGTTCTTGCCGTCCTCGTTTCTCCCCAGCTCCAGACGTCCACGAACGTGTTCGTTGTCAGCCTCAGCATCAATGACTTTCTTTCGTGCTTGACCCTACCGTTCCAGATCCTAACCATTGTGAGAGGCAAGGTTCTCCGGGATTGGTTTTGCCAAATACTCGGGGCGATGCTGATGTCTTCGATTGGAACGAGTGCTCTTACTTTGTCAATGATAGCTATCAATCGCTGGTTCTTGATCACCAAAGGTCGACATGTATTTGCCAGAGTGTACAACAAGAAAAACATAAGCCTCATGATTTTCTTTGTCTGGTCTTACAGCTTGTTCATGTGTGCTGGTGTTTCTTATTTCGGACCTGGAAAGATCGGGTATTCCAGCTGGCCACATATGTGTGCATATTATGACGACGGTACAATAGCCGATTCTTATTCAACAGTGATGGCAACCACGACCTTATTACCAGCATTTACAGTCACATCTTTATTGTATGCCGACATCTTGCGTTACGTTCGACATCATCATCGACAGCTATTGTCGATTACGAAAGACAAGTCGCCTCAATCATCGACCGGTCATGCCGGTCGTGGACACAGGGATGGACCAGTCAACACTATCAACCAAGGTGACGGCAGCACGGCAGCTGAGAAAATTCGCGCCCAGATCAACAGGAGGGAAATTGAATTCACCAAAAATCTCTTCATCATTTTCTGCGCCTTCTTTTGCTGCTTCATACCAAGTTCTGTCGCTTTCAGTCTACAGAGTGGTCATAGAGCCGTTCTTTTCACCGGTATATTGCTCCTGGTGAATAGTTGTCTGAATCCATTCGTGTATGCTTTCAAGCATCCACAGTACAAGAGAGCCTTCAACGCCATAATTACATGTAGGGTTAATCAGTTACAGAAAGCAGTAAAATGCACCACGAAAACAACCTGATTATAAGAAGATTTGAGTGCTTGTATTTGCTTTCAAATGAAAGTTGCTCGATAAGTAAGTTTATTCGTTAAATGGGTTATAGATAGCTAGACTCTAGTCATTTATTTTGTTCTATAGAAAATATGTCATTAAAACTAGAGGAGTCATTTCTTTGCATTAACTTTAAGGAACCATTTGGGATGCCCATCCTGGTTTATACCCGTTAGTACTTAACATATCAAATGACTTTGTAAAGTTTCATAAAATTATTTCCATTGTATTTCTTCAAGAGAAAAATTATGACAATGGTAACGATATATAGTTTTTTTAATTCACATGCCCAGTGCATCCTAAGTTGGTTACTGCTTAAAATGATAATAATAATGATAATACAATGTACTTATAATAACAATAACAATAACATAACATAAAAGGTTCATTATGGGCTTAGCCTAACATAAAAAGCAACTGAAGTTTACTGCTTGCTGTCTTTTACAAGGTTTGTAGGACATCGTAACTTAACATTTTACATGGTAAACATATATATATATATATATATATATATATATATATAATGGTATTATGGTATTATTTCCGCGTGTTGGAATAAGAGCATGAAGACGATGAAGGCAAACAAGTTGACATAATGCATTAGATTCCAACTTCATTTATTTGTAAACCACATTTTCGACCCTTGCACGGATCTTCCTCAAGGTAACAGTGATATTTGTATTTGAAGCTCAGCACAGAGCTTCAAATACAAATATCACTGTTACCCTGAGGAAGACCCGTGCAAGGGTCGAAAATGTGGTTTACAAATAAATGAAGTTGGAATCTAATGCATTATGTCAACTTGTTTGCCTTCATCGTCTTATATATATATATATATATATATATATATACAGTATATATATATATATATATATATATATATATATATATATATACAGTATATATATATATATATATATATATATATATATAAAACCTGAATTCAATTTGACACTTTGCAGTGTTTAAATCAGCCTGTATTCTAGAATCAACCGAAGCTTTTACCATTCAAACAGACATTTAAAAAATGTCACAGAACACTTCAGTTATAAATTGCAACAAAGCGTTACCTTATCGAAATCTTTATAAAAAATTAAAACAATCATATTCTCTCCTTGAAAATATCACAAAGGGGTGGAGGACTGCAAATGAAACAAAAAACCCTCAGTGTCATGTTGGATTTATATTTCCGTGCTTATTTCAAAAGAGAAAAGTACTTCTTTGCTTTTTTGTTGTTGTGTTAGTAATAAACACTATATAGTGCTAACACGTCGCCCTGTTGTTGCCCGGTTTCACTTTTCTGAAGATGATATTTGTTGGGTTGTTTAAACAGGGAACAACATGTAGTTTGTCCGCGGCTGTCCGGGTTTTTATAACAGAAGAGAAAATTAGATTTACTTTACAGTAACATCCCAAGATGTCCTTCCTTTCAAACTATCAGGCATGTCAGGTGACTCAAATTAATATCCTGTTATATTACACGTGATTTCAGTTCTTCAACGAGAATCTCCACTAAGATATACAGTATGTCCCCCCCCCCCAAAAAAAAAAAAAACCACACAAACAAACAAACAAACAAACAAACAACAACAACAACAACAACAACAAGCAATCAAAAACCAAGAAAATGCAATCGGGTTTTCGCATTGATAACTTTCAAAATGATTAAAAGATCTGAATGCTTTATCAGGGCATTAACTATAACTTCCTACCTACATGTTGCAGAAAACCCCATTTAGTTTTAGTGGTCACAGAGAAATGTGGATCGTTGTAAAAGCACGTCATGGGTTTGTTTCTTCGAAGTTCAGCACTTGGATGCTCTTGGAACTGTGAACACAATAAACAAAACTTGAAGGGAAGGGATTTCTGACATGCTCCACAAAGATCCTAATTTCTTTTTGACCACTGAAGCAAATCGGAAGGGATATTCTGTAAGATGTGGGGAATAAGTTATAGTTTCATACCCTGAAATTGTATTTGAATTGATTCACTTTTTTAAGTTAGCGTTGTGGAGGGTACCGTTCTATTTTTTTTTTCCTGGGGGGGGGGGGGGACATACGGTATTTACTTGTGCATTTTATAGAAAATGCCTTCATATGGATCATTTCTTAGCTTTGATCGAACAAGTTCATCTCGGACACTTCGGACGTGCGAGTCTATCAAAGGAGTTTAATGCTTCCCAGGTTAGCGTGCCTGGTCAGTGACGGGGCATTAATCTGCACATTACTTAAATATGAGACCGTTCTGAAGCAAATAATTTTCACACAACAGTAGATATATAATGTACTCTTAAATGAATCCCACAAGGATTGGAACAATCATCCCTCAGCATTCCCACTGATTCCCACTGATCGGTTCCTAGCCATCTCCTTTAAAGAAATCCGCAGTATAAGAGGAAAAAATGAAAGCAATGGTATTTGTCACTACTTCCCGATGTATTACAATTGCATTTCCAACACTGAAGATGAGTGCTAAGCGCTACCTGTATACTCTTTGGAACTAATCATAAAAAACAACAACATCAAAACAGACAATTTCTGCAGCAACATGACAGTGTCAATGAGGCAGTGTTATAGTAAAGACGCATTAATGGTTCCCTGAAATACAAATGCATGTTGATTTGTATTGATTAATGATACCCTCAACATCACTTTTGCGGTGAAACAAATATCTAGAAACATTTAAAGGACAAGTCCACCTTCATATACATAAAGATTGAGAGAATGCAGCAAAATTAGTAGAACACATCAGTGAAAGTTTGAGGAAAATCGGACAATCCGTTCGAAAGTTATGATTTTTTTAAAAGTATCTGCGCACTCACTGATGGATGAGAAGACTACTACAGTGTGTGATGTCACATGCGCACAACGATATAACGAAAATAAAAAGAGAATCTCACAAAACTTTACTTTTTTGAATAAAGTGCACATTTCTTCACTTTGTTACTGACGTATGTTAAGGGTAATATTATTCGCCTTGCCTTCTGAAAGAGAGAAGTCGAGTGTTCTTTTGTTATGTGAGAAAAATGGAAATATGTTGAGTTTTCTTTATTCTTTCTATATATCGTTGTACACATGTGACATCACAAGCTACAGTAGTCTTTTCATCCAGCCGTGACTGAGCAGAAACTTCAAAAATTCATAACTTTTGAATGGATTGTCCGATTTTCCTCAAACTCTCACTGATGTCTTCTACTATTACTGCTGCATTCTCTCAACCCACATGTCTATGAAGGTGAACTTGTCCTTTAATATATTCTTAACTAAGTTTTCTACTATTTTTCTTCAGATTACTTGGATACGCCCACAAAAAAATCCTTCCAAACCAGTATTCCTGCTGTGACCCCATCTGTCTATCATTGCTAAAGTAATGATATGTTTAACAATAGACATTGGAATGCACCTTCCCCTCGACTCAGCATAACTTGCATGGTTCTGTGATATCAATGTGACTAACAAAAGACATGGCGAGACAACATGCAAGTTATGCTGATTGCGTTTAAAATGTATTTGTGGTACTATACAAATAGTCCATGGGCCAGGCCAGATATTGGTACCATCTGAGGTGGCAAAACCTTTTTGGTGTCATTTTGTTTGTCGGGCATAGATATGCTTATCAAGCTATGATAGCATTTCCAAATGAGTATATAGCTTAGTCATAGTAAATGAATTTTTAACCAATTTGGTCTCGTTGTTATATCCCTATACTTCTGAATCGAAACTAACCGCCATACAAAGAAGAGCGCTGTCTTCTGTATGTTCCATAGAGCTGTAAAATGCAGCTCTATGGTATGTTCACAGGTGTTCTGTTGTAAACGCGGTGCGCTTAGTCTTTATTCAAGGCAGCGAAGGGAATATCCAAAGGTTATGATGTCCACAGCGCTTAGTCTATATTCTAGACGGCGAAGGGAATATCCAAAGCGTATGATACAGTGTATATCCTTTTATCTAAAAACAACAACAGCAACAAAAGCAATTCCTAATGAATTTTACCGTATTTTTCAATCATTTATCATTTTCCGGTGAAAACGCTACGGTGGAAACGCTAATATCACGCCAATGTCGCTTTATTTCCCTCCAACAATATAAGATAATGCAAAAACAATGTACCGGTACACTACGATACATTATAATGAATGATATTGTAAATGAACAGAGTGATTTTTGTTTAAAACTGATGTATTTGTTGATAGGGTAGTATAAAAACAGTATAGATAATCCCTTTTATGAGGAACTTTAGATATGATAACGGTACATTGGTCTAGATAAAGAACTAAGCGCACCGCGTGACAGCTGTGGACATCATAACCCTTTGGATATTCCCTTCGCTGCCTTGAATAAAGAATAAGCGCACCGCGTTTACAACAGAACACCTGTGGACATACAGAAGGCAGTGCTCTTCTTTGTATAGCGGTTTAGTTTCGATTCAGAAGTATAGGAATATAAATACGAGACCAAATTGGTTAAAAATGTATTTATTATGACTAAGCTACTCATTTGGAAATGCTGTCATAGCTTGATAAGCATATCTATGCCCGACAAACAAAATGACACCAACAAGATTGTGCCACCTCAGATGGTACCAACAACCCATTTTTCGGGTCTTGGCCCATGGACTAAAATTTGGGGGAAACGATTATAGGCTGAATGAAAAAAAAAAAGAATTAAAGCTAAGGAAACCCCAGAAATTTGACGATGCGTGGTACTGAATTTTGACATTTTGAAATCCACGAGTGTTTTTGCATTTTTTTTTTTTTTTAGTTTCCTATAAAAATGAAATATCTACACGACAAGGCAGACGTTAGATACTAATTCATTGGTAAAAGAAATATATCCACTTTAGATTATTTTCTTTTACTTCACCAGCACCGGAAACACTGCGTGGTGTAAATTTAATTCAACAAATGGATTTAATCATCAGGCCCCGACGACAGAAAGTACACTTTTACTACTTGTACACAAATATTTTACCAAAAAACAAACAAACAAACAAACAAACACTTTATTGTCGCTAGTTAAACGACTTCTGTTCACAAGCGTCATTAGCTTAAGAGTATTTTTTACTGATCTCTGTGAAAATAATAATCTGATATTTTCATGATAGGGATAATTGGTATTTCTTGAATGTATTTGTGTGTTGCTTTGTGCGTGTGAGTTGCAATTAAAGGCATTAGTGCATTAAAATAGTTCTAAAATGTGAGTTAGGGATAAAAACAACCACTGTAAAAAGTGGAATCCGTATATTAAACACTCAAAATATGAATAGTTAAAAAAAAAAAAAATGTTTCCAGACTTAACCGTCAACAGTTACGGTTTATTGAGAAAAACGCTGATATATCCTTGTATTTTAGGCTGTATCGCAAAGATTGATATGGTAGGATGTTTTGTGATACAACAGACCTACACATATGCAAATGCAAATGTGATATCCTGAATATTTTTGAAATCACTGCTCCCATAGGTAAGCAGGACCTTTAAAACCACGGAGCGAGCACATTAATGATGTTTTGTGTTACGATGCGTTTGCGTGCGCATTGAAATCGTATGTTTGCTTGCGTGCGTGTGTGTGTGTGTTAGTATGTGTGTGTTTGTGTGTGTTTGTATGTGTGTGTTTGTGTGTGTTTTGTGAGCGTCAGTATGTGTGATATGTCTTTATTATAGGAACTCTTAATTGTTATGAGTAGGGTGTGAAGCATCTTGTAGTAAAGTCGCTGAAATCTGTTCACTTCAGAAATACACTGTCCTCAGGTGAAGAAGGCTGATGCTTGGTCGCTCGACTCGTTGGACGTTCAACCAATCTGCACTAATACGTATAATAAAGTCGAGAAGGTTACATCGATCACTGTTTTTTTGGATAGTAACCAAAGCTGGACGAGCCGTTATTATACCCGAATTTTGTCTACGAGGTTTGTATTTGGTAAGAATTCTTCAATTCTTAATACAGAAAGAACATGCACATGTGTATTCTATTTGTTTTTGATCATACTCTCAGGAGAATGTGAATTTGCTGTTTTAGTTATTTATCATGCACACACACATATACTAGGTGTTACAAAAACATTTTCCACTTTTTAGTTCAAAAACTATAATAATATATCAGATAACACTGACATTGATATGAACAATAGCTGAATAGCGTACAATTTTATTGGAGGTAATTTAAAAGTAATAGCATAAATCAGTTTCATTAAATTTAAGATTTATTTCTAAGTTAGGTTTCAGATTTTGCTCAGTTTTCAACCCTTTGTACAACATTTTAAATTTGCTCAGGGGTCATTGGTGTGTATGGGAGTGTGTGGTTAACACCCTGACAATGGTCCTGAACAGTGGCCAGAATTGGAATGCGCTATTACATATTCATGAGAAATTCCACTATCACAGCTAGTCTTTATTCATCCTGAAATAATGCGTATGCAAGCATATGCAAACATGGCTTATTATTTCATGTGCATGCATTTTACCTTTACCATGAATTCAGACTAGCAGTGCCCAGGGCAATTTATCTTGAATTACAATTGTATTAATAAAACATTCATTTGTCGCCTTGGAGCAAGAGTCCAAAAGCCTAGTCAGCAGAGCTCTGAAAAGGTGGTATTCGTGGTATTGATGTCTATTGATCAGGGTCATTGTAAGCACACACTCGCATACACATCAATGGTTCTTGTGCAAAGTTCAATTTTGTACAGAGGGTTAAATTTGACCAAAATCTGGAACTTAACTTTAAAATCAATCATGGATTTAACAAAACTGATTCATGCTCTGATATTCAAATCCCCTCGAACTAAATTGTACACTATTCAGCTATTACTCATATCAATGACAGTGTTATCTGATACATAGTTTTCGAACTATCACGGATCAAAAGTGGGAAATGTGTTTTTGTAACACCTAGTATATTATGCATTTATATAATCCTACGTATGATAACGATATATATATTATACATATTTCCAGTCTTGAGGGGAAATGCCTAAAAATAGTACAGCTTCAAGGAATTTCGACTGAAAAAGAAAAACATAACTTGGTCTGACATGTTCTTACATTAAGACTAGATCAATATCCAGTTCATTGCATGAATGAGACATTGATAATGATACTTCACACATTAAAGGATCAAATAAGGGGACCTCCGGATGATTTTCAGACTTACATTTGAACAACTATGAATTAGTTAAACTGAGAATGGAGTTTCAGAATTCATAGTGATTGGGATGAGGAATGAGAATGTTTTCAAAATTTCAAACAAATTGAAATGAACAAGGATGATGACATGGCAGCCTCGCCATGGTTTCAGTTCATTGGTTTCTCTGCTCAAGGACAACAATAGATTCCACGTCGATTTATGTACTACATGATATGAAATTATAAAAATCGTCTTGAATGCCTCTTTAAAGAGCCATGCTAATAAAAAATGTAACAATGCTTGCTGAAAGTTTGACGTCATATATGATGGGAGGATAAAGTTGTGTAATAGTTTCACAAGAAACCTTACCGCTGAACCTATCCCTTTTAGCAGGGGCTTTAGTCGATTGGTGATTATTCCACAATAAATGAACTTTACAGAATTTACGAAAATTTGATGATCTGCCGTAATTGGATTATATACTTATAAGTATGTAAATAAAACGGTGGCATGAATGACCATAAAGACACCGACATTCACCTAATTTTGCTGCGGTCACAACTCAGGGCGGCGTCCGACTGATTTGTAAAGCTGCTCGGTCGCCACTGGAATTTATGCATCGTCCAACGATTTTTGGAGAAGTCGAGCAGGCTGTAAAGCCCGAGCGATGCCCGAGGGATGTCCTGCCGATTTATCGTCGGTCACCCGTCGATTTCATGTCAAAACTTGGGGAAATAGGGGAATAGGGGGGCAGCCACCGATTGATGACCATATTGGTAACTTGGAAAATGTCCATATACTGCCACCGACTGATCATTAAAGGGGAAATCGAGTCCAAAAATAAAAAAGTAAAATCTTACGAATGCAATGATAAAAATTTGACAGAAATCGGATAAAAACTAAGGAAGTTATGAAATTTTGAAGTTTTGCTCATTTTTGCGAAACAGTTCTTGTACACTGGATGTGAATATGCAAATGAGTGAACTGACCATGTCATAACCTCACAATTTTCCATTGATCGTGTACAAAAAAAGATTATGAAAATTCAATATTTCTGTCATTGAAGTGTAACGCATGATGTTATTCCTGGTTCAATAACTTCAGAATAGTGGTATGTTAGATATATCAGGATTTGAGCCTCGGGCATAATTGCGTTTCAATGAAAAAAATGGAAATTCCAAAATTTAAAATTATGTACAAACTATATATGGCAAGTCGTGAGGGTATGACATGCTCACATTCCATTTGCATATTGATATTGGCCGTTCAAGAACTGTTTCCTGAAAAAATTAGCGAAGTACAAAATGCCAAAACTTCCTTATTTTTCACCCGATTTCTATCAAAACTGTACCGTTGAACTCGTAATATTTCGCTCTTTCTTATCAGACTAACTTATATTTGGACTGGAATTGCGGCGGTTGGCGGTGATGGTGGGAACATCCGCCGGTGTCCCTTAGGCGTACTGATGGCGGCCGGCCATGCCGACCGGTCTCTGCCGGCAATTTCTCACGAGCTACCTGGTTAGGGCCTATTAATTATGACTGTCCCTCGGCCATCATCATCACCAGCATCATCAACAACAATAGCAACAACAACAACAACAACAACAACAACAACAACAACAATTTTGGTTTCCATATTAGAAGACAACGGGGTCTATGATTTCCCTATTTCTACCTCAACGACTATGACAGTATAAAGGTTCATCAGCCCAACACTTTTGTGAAAACATGCTGAATACAATCATGAAAGCCTGTATGTGAATTAACAAATAGCTTTCCTTCTACCTGTTTCTTCTCAAATTTGAGTTTGATTCGTCATTTTTATAAAGATAAAATAGGAAGTAAAAAATAAAAAAACAATAAAATTAAAAATTAAATCATCAGCTATCAACCTCAGTTGTGAAACCAAAGATAAATAACAGACAGATAATGGGAAAGCAAACACAAAGAAAGGCGAAACAATGATGACAAATCCTACCACAAGATTCTAGTGTTCCAAAACATCTTTGCTTCCCGCTCTATTTTTACATCATTTTCCATTTTCTATTTGCTTTAATATTTTTTCCACATTTCTTTTCATTCAATAAGCTTAGATAGATAAAAAAAAAATCATACATAATTTCTATGTCAAAATAACAATCAAAGCTTTTAGTTTTCCTTTCTCCCGCTCCGAAATGGCTGTCCATGTCTTCCCTGTCCCAGATGTTGCTAGCCCAGTCCTCTTCTGCGTAGGCAACCTCTGAGTGTCTGGCATATTATGTTTCTTCTTTCAGGGGGAGAAGTTGGTGGGGTTTGGTGGGGGAGGCCCTCCCCTGTCGCTTTCCAGATAGCCCTGGCTCCTCTTCCACCTCCAGTCCATTGGTTTTCTTCTGTAACTTTGTAATTTTGACTTTAAAAAAAAAATCTTTATTCCCTAAATCGATTGAGACAGACCGCTCGATTAGGTCGGTGCCCAGGCGGTTGCCGTCCAGACACGGAACATATTTTGGGCGGCGAGTGAAAAGTGGGCAGTCGCCGCCGAAATTCTAACTCCGTTGTAAAACTTCAGCGGCGACCGACTGATGCCCTAAAAAATCATTACTGTCCGGTCGGTCGCTGGTCGGTGCCAAGATGAAAGTTGGTAGAAACTCTCCTCTCCTCCAACTCTCCTCTCCTCCAACTCTCCTCTCCTCCTCTCCTCCAAACCGAAAGTTGCTAGAAACTCTCCTTTCGGTAGCCGAACAGAGCGATATTTGGGGTTGTGACAGCAACCTTTGATCAGGGGAGCATTTCATGAAGCTTTTTGTCAGACATTTCACCCGAAAAACTGTTAAAAGCTACTGAATTCCTTGCATCTGATTGGCTGAGAGCAATTTTGTCCGACAAAGTTGTTGGATAAAATGCTTCATGAAATGCCCCCAGATTGTATCACATGCTAATCCTAAAAAAGGAATATTTGTGTGTATGGCTAGAAGGCCATCATCCACTCCAAGTTTCATGATTATGAGATTTTATTTTTTACGTAATATTCAAACCATCAGAACCATGGCAGCACCAGTATTCATCACAGTCCTAAGAGAATATGACATCTTCTTCGAAAATCTTACAACCACCTTGGTTCCTCTCGAGTCAAGCGTCTCCACGCTATTCTCCACATCAGAGGTGATTTTTGTTATCTTCGCGTTAGCAGCGATCTCGTTCTGCGGCATCGTGGGGAACGTCTGTACAGTTCTTGCCGTCCTCGTTTCTCCTCAGCTCCAGACGACCACGAACGTGTTCGTTGTCAGCCTCAGCATCAATGACTTTCTTTCGTGCCTGACCCTACCGTTCCAGATCCTAACCACTGTGAGAGGCAAGGTTCTCCCGGATTGGTTCTGTCAGATACTCGGGGCGATGCTGATGTCTTCGATTGGGACGAGTGCTCTAACTTTGTCAATGATAGCTATCAATCGCTGGTTCCTGATCACCAAAGGTCGACATGTGTATGCCAGAGTGTACAACAAGAAAAACGCAAGCCTAATGATTCTCTTCGTCTGGTCTTACAGCTACTTCATGTGTGCTGGTGTTTCTTATTTCGGACCTGGAAAGATCGGCTATTCTAACTGGCCATATGTGTGTACATACAACGACGACGGTACAATTGCCGATTCTTATTCCACAGTGATGGCAACCACGACCTTGTTTCCGGCGTTCATAATCACATCTGGATTTTATGTCGACATCTTGCGTTACGTTCGACATCATCATCGACAGCTATTGTCGATTACGAAAGACAAGTCGCCTCAGTCGGCAGCTGTTTCGGGATGCAGGGATGGACCAGTCAACACTATCAGCCAAGGTGACGGCAGCACGGCAGCTGAGAGAATGCGTGCCCAGATCAACAAGAGGGAAATTGAAGTCACCAAAAATCTCTTCATCATCTTCTGCGCTTTCTTTTGCTGCCTCATGCCAAGTTGTATTGCCTTCAGCATACAAAGTAGCCATAAAACAGATCTTTACACCGGTATAGTCATTTTAATAAATGGTTGCGTGAATCCATTCATATATGCTTTCAAGCATCCCCAGTACAAGACAGCCTTCAAAGCTATTATCAACTGTCGGATAAAACAACTACAGAAAGACGTGAAATACACCACAAAAACAGTGTGATTGTAACAAGAATTGAGTGATTGCACTAGTCGCAATATAGGCAGTGGTCAGAGGATATGTAGGTAATTTGTTGAAGGGTTTTAAAGTGATATTGTTGTCACCTGTTCAAACAAATATTAAAAAAAAAAGTTCAGGAATCATTTTGCTTCATAAAGTGTAAGGAATAATTTGGTATGTCCATCCAAATTGTTATAAATCATTATTTTTTTTTCATTTATTGTCTTCAGCTAATTTCATATCAGTTCCATTCTATTTTATTTAAGAGCAAAAAGATACTATACTATATTATATCCCTCATGTAAAGTCTTTTGCCATAGGATTACACAGAGCACGAACATGGTGTAGTTTTACTAGCTAGCTACGAGCAGCTGGATGCGGTGCAATTGGTTACTAGCCAGCGTGATATAGTACTTTTGGGAATCCACGATCTGCACCCATCGTGATCGTGTGATCGATATCTACATTTCTCACTTAAGAATGTACGCAGTGCGCGTAGTAGCGATACTTTTGAGCGACAGTCCTGTGGCTTGTAGCTAGTCTAGCGCTAGGAGCAGCGCGGTGCGCGACAGCATTACAGAAATCTGTGGTGCGATGGCGTGTGTGTGTGTGTAACGTTAATGTGATCAATGCATTCAGCTCAATTGACAAAGTGACTGCTTCAAGTAACGGAGGAATGATCGCAGGAGGACACCATATCAGGTGCGAATTAGGAATAAACTAAAACCGATTTTGGAGATGATCTGGGTAACGAAGCCGCTTTAGGCCTACTTCTAACGTAGTCCTGGACCTCCTCGATCTTTCGGAGTTTTGCACGCTGTAGTGTAGCTCGTGTGTAGGAATCAACGTTGTTTACTCGGTGGCCTATACAGTACAGCGCAGCGGTGTCGTTCGCTACGCGCTGCACGCACTGCTGCTGCACTGCTACGGCCAACAAATCGTTCAGGAAACCTGCACATTTTTCCAAAAGGGAACCGTCATCACTCTAGTAAAATGCTCGAGAGGGATATAAAACAAATATCGACTGCTTTCTTTCGGGCCATGGTAAAACTATTTGACCTCGGTGATTTCTCAACAGTGCTATGTCCCTCGACTTCGTCTCGGGACATAGCACTGTTGAGAAATCACCTCGGTGCAAATAGTTTTACCATCTCCCTCTGCAGCAGTCGATATTTGTATACTATACTTTACTATATTATACTATACTATAATAATGACAATTCCGTATCATTCCTCATACCGAGTGTAACCAACCTTGATGAACTTTTAACCATTGTTTTTTTACTCGGATGAAATTACACATTCACACTGTTCCATGTGTATTTTCAACTATTTTGATACGCTGGAGCAACTACTGCTTTAAATCACCAGTTATTTGTATTTTCTATGAAAGTGCAGGTTGAGAAAGCATTATCTCCACAGTCTCACTCTGAGGTATGCATGTGTCCAACTGAAAGAACACGATTTGTAGAGAACAACGAATTCACAAGATCGGGGAAATCCTCAGATAGACAGTATGTACTAATCTATTCATGTCTCTACAATATGTTCTCTCGGCCATTCTAGTGTTAGGAAATACGCTGTTACAATTTGTTATTCCCGAGGTTCGTTCATCCGAGTATGGAAATAAGAATCGTTATTTCGAAGGTTCGTTAATCCGAAAACGAAATAAAGTTCGTGAACTCGAAGGTTCGCTCGTGTGCACCTTCTTTTCATTTTCGCAGTAGCGAACTTCAGTTCATTTTGGGGATAATGAACCTTCAGAATAACGAACATCACCCCAAAATGCCAGTCTTTGTATTTAAGCTCTGAAATGATAGCCCTCACTTTCCTGAAGACATCTGTGATGTTATTCACGATTGGTTTTTTGTCCCGATAAAGTTGTTGTTTCCCATTTTTGTTATACGTCATGAGTAGCATAACACTCATCAAAACTCTTTTCGCGTAAGGTTATTAAGAAAATATTGTTCTATGTTATTATCTTACTCATTCACGAGGGATTCAACATTTGACAAGATGTCTTTACTTTAGGGATTGAGAAAAAGAATGGAATATAAGCTTCGTCAAAATATCAAATTTTAGAGTAAGACACCAAAGACTATAAATCTAAGACCATAAATTATTATGTATTATATGGAAATATCTCTTACAAGTTTAGCGATACAAATTACTATTCATTTGTCATAATGATTATTATGATATGTGCACATACTATGTAAAATCATCTGAAAATGAGTCACATTGAATGGATGTATGTAAATATCTTTCTGTGGTGTAAATCTGCAATTTGGTATTCTACTTAGGACCTATATATCAAATTCATTCAAAATTGATCTTTATTAGTTAAAATCTTGATATCAATATTCTAAATGAATTACGAATCTTCACCACCATCACCATTGCCCAGTCGACAATCGTCAAGATTACTTCTATCACACCATCATCCCTGCTAATTAACATCAACATCAACACAGTCCAGGATGATGATACCAACCTAGCTGTCTCCTATAGCATAAAGAAATGAAAGCGTAATAAGAAAGTGATTTTAAAGTGTTTTCTTTCAGATCAAGAGGAACATCCAGTGAAGGAGACAGTACTGTGACAATAAAATATATTGATTACCGTATCTGTGATGTGTCTGTCATGGTTCAATAATATTTCCTTTTGTGAGCTGCAAACGAAATAAATTGTCTCGTATGAGTCCATTGTGTAAAGAAATAAAGGGCCCCTTCTATCCTATAGACATGCGAAACCTACTTACCACCAGGGACGCATTGAGATCTGTCTCCATGGAAACCTGGAAAGCTGTTATCAAATCTTACTGGTAGTTCGTTCATGCCAGTCGCTGCTGCTTGTGATGGTATTTGGCTTATTTTTAATATGAAAAGAAATCAAAGTTATCTTTAATGGTGTATGTAGAACGATCCAAAAGAAAACCTCATTTACAATTTACATTGAATCAAAATATTGGCATCCGTGGTATGCAGAAACGTTTTGTTATTCTGTTTGTAGAAGCAATTATTGTGTTCTTGTTGAGTTTAAGGGCCTTTTTACACGTACCGAGTTGCTTATCACAAACTTTATTTGAGTTTGTTTAATTACAATTTTTTTTTTCAAATTAAGCAATCTAGATACGTGTGAATGCCCAGTGAGCATAATTATGACTGTATTTGGTATATTGAAAAGTGAGAATTTCTTTTGTTTTTATGTTGGCACGAGAGATTAAAAAGAGAACAATTAAAGAAAAAATGAATGTATATAAATACATAATACATATTGAATCCAGGATTCAGCTTTTAACTTTTTGAGATAACGAGATAATTAGAAAGCACTTATAAAATGTTAAGAGCATACAATTATAAGAATAATTCAAGATTCACTGGATGAAAATTGGTTTTGAAATGGTTTAGATATCCAAAAACAAAGTAAAACAAAGCGATCCTAACAAAAGGTGGGTCCCACATTCTATTACGATCATTTTGTTTGGATATCTCAGTAAAAAAAAAATATCAAAACCAATTTTTATCAAATAAACTTTGAATTCATCTTAAAATTATATCCTCTTTCATTTCATAAGAGGTTTCTTTTTACGCAATATAATATATATGTATATAATCATCCAACTCTTTTGCTAAAACAAAGGAAAACAAAAGAAATTGAAAAGTGAATAACGCTAGAACGCCCAACTCACACACGCACACACACACACACACACACACACACACACACACATATATATATATATATATATATATATATATATATATACACACACACACTATACAAAATGATCCGACCCCTGATTGCTATATGGCATTCACTTCAACATCGGAGGGTTTTATCAGACATTATCACCGACAACTGATGTAAAATCAAGAAAGAAAATTGGCTCTAGCTGTCGTGGTCCGTATTTAGGTCTATGCTTGAACATCGATGAGTGTGTGTGTGTGTGTGTGTATGTGTGCTCATTTTATGTCTTCTGTTCAAACACCTTAAGGCACATTGTCCTTTTTTCCTTTCTTTTTTAGAGGGAGGGATGGGGACATCTTTGGTGAATCAATCAGTCAATAATGTTCCATCTCTAACGGCATAATTTCCAGTGGATTGACATACTGTATTCACAAATGGCATCAATAACAACACACAACGATAGCTCGACTAATCATGATTGTATTCCAATAACAATGAAAACTAAAATATTACGTAGTATATATATATATATATATATATATATATATATATATATATATCACGAATCAACTTTAGCTGTAAACCGGGGGTGGGGGTTGAAGGGGGATGTGGGATCCAACGCAACTGATGGCTACAATATGGAAATACTTTAGAGCAATGTTTCACAGCGGTAAGTTATTCACTTAATCGCGTCATTATCGCCCGGCATCATACCTTTCGTTCTGATGATTGAATTCAAAATAACAATGATAGCAATATTATACTCTCTAAAGAAATCCAGTGAAAATATTCACTCTTGAAGGAGTGAATACAAAAAAAAGAGTGAATTTAGAGTGAAATTGGAGTGAATTTTGAGTGAAAATGTTCATTTTCACTCGTTTTAGAGTGACATCAGGGATCACTCCAAAATTTTCGAGTGATCCCTGAGGTCTCTCCAAAATGAGTGAAAATGAACATTTTCACTTAAAATTCACTCCAATTTCACTCTAAATTCACTCTTTTTTGTATTTACTCCTTCAAGAGTGAATATTTTCACTCGATTTTTTTAGAAAGATACTGATGATAATCACAATAACATTGATAATAATAACAATAATAATAATAATCATCATCATCATCATAATGGCAACAATAATAATGATACTAATGAAAGCAATTATAACAATAATAATTATAATAACGATAGTGATATTGATAATGATAATGATGATAATAATAATAATATTTGTAATCAAATCCAATCCATCAAGATAGTCATAAAATATTATGTTAATGGACCCTGAAGAGTCTCATACATTCATTAATCATTCTGGAGTCAAACTCTTGCCAGAGAACAGACCATGGTTCAGAAATTCTGGGCTCAGAAGATTTTGTGATGACAGTGATTATTTTTAGATGTGAAGATGCTTTATCTGCTAAGTTTCTGTACAGAAATCTGAAACACTATATAAGACACACGAAGACTCCAATGTCACGTTACTGTGCCATGTGCAATATACGATCATAGGAATGTAAATTTTAATGGTGAAAAGATCCGATTTTCTAAAATCTGTTTCACTGTATTTTATGTGCATTCAGGATAAATCAGAGCGCTTTCAAATTATCCAACTGAATGTGAAAGCCTACGCCTGAATGAGCCGATTGATCTATTGTGTAAAGTAGAGCGCATCAAGTCACATCAATGTATTTTGCATCAAGACGCCGATCGCGAGTGAATAAGTTTCCATGAAAACCAATTTCTTTATTCATACAATACCAAGACTTTTTGTACCAAACAGTTCCCTCTAAGTAAAATAATAAACAAGAAAAAAAATTGTATTCGAAGTTACTTCAATTGATAGAAAATAAGTGCTTGTAAGGGTTTGTAAGTGCATGCGTCTGGCTTTATTCACCATTAGACATTAGACGTCGTCTATCACTATGAATACGTCCTCAAATAACGATCTAAAAGAGATCGTTAGCGAACCATTCATCTAAAGCAAATTGATCTCATACCACATAGGGAAGTGCTTCTTATCAACTTTACAGTGATTCATACATTTTTTTTTTTTGGGGGGGGGCAGTTTTATTACAGCCTCTATCTTTTTGTTTGTCCTTACTATACCGCTTACCCAAATTTTCAAATCCTGGTAATCTGTGCATCTTAAAATCTCCACGAACTATCACTGACTGTTTCAAGAAAAGTTATGTCACGTGATTGATCAATGCAGCCTGTATCTACTATAAAAGCTGAGATGTTTCCCATTCCGCGGTGTAGCAGATTTGAAATCCAGAGTATTTTCTAATTTTTTCGTTTAGTTTCGTATAAAAATCAAGTATTTACACAACAAGGCAGATGTTAGATACGATACTAATCAATTGGTAAAAATCATCCACTTTAAATTATTTTCTTTTACTTTATAAGCACTGGAAACCCTGAGTGGTGTAAATTTAATATAACAAAATAATGGTTCTAATCGTCGGGCCCGATGACTGAAAGTACATTTCTAATACTCGCACACAAATATTTTACAAAAAAAAAGAGACCTTTATCGTAGCTGGTAAAACGACTTCTGTTTATAGGCGTCGTTAGCTTACGTATTTCTCTCTGATCTCTGTGGAAATGATCATCTTATATTTCCAGAGGGGTCAGTGGTATTTCTCGAATGTATTTGTGTGTTGCTTTGTGTGTGTGAGTTGCAATAGCCGCGGGCCGAGCACATTGATGATGTCTTGTGTTACGATGCGTTTGCGCGCGCATTGAATCCGTATGCTTGCCTCTGTGTGTGTGAGTGTGTGAGTGCGTGAGTGTGTTTGTGTGTGTGTGTGTGTGTGTGTGTGTGTGTGTGTTTGTGCGTGTGTGTGTTTGTGCCCGTCAGTGTGGGTGTTATGCCTTTATCTGTTTATATAGTATACAACGATATCGTTATAAGCAGGGTGTGAAGCATCTTGTAGTAAAGTCGCTGAAATCTGTTCACTTCAGAGCACATCACACTGTCCTCAGGTAAAGAAGGCTGATGGTTGGTCGCTCGACTCCCTGGACGTTCAACCGCAATCTGCAATAATACGTGTAGTAAAGTCAAGAAGCCCACATCAATCCAAGCAATTTTCGGATAGTAACCAAAGCTGTACGAGTCGTTATACCCGAATTTTGTCTCCGAGATTTGTATCTGGTAAGAATGCTACCGTTCTTAAAATACCAAAATTACATTTACTTGAGTATTTTTCAATTCAAATTCAATTCAATTCAAATTGAAAATTCAACATCACACACACACACACACACACACACACATATACATATATGTGTATATATATATATATATATGTATATGTATATGTATATGTATATGTATATGTATATGTATAATTATGTATTATCACATAACTTACACTCTTGTGATTTGTTAGTAGACTACAAATGACAATTTGAATTGAATTGAATTGAATTTGAATATATAATGTATATATATATATTGTAGACTTGTAGGCTTGTCCACGTCCGTGATTGGGGCTGCATTGTTTAAAGGGGATGGCGAGTAACTGATCAGTGGGAATTAGTGGAAATGTTGGGGGATGATTGTTCAAATCCTTGTGGGATTCATTTAAGAGTACATATCTATTGCTATGTGAAAATTATTTGCCACAGAATGGTCTCATATTCAAGTAATGTGCAGTAATGTTCCCCGTTACTGTTCAGGCACGCTAACCTGGAAACATTAAACTGCACATTACTTGAATATGAAACCCTTCTGAAGTAAATTATTTTCACACAACAATAGATATGTAATGTACTCTTAAATGAATCCCACTAGGATTGGAACAATCATCCCTCAGCATTCACACTGATTCCCACTGATCAGTTACTAGCCATCCCCTATAAGTATTGTAACGAAGGAAGAGCAAGCAGACGTTAACAGTATCACTACTTCACTTATTGCGTTTATTGATGCCATTCAAACTTTTCACCCTTTTGGAAGGTTTTCGTCAGGGGTTTGTGTACCTGTGTGGTATCCGGTGTCTGTGGAGTCTCACTCCACAGTGAAAAGTGGGCAGTCGCCGCCGAAAGTTTAACTCCGCTGTAAATCTTCAGCGGCGACCGAGTGATGTCCTAAAAATCAGTGGTGTGTCCAGTCGGTCGCCGGTCGGTACCAATCCGAAAATGGCTATAAGCAATCCACCCGGCCGCCGAGCAGGAAGATTTGGGGGTTGTAACTGTGGCCTTTAATAAAATGGTATCACATATCAATCCTAAAAAAGGAACATCTGTGTGTATACTTAGAAAGCCGTCATCCACCTCAAGTTTAATGATAATGATATGTATTTTCATTTAATATTCAAACCATCAGAACCATGGCAGCACCAACATTCACCACGCTCCAAGGAGAATATGATATCTTCTGTGAAAATCTTACAACCAGCGTGTTTCCTCTTGAGTCAAGCGTCTCCACGCTATTCTCCACGTCAGAGGTGATTTTTGTTATCTTCGCGTTTGCAGCGATCTCGCTCTGCGGCATCGTGGGGAACGTCCTCACAGTTCTCGCCGTCCTCGTTTCTCCCCTGCTCCAGACGTCCACGAACGTGTTCGTTATCAGCCTCAGCATCAATGACTTTCTTTCGTGCCTGACCCTACCGTTACAGAACCTTACCCTTGTGAAAGGTAAAGTTCTCCCGGATTGGTTCTGTCAGATACTCGGGGCGATGCTGATGTCTTAGATTGGGACGAGTGCTCTCACTTTGTCTATGATAGCTACAATCGCTGGTTCCTGATCACCAAAGGTCGACATGTGTATGAAAGAGTGTACAACAAGAAAAACGCAATCCCGATGATTCTCTTTGTCCGGTCTTACAGCTACTTCATGTGTGCTGGTGTTTCTTATTTCGGACCTGGAAAGATTGGGTATTCTAGCTGGCCACATCTATGTGCATATTACGAAGACGGTACAATAGCCGATTCTTATTCCACGGTGATGGCAACCACGACCTTGTTTCCGGCGTTCATAATCACATCTGGATTTTATGTCGACATCTTGCGTTACGTTCGACATCATCATCGACAGCTATTGTCGATTACGAAAGACAATTAAGTCGCCTCAGTCGGCAGCTGTTTCGGGATGCAGGGATGGATTAGTCAACACTATCAGCCAAGGTGACGGCAGCACGGCAGCTGAGAGAATGCGTGCCCAGATCAACAGGAGGGAAATTGAAGTCACCAAAAAGCTCTTCATCATCTTCTGCGCTTTCTTTTGCTGCCTCATGCCAAGTTGTATTGCCTTCAGCTTGCAAAGTGGTCATAAAGCAGATCTTTACACCGGTATAGTCATTTTAATGAATGGTTGCGTGAATCCATTCATATATGCTTTCAAGCATCCACAATACAAGGCAGCCTTCAAAGCTATTATCAACTGTTGAATAAAACAACTACAGAAAGACGTGAAATACACCACAAAAACAGTGTGATTGTAACAAGAATTGAGTGATTGCATTGCTCTCAAAATTGACAGTGGTCTGAGAATATGTAAATTTATTTGTTGAAGGGTTTTACAGCGATATTGTTGTCACCTCTTAATCCAAACTAAATATTTCGGGAAATAAACCTTGTTCCGGAATCATTTCGCTTCAGAAATTGTAAAGATGTTCCACTGTTCCATGTGGATTTTCAATGATTTTGATACGCTCGAGCAGCTACCACTTTACATCATCAGTTAGTCGTATTTTCTAAGAAACTACAGGTACTCTTAAGAAAGCATTGTCTCCACAATCTGAAGTATATGTATTTTGTCCAACTGAAATAACACGGGTTTGCAGAGAGTATTCACAAGATCAGTAAGACCTGTAGACAGACAGTATGTACAAATCTTATCATGTATGTACAATTTATTTTCTCAGCAATTTTTGCGGTTAAGGAAAAGCTGTTACAATAATTATTAGTTACTCCGGAGGTTCTTTCATCCGAGTATAGAAATAAGGTTCGTTATTTCAAAGGTTCGTTAATCTGAAAATGAAATAAAATTCGTAAATCCGAAGGTTTGCTCGTATGCACCTTCTGTTCATTTTCGGAGTAACGAACTTCAGTACGTTTTTAGGGTAACAAACCTTCAGAACAACAAATATCACCAAAAATGCCAGTCTTTGCATTGCCACTCTAAAATAGTTGTCCTCACTTTCTTGAAGACATCTGTGGTGTTATTCACGACTGTTTTTGTTTCCTATAAAGTTGATCATCATTGTGTAGCTTAACACTCAAAACTCTTTTCGCGTAAGGTTATGAAGAAAATATAGTTCTATACATTCACAAGGAAATCAAATAAACTAGCCTCCTTTACTGTAGGGATTGAGAAAAAGGATGGAATTATAAGATTCGTCGAAAATATCAAATTTAAAGTTAGACACCAAAGACTATAATATACACGACCATGAATTATTATATGCAGTAATTTGAGTATCGTTACAGGAGATCTTCGACATCGACCGTACCGGTAATACTGTAACATGGTAACGTATAGAATAGCAAAAACAATTTAGATGCATATGAGAAAAATACATTCACTTCTTGATATACACTTTTCACTGTTTGAACTAATAGAAATTTACCCGTATTCTAGAATCAGCTGACACAGTATGCAGGGCTCGACACTAACGGTGGCCCAGTAGCCCGGGGCCACCAAAAACGCACGTCGGGCCACCCAAATTTCAGAAATGAAGATTTTGGTGGCCCGATTGGGCCACCAAAAAAAAGTCGGATGTTTGCCTTTACTTTTGGAAATGGACAGCGGTAACAATCGGCTCCGTAAGATGGTAAAATAAATGTCAGATGTTTGCTTTTAGTTTTGGAAATGACTAATGGTAATATTCGACTCCATATGATACTAAAATAAATGTCGGATGATTGCTTATACTTTTGGAAATGAATAACGGTAAGATTCCGCTCCGTATGGTGCTAAAATTAATGTCAGATATTTGATTTTGTGTTCGGAAATGAATAAGAATAACATTCGGCTCCGGAAGATGCTGAAATAAATGTCGAATGTTTGCTTTGACGTTCGAAAATGAGTACTATTAATATTCAACTCCATACGATGATGAAATAAATGCCGGATGTTCGCTTTCACGTTCGAAAGTAAATAGCAATAACATTCAGCTCCGGAAGATACTAAAATAAATGTGGAATGGTCCCTTTGACGTTCGGAAATGTACAGTATGTCCCAAAAAAAAAAATTACAACGGGGCCCTCCGCAATGATATCTTTAAAAACAGTGAATCAATCTAAATACAAATTCAGGGTATGAAACTATAACTCATTGCCCACATCTTACAGAAAACCCCATTCGATTTGCTTCAGTGGTCAAAGAGAAATACGGAATTTTTGTAGAGGATGTCGGGAATCTCTTCTGTCCAAGTTCTGTCTATTGTTCACACACAAGATCATCGAAATGCTAAACTCGGAAGAATCTGATTCATGACATGCTTTACAACAATCCACATTTCTCTGTGACCGCTTAACCAAATCGAATGGGGATTTCTGTAAAATAGAGCTAAAATGTTATATTTCAAGACCCTGAAGTAGCATAATTTTTTGGGGGACATACTGCAGTAAGTCGCCCCAAAAATTACAATCAGATTTTCGAATTGATAACACCTATTATGATCAACCTGTGTACGTGCTACTTCAGACTCTTAAGGTATAACATCTTAGCTCTATTTTGCAGAAAACCCCATTCAATTTGGTTAAGCGGTCACAGAGAAATGTGGATTGTTGTAAAGCATGTCATGAATCGGATTCTTCCGAGTTTAGCATTTCGATGATCTTGTGTGTGAACAATAGACAGAACTTGGACAGAAGAGATTCCCGATATCCTCTACAAAATTCCGTATTTCTCTTTGACCACTGAAGCAAATCGAATGGGGTTTTCTGTAAGATGTGGGCAATGAGTTATAGTCTCATACCCTGAATTTTTATTAAGATTCATTCACTATTTTTAAAGATATCATTGCGGAAGGCCGCGTTGTAATTTTTTTCGGGACATACTGTATAACAATAATATTCAACTCCGTACGATGATCAAATAAATGTCGGATGTTTGCTATTACATTTCGAAATGAATTACAGTAACATTCAGCTGCGTTTGATGGTAAAGTAAATGTCTGATGTCTACCTTGACGTTCAAAAATGAAAAACAGTAACATTCGGCTCCGTGCGATGCTAAAATAATTGTCAGATGATTCTTTTCACTTTCGGATGTGGACAGCAATAACATTCGGCTCCGTACGATAATAAAATAAATGTCGGTTGTTTGCTTTTAAATTTGAATTTGAATAACGGTAATATTCTTGTCCGTAAGATGCTAGAATAGATATCAGATTGTTGCTTTTACATTTGAAAATGATTTACAGTATCAATCGGCTCAGTTAGATACTAAAATAATTAGCGGATGTTTGCTTTCACGTTCGGAAATGAATGAGGATAACATTCAGCTCCGTAAGAAGCTAAAATGAATGTCAGTTGTTCGCTTTTACATTTGAAAATGATTAACGGTAACATTCGGCTCCGCAAGGTTTTAAAATACTAGTAAATGTTGGATGATTGCTTCTACAATTAGAAATGAATAACAGTAACTTTCGGCTCTTTGCAATTCCAAAACAAATGTCGGATGTTTATAAATGTCTGCAAATGATCCCACTTTATCATTTCAAATGTAAGTTTTTGACCACCTAAATAGGCATCAACTTTTATAATAATCTATAAACCTATTTGCTAAATCTTAGAACTCAGAATAGCGGTAAGATGATTGAATTTTCTATTCATTTATTTTAGACATGGGTATCTGTATCTCTTCAGTAATACTTAATATTTATATTTTTCTATGTTTAGTAGGAATGATTTAGTCTTTCTTATGTTTTTCTTCATTTTTTTCGGGCCACCAAAAAATAAAAATCAATGATTTTGGTGGCCCGATCGGCCCACCAAAAATTAAAGTTAGTGTGGAGCCCTGCTTTAAGGCCATGAATGGCCTTTATCCGGTGGAACAAACACCTTTGCTGAAACAATAAAGGAAAAACAAACGAAATCGAAAAATGAATACCACTAGAACGCCCAACACACACACACACACACACATACACACACATACACACACGCACACTATACAAAACGCTCCGCGGCCCCTGATTACTAATAGCAATCACTTCAATTCAATTCACTTCAGGGTTTTATCCGACACTATACATCACCGACAACTGATGAAGAATCAAGGAAGAAAATTGCCTCTCACGGTCGTGGTCCGCATGTAGGTCTATGCTGGAACACGTGTGTGTGTGTGTGTGTGTGTGTGTGTGTGCTCATTTTATGTCTTTTGTTAAAGTACCTTAAGGCACATTCTCCTTTTTTCCCCTTTCTTTTTTTATGGGGGAGGGGGTGGGGACACCTCAGGTGAATTAATGTTCCGTCTCTGACGGCACAATTTCCAGTGGAATGTATCATCAAATTACAAATAGCACCACCAACAACAAACAATGATAGCCCGACTAATCAGGATAGTATTCCGATAACGATGAAAAAAACACACACACACGAATCAACTTTAGCTGTCAGCGGGGGGGGGGGGGGGGGGGGGGTGAAGGAGGATGGGGAGAATGTGGAATCCAACGCAACCGATGGCTATGAATGGAAATGCTATGGATCAATGTCTCACAACGGTAAGTTATTCACTTGATCGCATCATCATCTCCTGGCATCATCCCTTTCGTTCTGGTGATTAAATGCAAAATGATGATGATGATGATGATAATGATAATAATGATAATGATAATAATAATGATAATAATGATAATAATAATGATAATAATGATACTACTACTAATAATGATAATAATAATGAGAATAATGATACTACTACTAATAATGATAATAATAATAATAATGATAATAATGATATACTACTACTAATAATGATAATAATAATAATAATGATAATGATAGCAACAACAATGATAACAATACAAATAATAATGATATTGATAATGGTAATGATGATGGCATAGCAATAATATTTGTAATCAAATCCAATCCATCAAGATAGTCATAAGAGATTATCTTAATGAACCCTGAGGAGTCTCATGCATCCATTACGTTCTTGAGTCAAACTCTTGCCAGAGAACAGAATGGATCATGGTTTAGAAATTCTGAGCTCAGAAGATTTGGTGATATAAATGATCATTACATTTTAGATGTAAAGATACTTTATCTGCTAAGTTTGTGTATAGAAATCTGAAACAATAAGACACACGAAGACTGCAATGTCACGTTACTGTGCCATGTACAATTCGTTCATATAGGAACGTGCATTTTAATAGTGACAATATTTGATGTTTTTTGGTAATTTGTTTCACCGCATTTTATGTGCATTCGGGGTAGATCAAAGCGCTTTCAAATTATCCAACTGAATGTGAAAGCATACGCTTGAATAAGCTAATTGATCTTTTGTGTAGAGTACAGCGCATCAAGTCACATCAATATATTTTGCATCAAGACGCCGATCGCGAGTGAATAAGTTTCCATGAAAACCAATTTCTTTATTCATACAATACCAAGACTTTTTGTACCAAACAGTTTCCCTCTAAGTAAATGAAAAAACAAGACAAAAACAATTGTATTCGAGTTACTTCTGATAGAAAATAAGTGCTTGTAAGGGTTTGTAAGTGCATGCGTCTGGCTTTATTCACCATTAGACATTAGACGTCAGCTATCACTATGAATACGTCTTCAAATAATGATCTAAAAGAAATAGTTAGCGAACCATTCATCTAAAGCAAATTGATCTCATACCACACAGGGAAGTGCTTCTGATCAACTTTACAATGATTTATACATTCTTTGCAGTTTTATTACAGCCTCTATCTTTTTTGCTTGTTCGTACTATACCGCTTGCCAGAATTTTCAAATCCTGGTAATCTGTGCATCTCAAAATCCCCACAAAATGTCACTGACTGTTTCAAGAAAAGTTATATCACGTGATTGATCAACGGAGCCTGTATCTACTATAAAAGCGGAGATGCTTCCAATTTCGCGGTGTAGCAGAGTTAGTCACCTTATACCAGGGTACCATAATTATACTCACTAACAAGGAGCCAATGTGTTGTATACGTGGTGCTGAAACTCGAAATTTTCATTCGGTAAGCACATTCTTATTTGTAGCACATTGTATCTAGATTGTACTTCGTCATTTCTAGACCTTTCTTCTTGTTTTCCATGTGGTAATCGAGAATAGTTGTAGACGACGAAAAACGGCTCGTGTCTTTTGGTGAACACAAGCATTAGAACGAATGTTATGATTGCAGTAAAAGGTAACTTTAGATATACTCGAGTGATGTTTAGCAATCTAACAAATCGTTGTATTGAAAGGCATATCTTTACAGTTTAAAACCTAAAACTCTTTACTGTTAAAGTTGCATATAGTATCCTATTGTATTAATTCATCATTCAATTCTTTTCATTTCTTCGGCGAATAGGGACATACATAATAATATGCGTGGTGTGCTCTGAGCGTCATTGTAATTCATCAGCAATATTTTTCTTAAGTATAAGAGGTTTTGTGTGAATGTGTATAGTTTCTCGCTCCTTTGAAAACGTGTAAATGCATAATTGTAAAGTGTAAAAAATATATATCAAAGAACATGTCGGGATATAAAGATATACGCTTGTTCGAGTAAGTCATTCTTGAATATTTAGTCAATACAAATAAACTTAAGAGAAAAAATACTTGTAGAATGATGTTAGCAACATTCCGCAGGTCTTCTCTGCTTCGTTAGATTAGGGATGGAATGATATTGATCACCACTGATGCTCAAATCTTGCGTTTATTTTCTCGAAGATAATCATTCCACTTTGTAAATCCATCTAGATTCAACAGAACCTTGGAAGTGACAGAATTCATCATGGTCGACAGAAGATCGAACACCATTTTTGAAAACATTTCAACCACGGCTGTGCTCTTATTTGAGCCAGCATTCCCCAAGTTGTTTTCCTCCAACGAGCTCCTGTTCGTGTCAGCCGCGTTCTCCACAATATCTCTCTGCGGCATCGTGGGAAACTTTCTTGTTGCACTTGCCGTGGTCGTTTCTCCCCAACTGAAGACGAAAACGAATGTTTTCGTTGTCAGCCTCAGCATCAACGACCTACTGTCATGTTCGACACTACCGTTCCAGGCCCTCGTAACGCTGAGAGGTAAAGTTCTCCCGAATTGGGTTTGCCAGATAATTGGGGGTACAATGATGTCTTCGATAGGAACAAGCGCTCTTACTCTGTCGATGATCGCGATCAATCGCTGGTTTCTGATCACGAAAGCTCGGCATGTGTATGCTAGAGTGTACAGCAGAGAAAACGTCTTTGTGATGATTCTCGTCGTTTGGTTCTACAGCATCTTTACGTGTGTGGCTGTGCCTTACTTCGGGCCTGGAAAGATTGGATACACTACTCCACCACTTCTATGTGCATTTTACGAAGATGGTACACTTCCTGATTCTTATTCTACGGTGATGTCAACCACGACCTTACTGCCAGCCTTCACTGTAACATCAGCATGTTATATCGACATCTTTCGTTACGTCCGACAGCATCATAGACAACTCTTGTTGATCACGAAAGATAAATCGCCCGCATTAGCAACTACCGATCCTCCTAAGCGGGGTAAACAGGAGCAAGGGTCCAGTGCACTGACGATTACATCTTTCCGCCAGGGTGATACCGCTGCTGAGAGAATGCGTGTTAAGATCAACAGGCGGGAAATTAAGGTCACCAAAAATCTCTTCGTCATTTTTTGCGCCTTCTTTTGTTGCGTTCTGCCAGCTGCGATTGCCTTCAGCCTGCAGACTGACATAAAGGCTGCCTTCTACTCGGGTGTTCTACTCCTGGTGAATGGATGTGTGAATCCTCTCGTTTATGCCTTCAAACACCCGCAATATAAAACAGCATTCAAAGCCATACTTTCGTGTAAGTTAGCACGACTTCAAAGAGATTCAAAGTCGTCTACAAAACAGTCTTAAAGTCATATAAATGTTACAGAAATATGAATTCAAGTATTGATGATTTCTGGTACATTCTATTCAGGATAATATAATTAAGAATGGAAAATTCACTGCTATACTGATAGGGAACCCGGTTGGTTGATTATGTTGTTTTCTCGATGTAAGTATGGTTAGTGAAACATCTTTGAGACAGAGTACAAGTCATGATTTCAGTTCATTTATAAAACATTTACCGTTATAGGATATACTCAAACTGATACTATGTATAGTCAATGGGGTACATCTCTGTTTCACCAGACATATACACATGTTTACACCTGTAAACTGAGTTATCACAAAGATTGAAGGCAGTTCACGAAGTTATGCAATATTTCTGGAATTAAATATATTGCATATGATATTGATATACCTCGATCTATATTCATATTTACAGTCTAACAAGAATGTAACCAAGAAATTACTTGATTAGAGTAAGATGAACGGAAGTCCACTTGCCTCCTGAAGAAGGCAGGGATCTTTGATGTCTATAAACATGTCAAGTGTTCTGTATAGTGTGCTAGAAAATTATAATAACGTTGGATCCTCTCTGTTGTACAATTTGTTATAGGCATATCGTTGCTTATACTGTGACATAACGAATCTTCTTATAGCGACAAAATTAATAACTTTAAACCTATTGTCCGATTTCACTCAAACATTATACTGCTGTATACAATAGTAATTATTATTGCTTTCACTGAATCCACATACTGTAAAACAAAACAAAAACAGAAAACAAAACCAAAAACAAAACAAAGCATGCAATTTATGCGCATTGGAGCCGACGACCTTTTCGGGGCATGAAATTTTCGCAAATTGCCACCGGCATTCGTACTATTATGCATGTGTAGTGTAGACGAGAGCTTTCGTGTGCATTTTAATTTCGAGAACCTTGGCTCAGCGAAAATTTCGTGCATGCGATAATTTCTGGTTTTGCAGCATATAACACGTTCATATTTGGGCGTAAATTTCCCTTTTATGGAATCAGTAATGATTGGAATGATCATGAACACTGTCGGTGATCGCATCATTCTCTGGTTTCTAACTCTTGACATGAAACCGGTATGTTAACCACTTCATGTAAACCATCTCTCATGATGTGTTACATTTTGCATAATATTCAAAATTCAAAACCATGCACCGATCATGAAAGATAATTTTCGTCACTTCTGCCTGTGTAGTTATGTTGTGATATTTGCAGCCTAGATGATTAAAGGCAGAACGTTTCGTTTATTTTTTTTTAATTCTAATAGAATAGGTAGGCCCTATACTTAGAAACATTTATTTTGTAAAAGCAGACGGAGATCATTTAACTTTGTAGTGTATTGTGCATCTTTGTCCGTTGTGAGTACGTGATGTGTGAATGTGTGCGTGTGTGTGTGTACTTGTGTGCGACTACTTAATATATAATTATGTGTGTGTGTGTAAGTGCATTACAAAATTGATATTATATAGGCCCTTTGTATTTGGAGGCCTATGATATAAACCATTCAATGATTTGAATGAAATCAAATAAAAATCACGGGAAGTGTGTTTGTGCTATATTGAATAGTGTTGTATTACACCATGTGACCTGTTACAATCCAATCTAGCCAGCAGCTATTATTTTGGTAGGCCCTAGTTCAAAAGTTCAAATACATTTATTCCATTCAGATCATATCAATCGCAAAGACAAATTCTATATGGAATACAATAGCTATATACGGAGATCTGATGATGAGAACATGACCCGAGAAGTTGCACTATATACCAGGTAAGATGCAGTAAAACAATTTGAATTCAATTGATTACACAAAAATATTATTTACAAACACACACAAACACGCAAAAAGAAGAATAAGCATGGTACAGGTTCACAGACATTACAATGTAAGAAAACAACAATAATAATATACATGTATGCTCGTTCACCAACTCTGGGCACTGTTTTGTGAATTGATTTATAAAGTTGATTAATCTATTTTTAGATAAGTTTGTTTATGGCAGCCTGTGTGGTAAGGAAGTTTCTAATCGATTTTATCTTGAGATAAAACGGGACCCTGGACCAACAATTCTGTCAGATCTTACTTTCTACAGTGTATTGAATACTATTGATAACAGATATTTCTTGAATCTGCTTTTAAATACATTCATAGATGAGGCACTGGTGATATGCAAGTGAGTTCTTCAGTTTTTGGTCCAGTAAAACGAATGTTTGTACTATGACATTGATCTATATCTTGCAGTGTATAGACATGCCGATGCTTGTGTGCTGTAGTTATGGAAACTCTTTACTGAGGGGAAAAGGTCTCTAAAACAGGATGCCATGGTTTTGTTAATAGTTTTGAACACGAAAGCACCCTGTTGAAAAAGTAATATTGTATCATGGGTTGTCATAAATTTCATTTCATGATGATATTTTTCAGAATTAAGGGGATGCATCAACTATTATTCAGACAAACTTATTTTGAAGACTTTTTTGTTTTGTTTTGATTTGCTTTGTTTTGTTTGTTTGTTTGTTGTTTTTTTTTAGGTGCGACTGGCATGTTTTTGTCCATACCAAATTGCAGTAAGAGAAATAGCGAGGATGAATGTAGAATACAACATTCGCAAGATACTTTCACACAAAATGTGCCGGAGTCTCAAAAAGAAAAAGAAGAAAATATGTAGGCCCACCAATGTTTTTCGATACCTTTTCTCAACTTCCCTCACGTGATACACAACCCCAAGAAACTCGGTGTTGGTCTATATTCGGCTATTTACTCTCTACATACTAGTACAACTAATTTCCTTTTTATTTCGAAACTCCGCACTCTACATGAACGTAAACCTTGAATGAAACTCTAGCGTCATAGCATGGCTCAAAACGAGTCATCATTTTCACTAACAACCTTTTTTTTTTCTTCTAAAGCCACCAAAAATAAAAGAAATTAAACAACAACAACAGTATTCCCGAAGCCTCGGGTTTTTTTTTCGCTGTTCTCCATTCTCTCTGCACTATAACGTAGTGCCTACGTAAAACTGAGGCAAAGTGCAATCATCTCATAAACCCTTGCGACCCAGTAAACATGGCTTCCGACACTGAGGTAAAGTAATTTTCCGTGAAATTTCATAATTTTCAGTTGATTTGTGAAAAATATTAGAATTCAGTTATTGTTGTACATTAAGATATTACGTCTGCTATTATTGTGATTGTTTTCCATCGTTTATTCGAGATTAGGCTACTTTCAGCTCAGCAAACTGCCGTACACGGCACCGCTGTCCCTCGTTGCCGCTGCTATGTAGTCCTGCTGCAGTGTGCTGCAGCGGCAACTGTGCAGTTGTGACGCCGTAGATCTCGGCTCAGTGAGGGCACAAAAGCCACACTAACACCTGTCCTGTACTGTGCCTGCGATATGGATTTGCATGCAATAGCCAATGTGTGTAGGATTTTATAGTGCAAGTTACGCGTTAATACAGACTGTAGTGTAGCTGTGGCAGGCAGGCTATTTCCACATTTTAGTCGGTGATATTCAGCATTATTTTCATTTGTGTCTTTATTCTGCTTGCCAGCGCCAGCAATTGTTGTCTCTTGCCTTGACCATTGCCATTGGCATTGCGCATTGTTGACAAATGCAAATCACATTCACAATCAACACGATCAAGCCACTCGCACTCAAGGTCCAAAACTCAGTCTGATTCTGTTCCTCCCCCCTTTTTTTTGTTACCAATCAAGTGCCAAGTGGTCTTGCGGTCTACATGTTGTGGTCTGGTCTACATGTTGTCTGAACTTAAACGTCTTTACCTTTAAGTTAGATTGTTTTTAGAATTTAAAATTCATGTTCTGTTAAAAAAAGGGATCGTACAGTTTTGGTTGAGACCTAATTTCAGTTTTCTAACATTTTTGGTGAGATAATGAGAAACCTCTTATGAAATATGAAAGAGCATGTAATTTCATGAGGAATTCAACGTTAATTTGATGAAAATTTGTTTTGAAATGGCTGAGATATGGAAAACAGAGCGATTCTAAAAAGTGTGGGACCCACATTTTATTACGATCGCTTTGTTTTACTTTGTTTTTGAATATTTCAGTCATTCCAAACCCGATTTTCATCAAATAAACTTTGAATTCCTCTTCAAATGGCATGCTCTGTACTACTATTTCATAAGTGTTTTCTTGGTATCTCGTAAAAAGTTAAAAGCCCAATTCTTATCTCCACCAATACTGTACTATCCCGTACTGTACTATCCATTGCGTTAAGAATGGACTGATTTTGTTTGCTACAGTCACAGACACCTGCTGAGTATTCTCAGGACTTGTCTTGAACGGGTTTGATACTAGGATTGAAGGAAAAATGCCTAGAAACCTATTTTGAATACAATTAAATGCTCTAGTATCTAGGTGACTGGTTCAGTTGATATCTAGTACTACTTTTCACTGTTCTATGTGTATGCTGATCATTTTTCATAAATTTGTGTGATTAACTAAATTTCAACAGCAAAAATCCCAAAATATATTTGTTCTTCCTGCTGTCAGATGTGATGGCAACTCTTTGCCAGTCTTAAGTACCTTTAATCAGGCAGTGTTTAACATGTCTAATTTCCCATAATTACACTCCCGAATGCCATATATCAAAAGCAATTTAAGTTCATACTTTCTCAAAAAAGGTACTGGTATAGTGGTACTGTAAACTTACTTGAAATATAAATTAACCTTCGCATTTGCTTCTCCAAATCTCTGGAATGAAATCAAGTCATACAGTTTTCATTCTGGTATGTTCCTTTTCCACTACAACATTTATATTTGAATTAAACCTGTCTTCAAGACAGACTTCTGATAATAGTATTAAAGTTCTATCTACCATACTCGTATCTATATGTAGAACTCTGAAGAAGTGCTGAAGCATCTACACCAACCTTATTTGTTCTTGTGTTCTTCATAGGACAGTACTCTCCGCGTAATTGGGTATCGCATAAACGGGTACTCCGTTTAATTGGGTAGTAATGTCAAAATCAGTTCCAATGCACATTAAAATTACCTGATAATCGGGTTACCTCTCCGCATAAATGGGTAAATAATTTTTCTTATCTAATTTCTACCCACATTTTATCGCAGATACAACACTTTAAGAAAACGTGAATGTCAAATTTTTCACGGCTAATCGCATCCTCTGCTTAATTTGCAAAGAAGACTGATCATTTGGGGAGTGATTAAACATGAAAACACATGTATAGGCCTATACCAATACCGACTTGCCACAAGTAAACAAACATTACACATGTAGCTGGCACTCACAACTGCATAGGCAGACACGAGTTGAACACGCTTGCGCTCCTCCCTTGCTCCACAACAACATTCACAATACGAGAAGTTTACAACGAAAATTGGGCCATTCACCGGCTCCATAATTTTACTTTTCCCCAGTCATATCTCGAAAAGTAACCTGACGTTCTACGTGACTAATGCACGCAAAGAGAAGTGGTCATTTCGGAAAACGCCTGCCTGTTAATAGCGAGGAGTCAAGTCAAATGACAAAGTTTTCTGAAGACATATTTGTCCATAAAAAAGAGTGTAAATTATTGCTCCTGACTGAGCAAGTGTAAGGTATATGTGCCGTGCAAGCAGACGTGTTATTGGCATACAGTGTAGGTGTTTTGTGCATTGTACAATGCATGTACATACACAATGTGTGTGTCAATTGTGAATGAGACGTGTTCTTCTGTTAATCGGGTACTCCGCTTAATCGGGTAAGAAATACCCTGTCCGAGCCTACCCGATTATGCGGAGAGTACTGTACAACATTTAAGGCATAGTAATTGTGCAAAGTAATTGACTGTAAATATATTGTGAGTAATTGCAGCTTTCCCATTGCTTGTGCTATTACTTCTTCATTCATGATTAATGTCATTTGTTTCATTGTATAGGATCTTGAACTGGAATCCCTGAGATCTGCTGTATTGGCATCTTTGAAATCGGTAAGTGTTTTTAAAACATCAATGTAGTGCTGACTGCATTACATAAAATGCCTAGGATATGCATTCAAATGTGCAGCAGAAACAAGTGTGTTATTTTTATTCTATTTCATTTATTCTTCATGCAGTTGTGTAAACTGTATGCTGATTTAGTGCCCAGTATCACTAATCAGTTGAAAATACCCTGTTGGTGTATACCAAAAATGTGTCCATATCATTGAGCAATGTCATATTGGAATATATTTGTGTGGTTCACATGTCCTGATGGGCCAACTCATTTTCATTACAAGACTACCCAAATGTATCAATTTGTACTGTTTGTAGAACTTGCTGTACTTTGTTATAAAGATTTTCATTTTTTCAAACCAGAGGGGCAAGAGTTCTATTGCCAACAAGATGTTGGTTTCTCATGTAAAGTGAGAGCCGTGCATGTACATGTGTATACTCATTTTACCAGTGGATTTGTGCTAGGAGGATCTCCTACAATTGTATGTATCCGGCATGTTTTTACAAGCATGGCAGTGATGTACATCCAAGGCCCTACGGTGGAAAATTGAAGATTGAGAGAATTTTGCTACCATTATGTGTCAAAAGCATGAAGTGTGCCACCCAAGTGTGCTTACACTTGAAATTCCCAGTAACTTTGCATTTGTGCAAATTATTCCAAATAATACATGTCTGTTCGGTTGTGCTGATTGTCGAACAAAGCATCTTGCTTAATGACCTTCTTTACTTATCTAATTTTTAAGGACTCCGAGTCACATGTACTTATTTTTGTTTCTTTTTGTAACTCATACAAGTAGATAGTATATTCGTCTTTTGGCACAAACTAGTGAATTATCGTTCATTTGAGATCACAGGGTGTTTACAACTTCGCTGCACTCAAATTATCAGACAATTTTATCATGTTTGTATTGTGTTTGATGAAAGTATGCAGTAATCTTACATTTGGTACATGCAAGTCAAGTATACATGAAGAGTTTGTTCGCAAAAACCGATAAGTCCATTTTTGAAGATTTTGAAGTATGGTCTCTGTCATAAAGTACAAAATGATACCTTTTAAATGATATATTGGTCACTACATGTAAAGGTACATTTTTGAAGTTATGGTCAAAAGAAGCAAAAAATGTCTTATTATTCTCTTTATTTTTGTTGACCTTTAATCGCAAATATCTCCATTTGGCAAATATGGACTTATCGGTTTTTGCAAACAAACTCTTCACATATTCTCCATGTTATGTTGTGTGTTTGATAGGGACGATCTACACAGAATCAATCATTCTAAAATGCACTGAGTGTACAAGTGCTTCCTGTGGTTTGTTGTTGGTATGTTGTTTCTATATGTATCAGCCCCAAACTGGCTTTGATTGATTGATTGATTGACCGAGAGCATTGGACTCTCTTTTATTTCTTTCTACCTTTACAGTATATACAGTTAAAAAAGACGAAATATAACATAGTTCACAATACAATTCACAAAGGGATGACATAGGTCATCATGCAATAAACTGTAGTACCAAGTCAGACTTTTGAAAAGGTCAGACTTAAAAAAAAGAAGAACAAGAACAAGAGGGGAGAAGTGAAGTAAAGTGAAAGAAAAAGGTGTCCCGTAAAAGCCTCAAGGGCTTGCAGTGATGGGATCACCTGACTATAAGGATATATATTCGCTAACTTTCAAAGACCCTTGTCAATCATCCAATTCTAAGTTTAACTTCTTGTTTTGTGCACATTGCAAATAATTGTTAGTGTACAGTTGTACCTTCCAAGAAAGGAAAGATGTTGGACATTCAACAAGTTAGCGATTATACATGGAATCTTCCATTGTCAGATTTGTTCTTACTACATATTCAATCATGGTAAACTTTGGTTTTCATACATGCGAGGATTGAAGATTTCAAAGAGCCTGACAAGACATTGCCACATGACTGATGAGTATTTGAATGTGTTAACCCGTCTAATGTGTTAACCCATCCTTTCAATTTGCCGATGCGATCTTAGAAACCCAGCGGTGCGGGTGATAAAGCAGACTCTACAGCATCTCCCAAGGTGGAGGATGAGGAAGAAGAGGAGGAGGACTTGCTTGCTCTCCGTCTGGCCGCCCTGAAGAGTAAACGAGAGGGTGGCTCCACCAGTGTGAGTCATGTACGTCCTGTCCAAAATTCTTGACAGGTTTCAGAAACATTAAAGAAGGAAGAAAGGGAATCTCTGCAGCACAGTTTTATACCCCATCTTACCTGTACTGTATGTTCCCCAAAAAATTACAACGGGACCCTCCACAACGATAACTTTAAAGCTATTGAATCAATCCAAATACAAGGATATGAAACTAGATAACTTATTACCCACATCTTAGAGAAAACACCATCCGATTTGGTTCAGTGGTCAAAGAGATTTGAGGATTTTTGTAGAGCATGTCAGGAATCCCTTCCCTCCAAGTTCTCTCCATTGTGATCACACATTAATATGAAGTTCCAAGAGCATCCAGTTGCTAGACTTGGAAGAATAAGACCCATGACATGCTATACAACAATCCACATTTCTCTGTGACCACTTAACCAAATTGAATGGGGTTTTCTGTGAAAGATAGCTAAGATGTTACTTACCTTAAGATGCTGAAATACCATTCAGACAGTTTAATCATATTGGAAGTTATCAATGTACAAATCTGATTGTATTTTTTTTTTTTTGTGGGGGGGGGGGGGGGGTGGGGGGACATACTGTATGTAGCAAATCAAGTGAAGTGATTTCAGTTGTTGTGTATTGTAGTGAATCCTGGCTTTTTAAGAGTAATGATGCTGACCTCAACCCATCCAAACAGAAAATCCATCACCTTGTACTTACATCATTGGCCGTATTCTTGTTACAATTAGCACATCATATTGCGTGCTAGACAGTAAGTAGCAGTAATTGTGATCTAATCACACAACCAAGATAGCCTGTTGAATGACACGCCTTGTATTCTGATACCCAATCATTCTTTCTATTTTCTTTTGTTTTGATTGTGCTAGAAATTTCTCTAATGTGTTACCCACATTTTACTGCCTTTTTGCAAAGAACATATCTTTCAGTAATTTTTCTCAGTGTTATACAACAAAGTCACAGCATCATTATCAAGATTTTAGTACACAATTAGTTTAGTCAGTTATACTGGAGTATTTTCTCAAAATTGAAGGTGAAAAAGCACTGTCTGCCCAGAAATTTTAGCTACTGTGTATACAGGCACGTTTTGATTCTTTTCTTTGAATTGGATAAGTTTACAGTAAGTCATTCAAGGTGTTGTTAGTATGGTGTGATGCAGAGTGCGATATTACTCTGTAGGTTCACTCCATCTTGTCAAATAACATTGGCAACAATAAAATATCTGGTAGACTGTAGGTGTGAACGTTGGGTTACCACAACCATTCCTATCTAGATCTCCCACAGTGCAAGTACCGTCAAACTCTTTTATGTGGCCATGTATTTGTAATGGTCAATTGCTTCATGTACGCACCACAATCTACCCCAGAGAGGTTGTACTCAGTAGCTCATATTCAGTGGCTACCTAAAACTTGTCTCCCATAAACAATATTCTGATCTGATTTGTAGCCACAGACTCCAGACAAAGTCCAGCGCATTGGTGTATATGAATTACTTTTCTGTCTGCAATATTTTCTGCTTCTCACAAAGTGGCCAAATTTGTGGTCACCCAAATTGTAAGATGGTAGTAAAGAACATCTACAGCACTATATTTTTTTTATATCACTTATTTGTGTCAGATATTAATCAATATGGTAAGTAATACCTCTGTTGTTTTGCCTTCATTTGTAAAGGAGACACAGCTGTATGATGTCTTTATAATCTTGATATCATTCAACTACCGTGATATAGTGTGTTTTCCCAGCTGTAGTATCCCAGCAATGATGGCACATAGTTTTGACCAAAACTGTGAAAAATCGTAACTTCGTAACATATTGTCTGATTTTCCTCAACTGCCACTGATATATTTGACTAAAATTTCTGCAGTCACTAAACCCACATATATGTTTGAAGCAGAATATCCTTTAACATAAAGTGTAAATGAAGGGCCATTACTTGTGGCAGATACAATGATGGCATGAGAAGTGGAGACATCCCAGTGCACTTAATAGTCGGTATGCTCTGGTAATGCTTCCCTTGAGTGGTGGCTGTGGGCAGGCTTTAGAAATTCCATGCAATATTGCACCAGTACTTTGTGGTAGACAGGGGATGGATAGATAGATATCTACATGTTCATCTGCCTGTCCCTGTATTTTGTTCCAGGTATCAACTCCAGTTTCCGGTTCTCCAGCTCACCAACCTAATCCACAAGTCCAACTTCTACCACAACCCCAACCACCACCATTACCACAACCCCTTCCCAGAAACCGGGTTGAGACTCATGGAAATCTGATCACAATACCACTGCAAGACTTTTCCCAACCTCCCAAGCCACCTGTTAACACTACAACCCGTCTTGGTACTGGGAATAATTCTGATACTGGTGATGTTGCAAAGGAAGAGCGAAGCACGAAGTTTAGCCGCTTTGAGAGCTCAGACTCTGAATCAGATGGTGACTTGGACGATTTCCTTCCAGAATCCGTCAAGAGCGATTCCAGGCACAATTCGGATGATTCTGAAGCAAGTGACAGTGAACGTTCGGCTAGTGCAAACTCAGACAGTGCTGATGAGAACGATAATTCTTCTGAATCAGAAGCAGAAAGTGAGAAGCAGTCTTCTGCAAGTGAAGAGAGTGAAGGAGGAGATGATGACAAAAGCGCCAAAAGTCTTGCTGAGAATCGTGGGGATGTGCCAAGTGAGAGAGGAGATAATGTAAAACAGAGTTCTGGTGAAGAAAACCGGAAGGTGTCTGAAAGAACGGATAAACGAGGTGATGCTAATGAAAGCCATAGGCAGAGGACATCAGACAGTAGGAGACATGATAGGAAGCAAAGATCAGAAGCATCACATCACAGAAGTGATGACAGTTACCATGGAGACAGGAGGCGGGAGAGAAACATGCATGGGATGAGGGACAGGCGAGATGATGGGTACAGGAGAGACCGTGTTAGGGAAAGACAGAGGCATGACCTCCGCAGAGAACTCGAGATGGGCCGCAAAGAGAGACTGCCGTCTCCAGAGTACCGTTCCAAAGATAAGTCTGACCGGCGGAAGAGAGATGAGAGGGAGAAGCCAAGTGTTGATAGCAAGACTTTTGAAGCAAGGCAGCGTAAATTTGCCTCTGGAGCTAGCCTAAACATCAAAGATAGGACCTTAACATTGAAAGCTAGCCAGGACATCAAAGATAGGACCTTAACACCGAAAGATGTCAAGAGGTCAGAAGTAGACAATGGCAGTAGGAGCAAAGATCACGCAGTGTCAGACACCAAGCGAGACAGTGAGCCTAATGGGGAAATAGAGAAAAGTGCACCTGCTCCAGATAGTGAAAGTGATATCTCGCTATCTAGTGAGGAAACTGAGGACGAGACAGACAAGTCTGATCAGGTTGAGGAAGACGAAAAGGTTGAGACTTCCCACGCCATGGAAAGTGACTCTGACTCTGAGAGTGAAACATCTCGCTTTAAACACAACTCCACTAGTGACACCAAACCTACCGTAACCCTCCCCGAGTCGCGCCTCATCACTTCCATGAAATTCCCCAAGGAGGGGTATTCAGATGGCCCACCACGGCGGAGACCTAATGGGGGTGACCGCACACGAGAACTAAGAGTGCCATCCAACAGAGACTCACATAGAGGTCGGGATGATCGTGGTTTGGAACGTGAGCGACCACGCCGCGCCCATCTGCCTAGACATCTTGATCGGCAGGAGCGCAGCTCCAGTCGAGATAGACCAAGACTTAGCGAACGTGAACCCCGGAGACATCCGAGAGATGCTGCTGCAAACGATCGTCCAGAGAGGAAGCCTGGAACCGATGTAGATAATCCTGCTGTTGAAAGAAAGCTGCCTTCCAAACATGATTTTGTGTCTGAAAGTTCCGAGTCTGAAAGTGAAGGTGTCAATCAGGGTTTGCGCAGCATTGTTCAGACGGATAAACACAAGGAGCAAAGGGATAGTAAACGCTCTCGCGATAAAAGAAATCGATCACAAAAAGAGCAAACTGTGGACTCTGACCGGAGGGACAGGGATCAGAAAAGGGAAAAGAAGTCAAAGCATAGGAGAGACTTGAAGGAGAGGATAGGGAGGAAGAGGGATGAAGAGGACAGGATGGTGTCGGATGATGGCACTGAAGAGACTGTTCCAGAGGTACGCAGAGTGACCCTTGCTGAAGGTAAGCTGTGTCAATGATCTTTCATCCGTTGAGGACAGTCTGATTTTGCTAAAACACGCATTTCCCATAGACACCTGCCCGAGTATACTCGGGACTTGTCTTCAACGTTAAACTTTTGCTCTCTTGTATATTGCAAACGGAACTACATGTACATTTGTATTATGTTTTTGGTGTACACTCATTTCTACTTGCCTGTTTGTATGTGTATGTGGATTACTTGTGTATATCAGACTTCACTGAGATGAGATTGACTGCCAGCAGAGTGAACTGTCATTTAAAGAAAAGTGTTAAATACCTGTTTGTGTTAGTTTTGGGAAGTATAGTTCAAATACATAAGTTTTTTACCACTTAATCAGTGCTAAAATTCATCTTACTACTTTCATAGACAGTAGCATGTGACAATAATATTCTTGTTTGTAACTGATACATGTAGCTGGATAGTTTTATTCTTGAGACCTCTTTGGAGTTTGGTAAGAAAGAGCATAAGTGATATTTCAAATGATACTTAAAACTTTTATTCATGTTATGAGTACATTTCCATTGATTTCCTGAGTATATGAATATTCTGTGTATACATGCGTAGTTCACCAAGTATATTTTTTAATTTGCTGAAGGAAATGTAATTAAATGCAAATGCAACGACATTGCAAATACTGAAAAAAGTATCATCTTCAACATACTTTAGTTCAGAATTTATGGGAGTGATGATTTTTAAAATTTTGAATTTGCCATACTTTTGGAGAAATCCTCAGGAAAACTTATCCACTGATGCTAAAGAGGAGCAAAATCAGGCAGGATGACTGTGTAGTACATTAGATTGTGATAAAAATCATCAGTAGTCATCCAATTTGTTTCTTCAAGTCGTCAGTCGTCACTGACCTACATGTGTATTGACATAAACTTATCTGTTTGTCACACCTCTGACATTTTGCCAGAATTTATCGCAACTGATTGACAAATTCCCTACATCGATGTTCATTAATACATCCTTTGGCAGGATTCAAATCTACAGCCGGTGCTGATTTTAATCCTTAAAGCTTAATTTGAATATATACACAGTCCTGCTCCATGCTATAAGGATTCTAAAAAACCAGCACTGGCCGTTGGGTGGAAGCTTGGTGGTCGAGTGGATAAGATGCCTGTCCAGTGATCAGGAGGTCGTAGGTTAAAATCCTGACCGAGTGTGTATGCCATGGTATTTATCGTGGCTACAACACTGATTAATTTGGTGCTTATTTACAATGTGTGTCGATGTAGGGCAATTTGTCATTCAATGGAGATTAAAAAAACAACTCCATGCAAGAGTTTCATTAATCTACCAGAATTTGTTCAACAATAATGGTTCTATGTCTGAATTAATGACTGCAATGGCTTGTTTTCCCCTGTCGTGTTAGATGACGCCCAGCAGAAGAAAATTTCTGTGATGGACAGACTCGGTGCTACCACATCCCCAGAACGCCTGCGTGGGTCTGTGAAGTCGCGCCTTGGGCCCGTGAAGGTCGACGCATCCAAACCGTCCATGGAACTCGACGCCATCGATCCTGTCGACGACTTTCCGCACCATGACCAGCTTGGCCCCCACGGTGACAACTTGAAAAGGAGACACATTGAGATACATGATGGTGGCGATGAGAGAACCAGAAAGCGCACAAGGCTAAAACACGGTGATGGGAGAGAAAGAGATGCAGGTGAGATGGAGAAGGAAGCGAGAAGCGAGATATTCACCGCTGCTGAGCCCCCGGTGAAGCGCAAACAGCTGAGTAAGTCGTTGCTGAGTCGGCTGAGTGACAGGCCGTCCACTCCCGTAGAGTTGGAGACCCTGGCGGGACGGCTCAGCCCGAGCCTGGAAGAAGAGCAGGAGCGGCGGCGCGTCAAGTCCAGAGATGCGGATCGGCCATCAGCGAGGGACAAGGAGCGTGAACGCAAGACTCGGATGAGGGATGTGTGGTCATCTTCTAAGAGGAAAACGGTTGCCCTGGAGAGGTCAGAGAGGTCACCGGAGCCTGAGCACAGAGGGTCACGGGACAAGGCTTTGGATGAGAAAATCAAGAAGATCATGAAGCAAAATGCAGCCATCCTTCAGAGGCAGCAGGAAATAGAGGAGGAGAAAAAATTATTTTGTAGTGGGAGATAGCCTCTCGAGAGTCTAGTGTACCAAATAAACCCAGAATATTAAGGATAATCATTTTGTGATTGCAGTGATACTGAATTACAAACACTTGAAGGCACCTTTGACACAGGGATCCTGTGTAATGAGGGTGGTTGAACATCAAATTTTTCCACTGCTGACAATTAAAAAAAAAAATCCAAAGTGCTAATCAGTGTGATGTAGAATTGTGTTAAAACAGCTTACATTGTTTTTATGCATACCAGTCCAAAGCATGTGCACAGATACAGTTACATCCATTAAACAAAGCAATCCTGTGCAACTTGTCTATTTCATAAAGAGTCATGAAATGAGTGATACTAATTCAGAGATTACCATAATTTCGAACTTATTCCAAACCCAAACAGATGAAAAGGATAATTTTCATTCCAACATTGTAGGCAATAAATTAAAGTTTCTCTTAAAATCAGTTTCATTTTCAAATTTACTCACAGCTGATGATTGGAAAAATCCAGAAAAGAGAACAGAAATCTGCTTCTTACATTTACACATCACTTTCGAATTATGACTTATTAACCAAATTCTACTTTAAGCTGTTAATAGGATGATGAAAGTACAGACTTGCGCATACTGAGCATCCTCCAGGCACTCGGCTGGTCAGCAAAATAGATTTTACCCCATTCAGGACGAGCTGATTTTCCTTTTTCATCGACACCTGCTCGAATATACTCGGGACTGGTCTTCAACAGGTTAAAGTTGTCACTTGATATTAGAATAAAAAGCTGAGAAAGTGAAGTTAAACTACCCAATCATCACCTTGAAAGCTCTAATACATTATTGTCCTCTTTTTCTGTGAATGCTTTGCTGTCATCCCTTTTTAATCAGCTCTTGTCACTTTATAGAATGATGCATTGCAATGGCCTTATTTCAAGATGGGCCCATCTTTATGTATAGGAATCCTCACAATACATATTCAGTATATGCTATTGTACTACCTTTCAGCCAGTTACTGCTAAATTAAGAAGTTGCAATCTACCTATTCTACAAATCAGGGGAATACATAATGGTAGGAAAATGTTTGTATACAACTGTGTTTAGATAAATTGATGTACAGTGTATTTGCCAATGTGCAATACAGTGAAACAACTTTGTGGCTTGCTAACCTACAGGTTTGGTTGATTACAGATGTGTGAACTGCCTTATAACAAGACAACACACACACACACACACACACACACACACACACACACACACACACACACACACACACATACTTAGTGGCGGATCCAGAGGGGGGCACAACTGGCGCATGCACCCCTTTATTTTTCGTTAAAAACAAAAGAAATAAAAAGAAAAAAAATGAAATGAAACCTGGAAGTGGCACCAGAAATATTAGTTGCAATGCACAGACTCACATAAAATCTGATAAGATGTACTGAATGCTGTTTAGGGGACCAAGCAGTGACTGAACTGATCTACATGTGTAACAATGAGAAAGAATACAGGCTGCATTTCACCACAGTCCCTCTCTTATACTTTGATGTTTGCTAAGTTACCCACAGTAATGCAATGACATTCAGTGTAAGTGCACATGGATTTATGGAACTGCCTCTTTTGGATGCCATCTTTGCCCCATTGCTGCAAAAACTAATAATGATAATCAAGCTTGTAAAATGGAATTCTGATACTAGTGTACAGGAAATTAAACGGGATTGATTATGGTGAAATGGCACAGGGGATATCAAAACTTACCCTCTTGAACATCAGTATAATTATGTGTGGCATTCCTTTGCTGAAGATTAGAGAGGTTTTAGTATATATCGTTATTTTTGACTCATCGTTATTCGTATTTGTTTTGTCATTTTAGTATATATTCAATGTGACACAAGTGTGAGACATGAATGACATTCCAGTAATATTGCACATGGATTTGTTGCATGTAAGTGGCACATGCTGTATAATATATGTACTTATTATACCCCAGCCAAACAGAGTTTGAAGGGTTTCTTTTAGGAATCAGAATATGGTAAGTCGGGCGTCCTTGAAACGCTGCTGCTACGATGTTTCTGATTTAAACCGATCCCTCTCTGGTTTTGCCGTTCTCCGCCGCTGTCCGCCGATCTGATAGATTGAGATAGATTGGGGTCCAGATGGTTATACTAGTGGAACAGGGGCTTAAAGTTGAGACGCATACCCTGGTATTTCAATGGTAGGAGAATTGTGTTGCCATGGTAACATCACATCATGGCCCCAAAATGAGGTACATGAAAAAGGCTTGTTATTACTTGTACTTCTTCAGTTTTTCAGCAATTCACAAGAAATTTGGCACACATGAAAAACTCAAAGTAAAGTTGTGCAAAACATATTTTTCTTGAGGACATGTACACGTATTTGAAATTGCCTTGACATGCTAACAATGCATTTTTACCCCCAAATCAGGAAAAAGCCTTACAGATTGAAATTATTCTTCAGTTTTTTTTACACAGGTCAAAAGAAATTTGGGGCATTAATCATCTTCAGTGATATTTCAAATTTTGATATGGTTCACATATCAAATTAAAACAAGAGGAAACTTCTCTAGGTCGAAATTTCCTTTGATCCTGAAGAAGAAAATATTCAAGAAAACTTATTACAAAAAGAAGAAGATAATTTTGCTTGTAAATTCTATGTTGTTCTCCTTGCTGAGTGTTCCTCTCTTATATATATGTGGCACACTGGAATTCCTGATTGTACATTGTGTGTGAGTATGTCAAGTGTTGGCTGATTTAAAAGGAGACAATTAAAGCAACAGTTCAATATGATATTATTGATGCTAGGCATTTTGCAGACTACTTGGTCATGTGTGAGTCAACTTCTCATCTGGGGTTTTGAAGCCGTACTTCACTGATGATAAACCTTACATGAATTAGAGACATTTCCTTGCCCAAATGAGGATACACTTGTAGTTCATGCAAAGTTTGCTGCAGCTGAACCATCAGGAAACATTCATAATGCAAGAGAATAGCATTGGTATGATGATATTTTAATGACGCTGTGATGTGAACCTAGCTCAGTTTCATTATTGGGTCTGTACCTATAGTAGTGTACATTTCACAAGTCTAGAATTGGATGATTGTGTGTACTCATTTCATTATGTTTCATAATTTTTGTTATTTCTTAAAACAGAGGCCAAGTAATCCATGTAAAAAATTGGAATTTTAGAGTAAGAATGATATACTGTATACGCCATATATTTCGCGAGTCTAAATTTTCGCGAATCGGGAATTCCCGACGACATCACGAGTGGTTAAATTCGCGATCGTGGAGTCCCGTACTGAACGGAGTAGAGTACGTCACATTTACATCGGGATCAGAGTCAATATTTTCGCATGTCTTTAATTTCGCGAAAAAAACCCAACTCGTGAAATTCGCGAAAATAAAAACCTTGCAAAATATTTGGCGTATACAGTACATTGTGTAAAGATTTTGGAAAAGAAAACCAGCAACAGTGAGTGATGTTGTATTGTATACAGTATATTAGCGACCCTAAGTTTTCATGAAATGGAACTTCCCGACAATCTTGCGAGTATTTAAATTTACAATCAAGGAGACAGTACAGAAATGAAGGGAAAGTGTTTGCTTCCGTGTCATATTTGTGTCGGGATCAGAATTAATATTTTTTGCGTGTTTTTAAATCAAAAAACACCTCCTGACTCGCAAAATTTGCTAATAAAAAAAACTAGCAAAATATGGTGTACATACAGTATATTGCAGAGCAAGTTAGCACAGGTTTTGAACAAACAGTTCCTCCTGTTTTTTGTTTTCTTTCTTTATTTTTTATTCTTTATTAATTTATTCTTTTTTATGGGTGGGGAGATACAAATGTGGCAAAGCATATCTTTTCAATCATGGCAGTTGTGACATTCTATCTTGAGTGAAATGACTGTAACTCATCCATTGTCCCTCTTGATGCTGTGTAGGTGTTAATGTATGGCTGCTCAAAGTGGAACTGAGCTTCAGTGCTATGAACAAACAGAGTACAGCTGTACGTGGGTATTTCACTCAGTTTTTAAGAAAACGAAAATGTTTTTTGTTTAATCCATTTCAAACCAACCTTGCTTTTCTTATCCTATTCCCCCTCTCCCCTCCTTGATATGAATACTTAGAATGTAAAAGGAAAGAAAATTGTGACACTCGTACTGATTTTTGTTGTTCTAATTCAAATTCTTTTGTACAGTAATTCACTTTTTTTGTGAAAGAAAATTGTCGTGACATGAAGTGCAGGGTGCGAGGACCAACCTTTGTCTGTTGTCATATGCGTGTCATTAATGCCTTCGAATTGTCAAAGGTTTTTCTTGCACATACATTGATTCATTAGAACTTCACTAGAAGTGTGACTCAGATTTTTTTTTTGTTGACACACGTCACAGTGCGTGCAAAAAATTACACTTTATGACTGTCACTTGGTAGTATTTTTGTGATATTCATTCTGTATGTTGTCGAATCTTCGTTGGTATGATATATGCCAGATATTATTGTCTGTATGTTATTTAAATCTTTTGTGGTACGACATATGGCATATTTTTTTTTATTGTAAAATGATACACGATGAAAGGAACATGTATTGTATAACATGTAAAGATTTCTATTGCCATGTTGTCATGTTTCCATTTCACAGGTGTACAGTGTTTCTCCAGTCTGAATATGAGCTGGTGAGGATGTGTGAATGCAAGTTTGTTGTTTGAATTATTGATGTGTATCAGGGATGGATCACGCCATGTGGATATTTTTGTAAGGTTATCAGAGTGTTCTATTCATGATTACACAAATAAATGTACATATAATTTGATTTGTGGTACAGAGTACCGTTGGAAAGTGAATTCTCTCTCTTCATTTGTTCATGTGTATGTTCGCTTGCCCAGTAGTTCTGTAGCCTTGTAACAAGACACCTCTACACCTTTCTGCATGACACTCTTGCTTACAAGATGATTTATGGGATCTCTGCATCATCAAACCTTACACCCTTCAGGCATTTGATAAGGACTTGTCCTGTTGCTTTTATCCTGTTGCTCTTCTTTTTCAATTTTATTACATCCTTAAAAAAATGAAGTGATGTTATTTTCAGACAAATATTACGTCACATGCATTTCTTCTTATTGAATCATATATAGTGTACAAATTAATGAATTAGTAATATTATCAACTACTTCCTCACAAACATATCATCTCCTCCATGTCTTATGCATGGCAGCAATAAAGAAACTGAACATACAATGATTCATATTTGTATACGACTATCTCCATATATTTCATCAATAGTAAACAATTCATTGACATGACAACATCAAACAGTTGCTCTTCGAGTTAAGTATCTTGTGATTGTTTTAAGACACTCCAAAAGCTACCGATCAGGATACAGTGTAAAATGGAACAGACCAAGCACAAAAAAAAAAAAGCTTTTGGAAATGACCCTCGGAGCAGCACAAAATATCCTACTCGTACATGACAAAGTAACGACGTGAAAGAGAACAGAAAGATGAACAATTTACTGTTTCATCAGTACGTCAACAAAATTTCACAACATACAGTGGTTTAAGCCACCACGATATGACTATAAAAGAAAAGCATTTTCAGAACACCCACTACACAATTTATGTCTCCCTGCCTACAGATCTTGCAAAGCAACTAAAATCCTCATTCTGCTCTTCCTGCGTTGTTTTTGGGTAATGAAAGTGACGGAAGGTTTAGGTAACTTCCTCACTATCCAGTCAAATATATTTAAAAAAAAAATATTTCAGAGCGAAGTTATAATAGCGGTGCTCATTAATGCATGATAATGTCCAGTTGTGTCTTTTTAAATACAAATACAGTATGCGTGAACGGTAAGGATCATACAGGGAAACCCCCATTAAACACGTAATGAGCTCACTTACGACAAGGTACTGCTTCTAGTGAGGTGAATTTGGCAGTCCCGATTTTCCATTACCGATACAGTGCACTCCCGTTACAACGAACATGGTTATAATGAAATTCCGGTTACAACGAAATAAAAATCCAGGGGCCCGTTGCATAAAAGTTATATTATGGTTACTTTGCCATCCAATGGTAACTTTCACGGAATTCTTGATTTTGATTGGCTGTTTGTTGCCATGGTAGTTACCATCGGATGGCAAAGTTACCATAATAGTACCTTTTATGCAACAGGCCCCTGGTCGCAAAATTATCAGCTCAATGTTATTTATTGTTTATTTGTTCAGTAATAACAAAATTTCGATGTAATGAAAGAAAACCGCCAGTCCCGAAGGACTTGGTTATAACGGGAGTCAACTGTACTCTTATTAGCTGGTCTTTTTAGTACGGTCACGAGGAGGTACAGGTTATAACAAGGTAAAATCGCCAATCCCGGTTCTCCTGTATTTGTGAACATGTGCATCCAAACCTCAAGGAATGTAGGGATCAGCAGATTCTTAACTGGCATGTCTATTCTGAGGATTTCTTGATACCTGCAGCAAATAAACCCTTTAAGACAAATGCTTGCCAATTTCATCAGTGTTATGTGATGCTCAGTGAACAATAAAAGCTGACGGATTGAATAACAGACACCATTCCCTTCGTTTGTCGGCAGTGCTGTAACCAGTGGGTGATTACAATCTTTCACTCAAAGTCCATGGTATCTAAAAAGCATCAAGCTAGCATGGTACAGTTCAATATCACAGCATGTCATGTTGTCCAGTCTGTTAAATATAGTGTGGCTACCTGAGGCAAACAAAATGCATACAAGATATATTTTCCCTACTTATCTGTGTCTGAGAGTGAACTACTACGTGTACAAACTTATTTCTCTATGCTGATCTCAATGTTTCTGACTAAAGCTGTAAGAGACTCCACAACAACCTCTATGAAGTGGCTCCAAGTATTTGGAATGTTTAAAAAAGAAAAGAAAACAAACACAAAATCAGCTCATTTTGTACACCGTCATGTAATGGCTGTGACGGAAGATTAAAATCTTCAGAGAACGGATATGAAACAAACAAGTCATCCTCGAGAGACAGAGCTAGTATGATGAGAAGGAATCATTTCCCTTCAATACTGGATTCAAGCTTCTTCTTTTTTTATGACCGTGCATGTACAAAACAAAGTACCACATACTGTACACACTGAAAACTTTGTATGGCGAATTCCAAATAGGCCACCGATTGTGAAAATAACAACACACAAAAATATTGACCAAAGTGAAAACAAAAATTTGCCCCGCATGTAAGTTACACTGGCCATGGCAAGTCTCGTCTTGTGCTGGCATGCATGCACATGCTGAAGCTGAATGCTAATTGTTGTCGGGTCTCCCTGCTTAAATCCTTGGAATACTAGTACTTTTGTTTCTGAGAGATTTGATCTCATTTCAAACAATGCTTTAACAAAATGGTTTGTTTGAGAAGTGACACTTTCTTCTGAACATTGAGTCTTGATTTGTTTTTTGTTTTTTAGCAATCTCAGAATGAGACGACCACAAAGAACAAAATTAACTTGAGAAAATGTCTGATGAAATGCCATGCACAAAAATATCTGAATGCGAAAATATCAGCGGATACACTGCCCTAAAAGTATGAGAGCTGCATTGTCCGTCGATTCTTTTTTTTTTCTTTTATATGTTCTAACGTAAAGGTCAAAATTGAGAAAAAGCATAGAAGTTGATTCTAAACATGGTGCCTTGTGCCTCCTACATGTACACAGGATTTTACTTTCATTTATAATTCCCTTGGCAAGTGGAAATATCACACCATATGTCGCAGAGAGGGTAAGAATTAAAAGAATAGCAAGCTTACACATCATTGTGTACAAGTCTGTTTCACTGGTGGCACTTTCAATCCCTCTCTTAGAACCATCAACATGTATCATGACTTTGACATCAACTTTCAATCTTGCATTGGCTTGAATTAGGTTTTGGCAAACTGACTCTCTCATCAATGACCCCTTGGCCTGTAAGGAGTGATGTCTGAATTAGTGTTGCATGCTAAACAATGAGTATGTTTTTTTTTCAAAAATTTGTCATTGTCCCTTTCCATACAATAGAAATGTGTTAGAATGATAAGCAAACAATAAATAACTTTAATATGCACTAAAATCATAATTAATGATGCATTCAGTCAATGGCTTATTTTCCTTCCTGTGACTGCTTCAGCTTTGAAGCTAAACATTCCTACATTGCAACATTAGAGGCAGTCTGAGGAAGGTATGTAATTTCTGATGCTCGTTTTCCTACAACAGGACATTCTTGGACTTGGCTTGCAATCACTTGTCAAAGACATCACAAAGATCAAGCTGAATTGTGAACACTGTCGTTAAATGCCTATAATCTCCTGCCATTAGCCAGACGCAACACACAACAATATTCAGATTGGATTGCACTGCGGAATACAAGATGAGAGTCATCTACACTCTTTGAGTGGTGCATGGTGAAGATGTGTCTTCATCATTTCCTGTGATCTGTGGTAACAGTAGGGAAAAAGCTCGAACAACACAAGTGTGCTTCGTTCTTTTCTGTACACTTTCCAACAAATATATCGGTCTAAAACGTACAGCAATAAATAGCATACCCTCACCTGATCAAACCAAATTTAGGTAACTTTGGTTTATCAGCTGTAACAAGAACTTTTCATCATCATGCCGTGATTGTGAGCTGCAGACGGCCTTACACACTGCAGCACGAGCTCTGAGTGCTGCAATGGTCGTGGCATGTAGCAAGCATATCATCCTTCTTTCTTGTTTTGTGTGATCCAAACTAAACTTGTCTTCACTGGCGCCTGCACGTCCCAATGATCTCGACACATTACACATGTGAATGACTCGTGTAGAATCCATGCAGAGTGGGCCACAACCGCATGGACTTCAAGGTCAATTTATTCCTCACATGAATGGCTGCTCAGCCTGAACTCACTGATCACAAGACAACATGAGGTATTACAACAGAGCGTTAAATTTTTTTTTTTTTAGTCTAACTGATGTTACACATTTGTGAAGACAAAACAAAGTACCGGGTAACCACACATCTTGTGACGGGAAGGGAAACTCTCATTCATATATCATGCAGTCTGTTCATGTAAGAAACAATGTAAAAATACTGTGATGCAAATTCGATTGAAAATAAGAATGGCAGTCTAATGTATTCCACATCATTCCAATATCTATTTTGTTTTAAAAAAAAGAAGAAGGAGGAAACTGGTATGCTTGGATATCGTTGAACAAAAAAATACTAAAATATTCTACAGTATTAGTCTGTCTTTAATACATCTGAAAAAAATATTCTTAATCACTATGATTGCAAGTTCCATCTACTCTCTTTGTCCCACGCAAATGATCTCAAATATCATCACAAGTCCATTTGAATGAATGCAGTTGCAGAATTCATCACATATCTCCACTATCATAGATAGGTGTCTTCGTTGAGTTGGTGCAGATTTTTTTTTTCCTATCATGCCTCCCCTTCCTCCTCGTCATCATCCTCGTAGTCCTCATCATCGTCGTCATCATCCTCTGCACCATCTAGCTCGTTATCAGAGACCTGGACAAAAAAAAAGTAGCACATTGGTACAAAAATCCCATGTATGAAATTATAGGGAATAAGCGTAGCATTTCCTGTGAGTCAATCATTTATTGGTTTTTAACTGGGTGCAATCATGTGTTTACACATTCAAATATTATCAAATGATAGAAACATTAACAACAAGGAAAAGTAGAAATTACGCGGTGCGTAATATATGTCCCCGCCGGAAGTAGCATTTAGTAGCAAAATGTACAATATAGGTAAAAAGATGAAGGTCAAAGGTCAAAGAAGTCAAAGGTCAAAATTCTATGTAGAAGTTTTGAAGCCCTCACCTAGTGCCATCACATAAAGCATACGGAATCAAAATCGGGTTAGAAATGGCGAAGGAGTAGCATTTTGTAGCCAATGTACAATATAGGTTAAAAAATCAAGGTCAAAGGTCAAAGAAGTCAAAGGTCAAAATTCTGTGTAGAAGTTTTGAAGCCCTCACCTAGTGCCATCACATAAAGCAAACGGAATCAAAATCGGGTTAGAAATGGCGAAGGAGTAGCATTTTGTAGCAAAATGTACAATATAGGTCAAAAATCAAGGTCAAAGGTCAAAGAAGTCAAAGGTCAAAATTCTGTGTAGAAGTTTTGAAGCCCTCACCTAGTGCCATCATATAAAGCAAACGGAATCAAAATCGGGTTAGAAATGGCGAAGGAGTAGCATTTTGAAGCAAAATGTACAATATAGGTCAAAGGTCAAGGTCAAAGGTCACAACTGAAATTCTGTATAGAAGTTTCAAAGCTCCCATGTAGTGCTATCATATAAAGCAAACAGAGTCAAAATCGGGTTAGAAATGGCGAAGGAGTAGCATTTTGAACATTTTGATCACACACGGACGCACACACGGACGGACACACGGACACACGGACACACGGACGGACGGACACACGGACACACACACGTACGGAGCCCGTTTCATAGTCCCCTGCTCGAACTCGTTCGGCGGGGACAAAAAATACTTCACAGTTGTCATGGCTACCCTAGACAATTTTAGACCATATCCTTTATGACTTCATAGTTGCCACGGTAACTGCATGGCTCACCTCTTGCTGGAGGTCCTTGAGTCGCTGCTTGTAGGTAGACTTCTTCTCGTCTGTCTCAGTTAGGAGCACTAGGAGGTCTTCCTGCTCCTTCTGGACCCGCTCCATCTCTCCCTTTAACCTCTTCACCTCCACACTCAGCTCATCTTTCTCTTGCTGTGTGTCGAGAGTTTCAATAAGGAATACAGAGTGATGGAGACTGGTCCTAAAAAACTTTGGATCTATTTCCACAACATTTGATGTCAAATTCTGAGAGTATATGTGAACAACTGGTATTCTTGGGAAATGTTACACACTAGACAATGAAACCACAAACCTACATTTCATACCACAGAAAAAATTCAACATTTTGGTTACATTTACTTCAGAAGCAAGAGTTGTCTCAGAAAGCAACAAATCTGAGAACTTTCTTCCTTCTCATTTCTTTTCTGGCGAGTGTTCTGATTTCGATCACTTGACTTGATCCAACTCACACAACATCAATGGTTAGTACATAAATGCATGTTTGTTTCCTACTACAAGTGCACATGTTCACTTCATTTTTTATGTTTGCACACCGTGACATACTCATGACATGGCTCCGGCATATGGCTCATAGTAACTCCTGCTGAAAAACCAGTTTCAGTTACTCACTATCCACTAAACCATCTTGTGCACACTGTACACTAATCAATCTAGCCTGAAACAATTAAATTTCAGTAATTTGTACCTTACGAGTGAAAATGTAATTTAGTGAGATATTTAACTGAAACTGTCACGTACATGACTATGCTACATTATTATCAAAATTTGACCAAAACTTTTGACTCTTACCCTTGTGCATTTTGCCAGAAACAGCTGTGGTATTTAAAACTGTCCTCTAAAAGTTTTCAATGAAAAGATGGCTTTAATGATTTTTTTGTTTTGAAGATTCTCTACCACAGAGTGAAACTACGGACAAATAAACAAAGTGATGCACAGACTGAGAAAGTGAGGATACATACAAAAAATTCTGGAACCTATGACCACTGAACACAGTCAGAAATCCCCTGCCTTAATAACTTTACCTGAACCCTTTGTAGTGCTATTGCAATCTCTGGATTTGCTGCCTTCGCTGATGCCTCCCTCAGCTGAGATTCCAGTGTTTCTTTGGCAACAGAGAGTTCTCTGTTCTCGCCTGCCAGTTTCTCCCTGTCTCCCTCTGTCTTGGCTAGCCGCATCTCAAGCTCGGTCATCCTGGTAGACATGGCAGCTTTCTCAGCAAGGAGGGCGCTGTTGTCATTGGCACTGCCACCCTGTCGATGGACGCAAGAAGTGAGTACAACTATCACTGATGTACTTACCGCAAAAGCTTTCTGACAGAGCTTACATGATCTCCATATGGGATTCCTCACCATGTTTCTCATCAATGAACAAATACTGACAAACTCCACTACAAAAGTTTTCCTACAATACTTATTCAGTTTTCATATGGGACTCCTCAGCGTTGTTCTTACCAAACCAAAGTGAGCAATTGCATCAATGCGCATTACATTGCAGCATCACAGTAACTGTGAAATGCCTCTTGAGTCACAGGGATGCTTGAAGTCATTTCCGTTGTGGGCTGCATCTAGCACGTAGTATGACGTACTCATGTTGTACTCCATCACCCTGAATTAACACACCAGAAAGGAGGGCAAATTGGCAAGATATGTGACAACTTCTTTTTGGTGCACATTATGCCTCCTGAGCCATACCACTGTGAGCTTTCCATTTTGCTCATTTGTAAGACATTCCACTACAAATATCCACACAGTGGATTGCCATATGTGACCCGCTACAACAAAAGGATTCGAAAGTCGGTGGAAGTAGATCTTCTGAAAATGACATGACATTATTCCCTTACTCTTCCGCTTTAATTTCATATATAACATGACTCATAAAGTACTCGGATGCGGAGATATCAATGATTTTATGTGAGTATGTCCAGTGGTCTAGGAAATCAGCGTTTCGAGAAAACCGCCTTCTGAGTTTTCCTTCCGACGCAATTGTGATCACGGGGAGGTAAGACAGTTTTCACCTCTTGACAATAGAAGGTATACTCCTAGCAACCCTGTGATGTTCATTCAAGCTTAGCGCCAGCAGTCTACACACGACCAATCAGAAACCAGGATGCCACGCACTAACCAATAAGAGCACTCCCTCGTTGCTAGGGGCGGAGTCTGTCTGCGGCACTAAATCCAAATTTTCAGACATGTTTCTGTTCTGTTGAAAGTCGGAAAATCATGGCCCAGATGTTTGATCATTTAGCTTCAAAATTTCGGCAGATGATAGACGAAACATCAGACTACAAAATTATGTCAAAAACAGAAATTTGATGGTTTTGACCGATTTTGATGGCCTGACTTCAAACTTGCTTTTCTCGGCTCAGCCGTTCGTGACTTTTGGATCCTTTTGTCATGGCGGGTCACATATACACTAATACCCACACACTGTATCTACAGGCTTTGCTCACGCTACTCACCTGTTGTTGTTGCTGCTGTAAGAGTTTGTTCAGCTCTTCGTTCTGCAACCTGTACTTCTCAGCTAGTTCAGTCTGCTGTGTAACAGACCTCCTGAGGTCCTCCAACTCTGCAGTCTGCCTGGCCAGCTGGGACTGCATGCCACTCTGGGAATCCTGTGAGGTCTCCTCGGAGCCGAGAACAGCCTTGGCGTCTGCTATTGTCAGGTCGTTTCTCTGCGTGGATGGGTGAGGCAAGATACTGTGCAATCACACGTGACATGTAGACACCCTACAAGCAATCCATTTCTCCACAAATATTCATACAAAAACTTTGCTTGTCTCTAATATGTCAAGATGTACCAGAAATGTACCACTGTTTTCAAAACATACTACACCACACTAGTAAAGTACATGCTTTACGCAGATTCTTCATTACTTGCAATGAAACCCTTAATATTGCTTTCTACTGATTTCTGGTAGATTATAGAACAATCTGTAATGTTCCTGAAGGCATCCACAAAGATTACCAAAATACCACTGGTTACGCATAAGCAGCAACAGTAGATTTTGTAGAAGATTGTCACTGCAAGCCAGCAATTACTTTACAACCTTTTTATGAGCCCTGAGAACAAATACTACGCATATTCACGACAATCACTCACCACTTTCTCCAGCTCCCTGTCCTTATCTTGAAGCTGTTGTGTGAGTGTCTCCACCTGACGCTGGAGATCTACTGCAGCTTGCGATGACTCCCCGTCCAATGGGGCTTGGTTCTCCACCCCCTCTGCCCCTTCTCCCTGTCCACCCTGGGTGCCTACCATTCAGTTTGTTAGGCACAGAGTGGGCACAAAATAGGCAGATACTGTAAACAATGCCCACTGAACTAGAAGCTGTGTGCTGGATTTATGGTACATGGATGATATATATTTATTCTTTTTTTTTCCAACTCACATCACTAATATATTTTTCTTTTCTGATGATGTCCTTGTTGTTAAATGATATTAAAGTACAATGTATAGCAAATTTATCCTACCTCAACATGTTCTAGGCCTAGATACATGAGCTGTATCTGAGATCAACTACATGCCATCGTGCTTAACACTACTCTCCATCAAGAACCCAATTTCACTGTTCCATTTCTAAAGAGCCTCCAGCACATTAGGAACCCCTTGACACCCAGATACTTCTTCAATAAACAAATCAAATCAGAAGACCCTAAAACGGTAAGAAATTTGGATTCTACTTTATTCTTATTTGTTTCTGTGGTTGTTCAGAGAGTAAAGAATGCTTTTCAGCAAGTAACCAAAGAACAATCAGCTTTAAGTCCCCTACAAAGAATTATGGAAGGGAGATAAAATGCCCTGTGTAAGGTTAAACCCACTGCTGCATGGGGACTTGAACCAAGGACTTCAGGACTGACACTTCATAATCTTACCCACGGAGCCCAAAAATAACTTCACAAATTAATATATAAAACCATTTTTTCAGGCTATAATACAGGTAATTGTTGTTGCTGTCGTCATTTAAGTGCAAAAGAGAAGCATTACCAGTTCACTGTGCATTGCTGATAATGTACACAAACTTTGTTTTCTACATAGTGACTTTTTAGGGTCTTATGTATGATTAACTGTCACTGAGCTCAAGGTTACTTAACCCTCATCCCCACACCCCTCTCACCATGCTGGGCCTTGAGTACAATGTACTGATCCCTCAGCTGCTGGATCTGACAGGACTGCTCTGATAGCTGAGCCTCTGCCCTCTTGTATTCCCGTGTCAACTCTTCATGCTTCTTCCTCAGCTCTCCAAGTTGGTTGTCCTATGAATGATGTTGATGAAATGCCAGTTATATTGAAGAATAACTTAGGCAATGACCTTCACATACACTGGAAGTTTAACAGAAATTCTGTTCCATTTTCTGTTTAGAATGGCAATGTTGAAGTACAGTACAATCTAAACAACAGTATATGCAAATCTATTAGAGTGGTAGTGATGTGAAGATAACATGTATTTTCCTCTTGAAGCCCCATGATGAAACAACAACTCAGAACTGGAGAAGGACATACAAGTTTTTATTCTCAAATCTGTGTCAATGAGCTTCATAATGCAGTCATGCATACACCCAATTCTGCATACAAAATGCAACTTGCAAGCTAAATATGAAGTCAGCATGATTAAGAAGTGATTAGATTGTTGCGTTGAAGCAGAAGTTCCTGCATCCTTCACCCACCTTTACGTCATGATATCACATACAGTCTTACACCAACACACAGACACTCTTACAGTTGATTCTTCAAGAGATTGTTTGGAAAGGAGACCTGACTTCCTCACTCTATTTCATCTCACCTGATCTCTGATGATGTCTTTGTATTGGGTGACAATTGAATTGTGATCCTCCACTGTCTTCTTGGCATCAACGTCATCCCCTGCCTCGATGGCTTTGATGACTGTGCCTGAAAGGAAAGGTTTGGAGAAATCACAGTCTCAGTTTAAAAATAGTCCATATAAGTGATAAAACTGACTGAACCTGACACTAGACTTTTAACAAGAAATTCCTTGTAGCATGAATGGTGGGCATCAAAAGATATATGTACCAGTAAGTATGCACAGGAGTACATTGCTAGTAATCCATGGTTATATGGTAAAGAATCTTTCCAAGCAGAATACTTTTGTGTGAGTTCACACCTATTTTAATCAAGAAAATATGACTTAACAAACTGACATCTGAAAGTAATATCTTTGCTAAATAATAAAAAAAAAATAAAAATCAGGAGACCACTGCTACAAAGTGGCCCCGAGAGTAGGCTTCTTACTTTCTAGCTGCTTGAAGAGCGTCGTGAACTCGTAGTCAAAGAGGACCTTCTCCGGAGCATCAAATCTCAACTGTGGTTTCTGTGCTGCCAGGGTGTAACTCTCATGTTTGGACACGACCTCAAGCTTCTCGATGAAAGATTCAACCCCGATCCTCTTGGCAATGATTTGATGCAAACTCTCCCTGTAGGGACCATTACATGCAATGACAACCACAAGGTTTAGAGCTTGCATATTTGCAAAACATCTCATTATTCAGTCTCTTGGCAGCTTGGGAAGCATATGACAAATTAAGGTATGCTCTCACAAAAATGCTTTGCACTACCATTAAATATTCAACAGGTGTTTGTTTACCATGTCCTATCACCATTATCATTATCATCATCGTAACATCTGTCTGTGCAAGTTCTGTTTCGATCTTCATCATCATTGTCAAATCTAGTGATGATGAATGTCTTTCTAAAAACATCATAATCAGTACTGTCAATACAGCAATATAAATGGCGCAGTCACTGTAAAAGTGAAAACTTTCAGTGCGACTAACATTTTGCAATGGGCTAATTGCAGAAAATTTGATTGTGTATGATTTTATGAATGAGTACTTCCTTCACACAGTTCCAAAGATATTCACTTGCCCTTGTTTTTGCACTAATATAGTGGAACACTGAATACAGCAAAAAAAATCCACTTTTACAGTTCTCACATTAACACGGTCACCATCTCCTTCAAATAAACACTGGGCATCATGCTAATTGTTCGCATCCCAGCAAATAGGTCTTTGAATGACAATGAGTAAAGAATATTGTCTTTGCTCACTTTTATTCATATCAGATACAAGTATATTTCTGATTAGTTCCCCCATGTGTATGAATTTATCAAATAATTCTCTAGTAAGCAGGAAGGTGACTCACTTTGTGAAGCTGTTGTTCGAGTTGTCATTAAACTGGGTGCAGATACCAAGGAGGAATGCACAGAGGCCTTGGACAAGAGCCTCCTGCTCATCAGCATTCTCTGCTACTTGAGCTGTCAGCTGATGTAGACATGCAAGTCAAGAACCACACACTAAACTCCTGAATATACAAGACTATCATGTACCTACACTGCAAACAATAAAGCATATCTCTACAAACATACAATAGTAACATAAATTCCTAGTTTCCCTCCATATCTACACTTGTTCCAGACAAAAATTTACGGGCATTCACAAGAACACCGATGTGACAAAACCTTGACATCAAAACTCAAAATGATTTCTCATGTATCACTGCAGCTTACCCGGCACTAGGTCAAAAGTTATAAATGTCATGAAATGACAACAATTATGCAGAATGGTGAGAAGGAGTTTGGGGGTAAGAGTGATGTTGATGTGTTCTCTTCATTCTTGAATTCTACTCTCCAAGTAAACATCCTCTCTAGTAACCTTTTTAAGTTCATGATTTAGTGATTCTATACAACAGAGTCTTTGATGTATCGAAGGGGAGGGGAGGGACGGAAGGATTGGGCTTGTGGCAAATGAAGAGCACGTTACTTTTGCTTGAAAATAATTCTTTTCATTTCCAGTCTGCTTTCATAAAGAAATAGACATACAAGGTATTTCATGTCAATACTCTGCTAGTAGGTTTTGGTAAAATTTTTATCAAAACATCACATAAATATGATATACTGTATACTAAAATATTTCGCGAGCTTTTTATTTTCGTGAATTTCATGAGTCGGGTGCTATTCGCGAAATTGAAGACACATGAAAATATTGACTCTGATCCTGATGTGAATGCTACATACGCGTGTACATTTCTCCATTCAGTACAGGACTCTACGATCGCAAATCTAACCACTCGCGAAATCGTCGGTAATTCCCGATTCGCGAAAATTTAGACTCGCGAAATATATGGCGTATACAGTATATAAACATATGTCAATCTCCAATAAAAGGATACAAATGGGACGTTTCCAGGACTTCCCAGGAAGTGTGAGACGGCAAGAGATGACTGAGCCATCCAGGAGCTGAGTAGGATCAGTAATCCAAGTCTGGTCTGGAACTTTACTGATGGCTATTTGTGATATAGAGGAAACAGAATGGATAAGAAGGAATTGAGTCACATTATCATCTCCAATAAAATACCTTTCATTAGGATGTCAAACATAATTTTGAACAAGCATAAAACTGGCAAATTACAATATAAAATAAATCATTCAAAACATTGCATTATATTTGTCTATTTCTTTTGCTAAAAAGTGGCTTAACTTTGGTTCATTTGATTCAGATTTAAGCAACCTTATAATATTGAGAACTACTATGGAGTTATCATCGCAGAAAATAAGAAACTGACTTTCCACAAATAATGTTGCTTCCTTTGAGGATTCATGGGACAGGCATTGTCAACTTCCATTCATTAATGGTTACTTCTGTAGTTGAAAGAAGTCTTCAAAGTGTTGAATTGCATAGTGTACACATTCTACGACTATATGTGAACAAAAGTCAAGACACATCATAACTGATTTCCCTAATCTGGGCAATCACTTCTTATGCAAACTAACTTAAGAAATGGTTATCAGTTTAGAGAAGAGTTGATGCATATAGATCAGTTTGGTCATAATACTACACAGACTTTGACAGGAAAACTGTCAGCGCTGCTTTATACAACTAGAAACTGATAAGTGTTGCTTGAAAGTTTGCATGGTGATGTAAATAAGGAAGAGAGGATTGTGGTAACATCATGTGTATGTAGTCCTTGAAAGGACTGTTGTTTGGTAAAAGAAGGACCTAGAGAAAGGAGAGTGGAGGAGGGAAGCGACAATGGGAGAGTAAAATGAAGGCAAATAGAGGCAGTCAAAGGGCAGAGATAAGCTGGAAGTTGAGGTTGCACTAATGGAGACTGGAGAATAGGAGACAAGGACAGTTGTAAGGAAAATTATATAAAGATTTCGACAGTAGGTGGGAGGAGAAAGATGAACCACAAAGGAGGAAGGAGAGGGGGAGGAGGTTGGAAAAAATGGAGACGAGAGACAGAAGTGAAAATGATGTGAAACTGATAACAGAGTGAATATCGCAGGATTATGAGAGGAATGGGATTTTTCTGCCTGAAGTGGAAGTGGGAAACATGTTATGAACAGCAGGACTGAGGAAGGTGGGACTAGGAAAGTGAACAATTATGGTCTGACCTGAGAGAGGAGGTTTGTGCACTGCTGCAGGAGGGAGACAGGGGGATTCCCCAGACCAGTAGCCAGCTGTACCCTCAGTAGCTGCTCCTTCTGAGTAGGGTTGTCCTTGAGGGCGTGAGCCAGAGCGATGGCTGCACACCAGTTGGAGAGTGGGTCTTGGCTGAAGAGACCGCCACACAGCAGCTGACCAGCTGTCACTGCAGAGACTGGTGTTTGCCAAACATTTAGAGGATGGAATGTGGAGAAAAATTATGCATGTTCATTTAGCTACATTGCACTACAGCACAGACAGAGCTTTGGGCCTATGGCATGCTATTGTATAATTAGAGCAGACATGTTAAGTAACAAGATACATTAATAGTTCTTATATACATGGCATTCCTCAACTACTGATAGAAGACATGGCAAGTGCAAACAGAAAGTAACAATGAAAATGTTTACATGAAAGAAAAGTATAACATCTGTAAATGCTCCATCTTGTCAATGTTTTCCTGTGTCATGTCTGAGCACTGAAAAAATATGAAAGGACAGATAAAGTTCTAGGCAGTCTGTTCATTTTTTGATGCAAAAATTCAACAAAACCTAAGTGTTCCACTTAACACTGGAATTGTTTATGATTATTTGTATATCTTATGTTATCACTATTATCATCTTTTTTTTTTTTTTGAGCAGTCATTAACAGAACATTTTCAGTCACAATGAAACCAACAGAAGCAGCGATCATTATCCAACTTCAAGAGTAACTTTACTACTGGTGCAACCAAGTCTGTCAATGCCGAGTCTTACCATCGGCTGTGGCTGGCAAGAGGGTGGAGATGATCTGCTCCTGGCCAATCTCATTCTTGTAGAGGAAGCACTGAAAGCAGTAGAGCACGGCGCAGCGAAGGAAGAACGGCTGCTTCTCATTCACCATGGACATGAGAAGAACCACGATGGCTGGCCGGGGTGGGGTCGATGGGGCATTCACCGCTGCAAAGAAGTCCTGGTTGACTCGACAACCACGGATGACCTCAGATACTGCGTTGATTGTCTGAGGGGAGGAGACCAGGCAGTAATAAACAGAAATTGAATTTCAATCATTTTTTCTTTGACCATCATTCATTAAGCATTACACTGTAATATATACAGATTGATATTATTCAAAGATCTAAAATTCATGCATCATGCCCTACATTACAAATTCGCATCCTTGAAATCCAGACACAGCAGACTCATGGCTGATATGGAGTTACAGCCCTAATCTTACAAAAACGAAAGCATATGTCCTGTATCATCTCTGTGTGGGCTTGTGTAACCTAGTAAAATTTCCATACAAAGTAATATCTATTACATGAAATAAAGGGGGGGGGGGGTGGCAGAAACTACTTAAGTTTTTTTTTTCTTTCAATGTCAATTGAATACAATCAAGCAGAAACAATCACATGAATCATAACATACATACAATGTTTAAACACAGCAACAATATGTGAAGTAAAAGACTTATGCTTCAAAAGCAGAGCATAATTATTATTACTTTTTTTTTAGTATCAAAATTGATTCTCCACTCATAGAAATGAAGAACTAGTGTATCTCTGGTTTTAGTTGAATAACTACTTTAACTTCAAACAAGATCAGAATTTTGCCCTCACTTGATTTTGTGCAATGACCATACTGAACATAATGTCAGTCACAATGACAAGCTACATGTCATAAACTCACCTCAGTCAAGATGTCAGCTGGTACCCCACTGGCCATCAGAACATCACACAAGAGTTTGAGCAGCCCACACTGATGGACAACCTTCTGGCAGGCACCTGTGGCTTGTGCTGGGTTGCTAGGGGAAACCAAGATGCGTACAATCTGGCAGGAAAGAAGAAATTAATACTGATCATGTAAATCAAACTCTTACAATGAAACTACGATGCTAAAGACTAAGGATGGTGTGTGCAACTCTTCAGGTTTTTCGTGCCAATCAGCTCTCACAGCACACAAAGGATTAAATATCTCTGAGTTGGGTTCTGAAACTCTTGTGAGAATCTTGTCAATGTTTGTTTGCTTGGTTTTTGTTTTTTCTACACGTTCTGAGATGTTAAATTTGTAAAAAAAGAAATAGCAAACAGAACCGTACCTGCAGCATGAGGTGAATGTTGTTCACTTTCTGAGCAGACCATGAAGCATCCTGGCCTTCTGCTTTCTGGATGTTGAAGAAAGGCGTCAGTCGCTGTATAAGCCTGCAAGAGAATTGATTGACATGATGATATCATAGTAATTATTATTAAAGGTGATATCATTGCAAATCATACATTGTCCAGTCAGTCTGTAGCACCAATATCATGCAGGAACAACTCTTCGACCGTCACACACCTAGGTGTGGTAGGGCTTCATTTCCACAAACACAAGATACAAGCTTTCCTCAGTGCAGCAACATAGGGTCTTGGCAATTCTTAATCAATATGACTTTGCAAAGTTTACGAAATGTAGCAGAGTTGCAATTATGTTCTTTGTCATTAAAAGGGATGAAATCCACAGAATGACATACCAAATTTATAAATGACATTTTTTTTTTCTTCAAGGGAGTGGTATGTCACTTGATTCTCTGTTTTGACAACTTTTGTATCTTTTGGATAGGTCAATCATCCTGCATCATCCTACAACAAAAGCCTTGGCATAGAGGGCCATATGTTTCTTAAAAGCTTTGACTGGATAGCAACTCATTACAGGGTTGCTATGCATATTTTGACACTATAATATACTTCAATATGCTTTTGTCTTTTCGCTGTAAAAATATCTCCTTTCCATACGTAAAGTCCCCTTTCAAAACTTGGCAATTATGCGAACTTAGCATTCCCTTTCGGTTAAAACATTGCAAGAACCGTAAAAAACAGCCATTGTGATACAACAGTGACAAGAGCGATAAATCAGTTTCTAGTCATAGACACATTACAGTGTCCAGACATCCGTGGTAATTGGTAGATGGAGTACACCAAGGGCTGCACCTACCCTCCCTCCTTGAAGAAAGACTGGTTGGAGCTGTTCTTCTTCAGGAGGTTGATGAGGAGGAGGAGGCAATCCTCCACCACGATCCCACCATCACTGCCCCCTTCCTCAGCCATGATCTCCAGCAGGCGCTCAAAGGCATTCTCAAAGGCCACAATCTTCTGGATGTTGGCATTGCCTTTAGTCAGCTGTATGAGTAGTAGTAGACCCTGGTATGCCAAAAATAAACCACACAATACAACTTGAATACACATCACTTATTCCACAGAAAATACATATCAAATCATCAGTGCTGTTGCTCAAGTTAAGGCAATTATTTGGGAGATAAAACCAGTACCAGCACTAGCTACTGTGGAAAAGTGTACATAACTCCGATCATATCACCCATGAATGATATTTCTTCATGAATATGAAAACTTTGACAATAACTTCAATGCACATCTTCCATTTCTATTCAATATCTTTCATAATGATCCTCATCAAACAATATCTCTCTCTATGAAAGGAATGCTGAACTGAAACTCACACTACTGTAAACGTAAATATTTTCGCGCGATTAATTTTTCGCGCTGAGCGGCTCGAAAACGTATTCGCGGGTTCTTAAATTCGCGCTCCGCAGCAGGTTACTTTGCTGTAGTACACATTTACTGCTTTCATCCAAAGCCTCTGCTACATAGCTTGCTATGCCAGCGTACGACAAGCGACGTAGCGAGCTGCTCGACTGCGAGTACAAGCACTCAAATACGTAGTACAGCTGTGACTGTAGTACCGCAGTCACGGGGGAATGTAGCATCGGTGCGTGCGGTGCGTGCGATACTAGTTATACAGTATCGTCTCTTCGCACAGTAGCGTAAACATGCCTGTACATTGTACTACGTAGCAGTATCATCGATGAAGCGCACACAATTCATCCCGTTCAAAATGTGCATAGAAAATTGTGAAGATATATTCGCGCGTTTTTGAATTCGCGCTAGCCGAACGTAGCGCGAAATCCGTGAAAATTAATGTACCGCGAAAATTTCCACGTTTACAGTAATTCTCTCAAATCTGATTCACTGCATCATTTTAGGCAATGTTATGAACTTGCATTTTACCTATCCTCATTTGTTGAGAATGGAAACCTTCTGTTCATTATTAGTCATTTCTACTCTATTAGAAAAAGAATGGCTACATATTTAAAAGTTTTATCTCATTCTCATAGGAATAAACCAAGATGGGGCACAGTAAAAAGGTAGAAAAGGGTGATATTTCATACAGAAATAATCATCACTTACTGTCAGAAGAATTCCCTAAATGTTAATCGACAGCAGCATCATTGGAAGTGGCCAAGTATTGAAGTTACCCCTAATAGTTCTCTTCTACGCTTATACATATACTGTCTGTAGTTGTATTTGAATATTAAAAGTAACACAATAAAAATCTATAGTACCTCTGAGTGTAATTTGACATAGTATGGGGCTATCACACAGAGAGTCAAATCAGAAGCAAGTACTGAATAGTTAGAAAAAACTAGAATATCAGAGACTCAAGGTGTTTGTTACATCACACGGTCCTGTGAAATTTGGAGGATGAGGAAGGGACAGGAAGTGGTCAAAGAGGATGGGGTTGGAGGAAGATGAAGTCTGCTCACATCGTTGCGGATGACCTCTCGGCTGTCCGAGAGAAGGTCCATCATCTTAGACACACCCATGGGGCTGCCCAGGACATACTGTTGGACTTGTCCAGCCTGGTGGGAGAGGAGGGCGGTCAGCAACCTGATGGCCGGCCAGCGCACACGGAACTCATAGTCCTGTCAATCAGGAAGGAAGGAAGGATGGATGAGAGCAATACCAACTCTACTTGTCATTGCAGGTCTGGTTTTGAATACCTGGTATGGCCCTGACTTATATTTTTAAAAGAATAGCTTTCCAAATGAAGTTGCTTACTAACATGTGCATGAAGTATAAAATGACACAGATGATTGTTACTTTTTATGCTACATCACTTGAGTTGTGATTATCTATTTACACAATGTAAAGTGTTACTTGTTAATGAAATATAAAGAGTACAAGGAAATATATTCAGACATGTCTGGTGACAGAAAATCAGTCAACTTATAATCATAAAATCAAATGTAGATTGCAAAAAAAAACAACAACAACAACATAAACATTAATTTGGAAGCACCACAAATTCATTTGGCCAAATATGCAACACAATAGGACCATTTTGCAGAGGTTTGAGGAACTGCTTGGAAATTGCCAATGTTAATATCTCAGTGACTAAAAGACAGTTCTAGTCTTTTTGTTGTTGTTGTTTTTTTAATCAAAGTTTAAAGCTGCCTATGGATGCTGTGAAACCACATTTCATGATTGAGCAATATACATTCATGAAGGCATTACCTCAAGCAGACTGAGAACAAGTGGAACATTGTTGGGATTCTTGATGAAGATTTCTGCAAACTGTGCGGCAAGTTGCATCTCCTCTGCATCCCTCCCATCTCCGTTGGGAAGCTCCTCAGCTAAAACAAAATTACAACAGTAGATTCTGCAACATTAAACTGTATACCATACTTTCAAATGTCACATTCCCACAACAAAACAATGAAGCCATTCCAATCCAAGCTAGTCACACCTACTTTTCCTCAATACTTCAATACCAATACTTCACTACTTTCAAAGCAAAACCAATATTGATAATGAAAGTGGTAGTCATTCATCACAATACAAAGTGAATATTATGGACTAACTCAACCTATTGATTTTTTTTCAATAACTTGATGAAAGAGAATAGTAAGCTCTAAGTAAACCATTTCTTTGAGTGAAAACTGCAATACCCAACTGCAGGTGAATCACAGCAGACATGAATGCTCTTTGACAGCTTAACTTTATTTTGTGTTTCGGTCTAACATCATGTAAACACCCCTACATGTATGTGAATCTTTAAACATGGAAGCTACTATTCTAAATGCAAGGTGTCAAGAGTTTAAAGGTGAATGAACTTACTAGATTCCTCCTCCTCTGGGTGAAGAGAGAGGATGTTATGTAAGGTGTCCAAGGCATAGCCAATGATCTCTGCATCACTGCGGTCAGTCTCCAAGACATGGACCAGCAACTCCATGGCCTGAGTGCCAACGTCCAGTCTGAATTTCTACAAAGGGAAAATTGTGTCACATCGAGAGCTACACTGTAAGACCAGTTCACGTATTTGCCTTTATGATATTATCAGTACCAATATCTCACCACAACATTTTGCAATTGATGAATTGTGAGTTTGACACACAACTTACATGGTGAAGTTAAGTTACAAAAGTCTGAGTTTGTTTTTATTTATTTTTCAGAGTCCTCCCCTTGCTGTCAAACCACCTAAATATCAAAACTGAGTGATTTCAAAATGTTAAATTTGTGTGTATTCCATGCCACAGTATGCATAATGCCATGATATTCCAAGGAAAATATACATCTTTTAAACAATAACTCCAATGCCTCTATTACTATCATCTATTATTTTTCTTTTAGTATACAGCAATTCAAATACATATCACTTGTACTGTAAAAATAAATGTGATGTGACACCAATGAAGTTCTGCAGTCTGCAACAAAAACTGGTCTGTTACAAAATTTGTAGTTTTGGTCCCACACAAATACACATGTTGTAGGGTTCATGAAGTGTAAATAAACTACAGTTTGATAAGTTAGGAACTGATATCAAGGCAATCAAATCACATTTAGAAGTGTAGAGGCTCACTCTCACAGGGATATTGCACACCTGAGCACTTTCATTGCACTGCTTCCTGCTAAACCTGGCAGAACACATTCTGCATATCAGTTTTATCTAAAGCTGACCGATTAGTGAGATAGTGAAGAGGTCATTGAAACACAAAATGAGAGAACTTCACTGTGACAAGGTCAGATACAACCTAATATCTTATTAAGACATGGGCATTGGCTTTGTCCCATTTTATGGTATGCTGTTCTTTGGAAAAGAGAGATATACAGTAGAATATGCAAATATATAGATATACAAATAGTGCATTTCCTTACAGTGAATGGAATGAATGCACACATGATGGCATGGTACATTATCTACTTATCTGAACCTCCTACTCTTTCACTGATTTTAAATAAATGAGAAGTTGAGATGATAGATAAGGGCAGGACTAGAGCCATGCATTGTTACATACACCATGTGTACCTCTCTATAGAAAGTGTGGTACTTATAGAGAAGACTGTATTTATCGATGTGTTTGGTATGTTTATAAAGCTAATTAACTAAATGAGCATTTGTTATTCAAATGTGAAAATTTTAAGCTAAAGATCATGTACTATACCACTCTTGCACAGCGCATACACGTAAGAAAACAGACAAAAACAGGTAGCAGCCAGAGCAAATTGACTGTTTTACAACAAACTACTAATACTATTGTCCACATTACATGGCAATGAAATCAAGACAGTTCAGGGCTTTAGAGCACTGCAAAGCAATGGGTAAAAGAAAAAAAAAAAACTTAACCAATGCTTGCATACTGAGGGCAACGTTTCATCAGTGATTATTTACAGACCAACATGTTTCATTAGTCGATATGAATATTTCATTAACTTCAATTTATATTGTTTGTTGGTTCATGCTTTCCTCAGCATTTCACCTTTTTGTAATAGCATCTCCTGACTTGACAAAATAGAATGGTGAAACTAAGGTTACCTTTGACAGAGCTTTGAGCGCTCGGACAGCATCTCTTCTGTCATCCAGAAGGGTTGAGGACTGCACACGATCACATAGCTTGGCAATCTGGAGGGAAAGACAAATGGCCAAAAATCAATCAATGTCTCAAAAGGCTTGCTCCACAGCCATAGTGGCATACCATGCATGGATTCATTAATCAACTAAAAGATTGATTTAACCATCATGACATCACTTGACAGACAGACAAATATTAACGATTACACTGTTTATAAGCATCCTTGAGATTGATGCTCTGGGCTATTCCACGGTTACTCACGTTACACTTGGAGAAACCTTCACTCATTCCTGGAGCTGCAACTCCCTTATTATAGATATAAACCAAACAACTTTTTATCACAACAAAGTATACAGTCTGACTATCCTTTGTATAAAAACAAAACTTGAGAAATTGCGATATGCTCCTGGCAAAACTTTAAAATGTGTCGGTTACTCACGTTACACGATTTGGACATGCATAAAATGAAAAGTCGACAAAAGTGAAAAGTGTCCTCATACCAAGCCTTTATGAAAGTTGATTATATCCATTTCAAAGAAGTACAGTAGGGAGACAAACTTTGTATATAGTATGAAAAATAATGAATGCATGGTTTTTTCTTGGGGTGCAGATAAGGTGGTTACTCACGTTACGGTTACTCGCGTTACATTTTGTCCATGTATGGTCCTCAATATAAACGTCACAAAAAAATTAATAATGTGTGTAGCATTCAAGTTTCTTTTTCGAAATAATGTGTGTAGGATGTCAGAGACTAGTTTATGTTTAAAGATAACATTCTGAGTAGGTTTCCTTTTTCTCTTTTACTAAATTGGACAGTATGCTATTTATGTATTTACTATACTGTATGAGATCTGGCATGGGCTTTGCAAATGAAAAAACTTGAAAACAAATGCATTCAATTTAATTTCTTGCCTCAGCATCAATTAAAAAAGAACAGCAGTAAGTATAAAAAAATAGACAAACATAATTAAATACTCTTCAGATTGGCTATACAATAGACCCTAGACATAGACTCAAAATCCAAATCAAATGTTCACATTGAACTCTCCTTTCTTGATACTGTCCATGTTATTTAACCTGCATTTTGACTATACTATCCAGCTGATATGTGTTTGCATTGAAAGTTAAAGTGTCAACAATTATTGTCAATATTGATAGCTGGTGCATCTACAGTAGTTTTTTTGATTAAACATCTTCTATTTCATGTAAAAGATTACAAGGGTTGGGCCATTTCCAATACATCCCAACTTGCTCCATTACAGATACACTGTACAATATACTTGATATGTAGTTATTCTCTTGGCCAACAGCAATTATACTTCTCCAGGATACATTCTTCTGTCTTACTCCACTGTATACTGTAAACGTGGAAATTTTCGCGGTACATTAATTTTCGCGGATTTCGCCTGGTGACGCTTGTTATGTTGGAGGAACTGAGGCACCAAACTACAGTATGTTGTAATCGACTTGGTCATGTGTGGTGCTCTCCTCAACATCTTTCATTTATCGTTGTCTTCTGTGCACAGTTTTCCAAATGTACTGCTGGGTACCAGCACTGTCAGAGTTCATGATTCTTATGAATCTCCACCATCCTTGCACAAATTGCACTCATTCATCCAGCATGCTCACTTACATTGTACATGTAGGTGTAGGTTAGTACATGAATCTCTAAATCTCTGGGAGCTCATGCAGAATGGGACATGGTGATGATACTTTGTGAAGAGCACTAATTTCCATGATGAAGTTCTCGTGATATTTACGTATCTTAAAAACAAAAACTGTGGGGAAGCTTGTTTGAAAGTTGGACATGATCGAGACAAAGTTCAGTAAGTTTTACTTATACATTGTACTTTCCCACTTTGACATCTGGGAACACCTTGTAGAAAAGAGCATGCGTTTCCAAAATTGACAATGCCATGTACCAAGCTGATATTTATTTATTTATTTGTTTATTTTTGATGAGGAAAGAGTCATATCAGAGAGGGGTACTCTCATTTCACTTTTAATTAACCAAAAATAACTTCAAAGCTTACCACGTGACTTAAGATTTGCCATCCCACAGTAAATGTTACCTAACTTCATAATTTTTGCTGGTTACTCACGTTACAAAATGGTTACTCACGTTACAAGGTTACTCACGTTACAGTTTTTCTTCATCATTTTTATAAAGATTAGTATTTTGTTGTGATTTTGATAGTCATCACCTTGTCAAAGTTTGTTTGAAGGAAGAGAATTTCAAATCCCACCAATTTAATGTGAAGAATTTTTCTCTCAGAAAACAAAGTCAGTTTTTTTGGTTACTCACGTTACATCGCCTTAGTGGGTTACAATATTTATTTTTGAACGAGTTCTACAAATTTCCTTGAAAAGCTGTTGTGTATTTTAGGTAATTTGAGTCTTCTCAAATTCAGAAATGAATAAACTGGTATGATGTTGCAATAATGAAATGGTAATATGTCATATTCCATTTTTCACTATTTTTCTAGTATTTTGGTACAGAATGAAAGTCACAACTTTCAACCATTTGTTCACAAAGTAAACATATGAAAATTAACTTTTTATTTTTGGTTCCTGAAAATATCATGTATGAAGGACTAAAAATGAAAATAACACAGAAAAATATTGAATCTGAATTTTTGAGCTCATGTCCACCAACCTGTGGAATAGCCCATCTGATCTTTCTCTGAGTAAAAAAAAAGAAAACAACAAACTTACTACAAAGATACTACTTATCATATCATTTTATGTGGAGCTGCTTACTTCAATCAGTTATCTATTTTTAATGTCACTTTATGAGTGTGTGCACAAAGAAATTTAAACAAGAATGCAAAGCAAAAATAAATGTTTCATATTCACATCATTAAATTGGCAAAAATTCTTCACTTTCAGGGAGGCTGCTGAAACAGACAATCCAACAACATAGCAAGAGCCATAAAATATTGCATGCATGGAAGACAAATGAGTTCTTGTCTTACTAGTATGGTTGGGTGTTCATAATACCGGACACCTAACGTTTTTCTATCAATAGAAACGTGAAAAATCTCACAATTTGCCTGAAATTTTACTCACGTGTGGAGAAAATACTCCGGATTCACAAGCGCGCACTGAAAAGGCGATCTGAGGTACGCACTCTTAGATGGCGGCTTCGAACGCGTGGGGTGTCATTTTTTCCGCACTCAGTTGCCCTGCTCATTTCTACCGACCACCCTGACAATACGTATAAAGGGCACTTAAATGCGTTTTTTCGACAGGCCGCTGTTTTTTTTCTAGCCGTCATTTTTTCCCCAATAATATTTGAATATATTTTGAATCCTTCGATATTACTTTTGAAGGACTGTTTGATGAATTTGACTTGATTTTCATTAGGAAACTTTTCATCGTAATTGAAATAAATTAGATGAGTCGGTTTGTTTTTTTCACATTCATTTCTCGTTTCTGCATCAACTCGTACGGTCGTAGCAGGCGACAAAATGTTTGTCATGTGTATGTGTAACGTGTGTGCACGATCGTACAAGCGGCGGTGACAATTTTGCGGTCAAAATCGTCAAATTTATTACAGAAGGATACTCTACATCTAACAACGAGTCAGCAAAGGTAGGCCTAGTCGATTTTGCTAAATTTCGGTAATTTAGAGGGAATACTTAGTTGTTTTCGCCACATTTTACTCGGTAGCGTAGCCCAGTGAAGAATCGAACACCGTTGCGCGTAGTCCCATGCGTACATTTTCTGTCTGTACGCGCAATGCCATTATAATGCGCGGTCGGTCGTTATGGACCCGGTCGGTGGGTTGAACACCTACCATACATGTAGATCTATATGTATGCCTTTTATATGATGTACATCACCATGTTGACATACACTGTTTACCACTACCAGTCCATGCTAACGTTACAACTGTACCTTGCTTTTGTCCCAGCATATTGTAAATTTATATACGTTAGTTAAGCACCCACAAACAAATCCATCGCATATTAATATTGGTTAGGTTTTGTGTAGGATGTACATAGTCATAGAATCAGCATCATACAGTCAGTATCATAAATGGTATTCAACACATTTTTTTTTCTTTTTTACATTTTGGTTGCAAGTTAAACTTCAAGATACAAACACGTTGTAGTCTTCTTCTTCAATAGCCCCTCCCCCTTCTTGATGATCTTTTTTTCATTTTTTTTTCTTTTTAAAACGAGCTTCTGCCAGTATGCCAGAGGCGAGAACAGAGGCAGAGCAAAATGAAAATCAGACTGCGCTCACTCAGTATTGTGGAAATATTTGAATTATAGGGTAATTAAAATGACCGAGAAACAGCATAATTGGAAATATCTATCACAATCACTTACTAGAATGATGTTAGGCGAAATTCCCTTCCCGAATGACACATGTCTCAACGTAAACTCTTCTTATGAGTCAATATGACATTCATCAGAGTAGAGTGGGTCACATATTATGTAGTATGTGGGACTGATCTTATGATGTTTGAACAGCTTTTTACCGTTCTACACTGGAGATTGGGGTAGACATTGTTTGGGCTTCTAAGAAGCTAATTTCTACAGTAAAAGATCGACTTACCGTATCAGCCCCCGACTGTTGCTGTGCTGGGGTATTACCCCCTAAAACTCGACTAAAGAAGCTCATTTCCTTCAATCTGTTTTCCGGTAATAGGTATGCGGCCAAGCGTGTGTGCGAGTGTGTCACAGATAGAACACGTAGCACAACAAGTCTGCCGATGTATTTCTGTAGAGGGCGCGGTGTATCGTATTCTGCAGTATGCAATCAATGCAATGCTGTGCTGTCTGTAGTCTGATAAGCTGTACAAGAATTCGTGAATTTGGTGTTTAGGAAGCCGATACATCTTAATATCCGTGCAGAGAAAGCAGAAGTTTATTGCTTAATGTTTACAGGTTAGTTTCTCATTTCGGTTCATGTCATCCTGTAGTAATTCAGGTGAACTATGCTGCTCAAAGTTGTTAGGAAACGTAACAGCCCCACGTATTAAATTTCATGTTTGTACGATGTCGTGTGAATTAAAAATTATGCAATCCTGGGTTTTAGAGGGAGCTACTACCAAGTAAATTATTTTAGGCTTCTAGCTTCAGCACAGCCATATGTAATTTACCTCCACTAAAACTGAATAAGAATTTATGTGTATCAAAGTAATAATTTTACGTTATAGATTAAATTTAGAATCTACGATTACGGTAGACTGAATTTGATATAAGATTGAATTTAGGTGGCTTTTTAGAGTTATAGGTTAGGCCAGGGCTGTGCTGAAGTTAGAAGCCTAAAAAAATTTATCCCCCTAAAACCTAGGATAGCCAAAAATTATACTGAATCTGGGATGGGAACATGTTAGACTCGAGGAGTCTAGCACCACTCTTCGTGTTTGATTGTCAAACGTTTGTAGTGGAATGGGATCTGGGCATATTTGTGGCATTTTAAGAGAAATGGAAGGAATAGGGCCTTTCACAAAAGCAAGGAATTGGTGGATCACGGGATTGGTCAACTTCATTTCATGTGTCACTTTAAATTTACTCAGTTTTACTTTCAGCATGGAGCTATCTAAGTTTGAATAATTGCTAGTAATTACAGTTGTAGTCTAGCTAAGTACTACAACTTAGCTTTATGCTTTTAGAATCTACATGACTTTTAAAAAGTTTGTGTCATCTGAATCGAATAATAAGAAGTGTCGATTTCGGTTTGGGTAGGAAATGTTGTCGCTCAAGTACGATAAGAAGTGTTTGCAGTTAGTTGAAATGCTGCTATACTAACACTACAGCTACTGGTCTGTAATGTCCTGTTTCAATCAATCATGACCATGCGGTAATATTGAGCAAAATTGCCAAATGTTCACATCAAATTCAGCTCTTCCCATAGAATCTGATGTGCTTCAAATTCACTTGAGTGATTTGATGTAAGTTGGAAAAATTATTTTGTGCAATTTTGACATACTTTGATGCTGTGAAATGTAAGTTATCTACTTGGATATAAAACTGGATTGATTAGCATCATATTTGCTTCGTATATAACGTACTGACTCTTGCATGTGTACTTTCAAGTTTCTATATGGGAATAAAACCTTTACATGTACTTTTTACTCTTAATTGTTGACATCTGAACATACGGTTATAATTGTATGATTCTTTTGTTCATTTAACAACATAAACATAGTCTTCCACCAATCGTTGATTTGATTTTGCAGCAAGGGCATTTAGATTAGTCCAACGGGTGCACTTGGGGCCCTTGAAGCAGGGCAAACCCACACTGGTGAAGACTAGTGAACTTGCCAACAGGAATGGGAGATTGAGCTTCGTTTATACCAGTGCTCACTACAACAGCAGGAGGGCAATGGCAGGAGAAGGTGGAGGACCCATTGAGGTTGCCATCAAGGAAAAGCTGATGGCTCAGTTTCAGGTGAGGTACACTCATTTCTCTTGAATTGACTGAGCAAAACAACCACAACAAAAAACAAACAAACAAAGAAAAAACAAACAAACAAACAAATGTACAAATTTATAACAAATATAATTGTAGACCAAGTACATATATAATGTACTTCTGGAAATTACTCCAGATGTACATGTCAGCTGAAATTTGTTCTGTTAATCAAATCATTTTTACTGATTATAAATTGAAGGCTAATGGCTTTTTATTATTACTATTTGTTGTTGCTGTTATGGATTCCCCTTGACAATCCTGGATGAGGATGCTTTCTTGTTTATAAAGCAAGGCAAAAAAATATTTTGCCTGTTTTTAGCACTTTCAAGACAATGTCAAAGTAGAATGATTGTAAATTAAGAATCTTTGAATTTTGTTCTGCTTAATTTTCTTGTGACAGCTGAACAATTACTATTTAAACTTTGATATGAATTTCCAGTGGTGATTTACTCTCTTATTTTCAAGTGACAAACAGTGATTTCAGACAAGATCTATGTTGTTATGTCAAGTGTGTTTCTGGTCAAATCAGATTTTATCCCTGAGCTTTGTTGATCTAGCAAAATTTGTAGCAGTATCACTTACAAAGATAGGCAGCAATCAGATATATATTTTTGAGCGACTATATTTTCTCATCTGAAAAGCACAATATTTGGACAAAAAACTTAGAAAAGTCTGCACACACATTTTCATCTGAAATGAGGAGAAAAAAAACCCCTTATGAATATCAATGAAATGATTTCTTTCATTAAATTTCCACCCTTAGCCATCCCACCTGGAGGTAATCAATGAGAGTTACATGCACAACGTTCCCCGGGGCTCGGAGACCCACTTCAAAGTTGTTGTAATCTCTCAAGCCTTTGAGAACGAGAGCCTGATCAAACGTCATCGCCTGGTGAATGCTGCCCTGCAAGCAGAACTAGATGGCCCAGTGCATGCTTTATCTATACAGGTAAGGCTAGTTGACATGAACAAAAATGAAAAGTCTCAAATGAAAAAAAAAAATGATGTAGAAAAAAGAAGAAGAGAGTATACAAAATGATAACTGATATGTTTCTAGGAATATTGCCATTCAAACACAGTTATGACTGTTTAAAAGTTCATTTTGGAGGCTCATGCACATAATTTACTAATACGTGGAGGCCACAATATTTCTTGTAATTTGTGATGATGAGTGTTATACCACCTCTACTTTAAAAAAAAAAAATCTCAATGGATTAATAATGGAATATCGGAAAGGGTTACTATGTGAACCAGTTACATCTCTTTATTCCAGCTGTGTGAGCAAGTGTTTGATGACATGTGCATTACTTCTGGTCATGCAATATTCACTGATATGGCAAACTTGTGGGAACTCTGAGGTTTGTAAGTTCTTTAAAGCCAGCACTATGTGAAGACCTTGCTAGTCAGATATCAGCAAATGTTTAGATTTCTCTGGGCATACCATGGTGAGCCTTCAGATCACACTGGGTTCAGTGCAAAGGGATTCTGACTGCTTTCCAAATGCTGATGACTATGGATTTAGACACACAAATGTACAAGGCCACAGATGCACACGCACATCTTTTGAGACCTGTTGGCCCCTTACAACGAATCATGCCCAGACATTTGTATCTTCTCCATTTCTCATACACCCCTCCCCCTCCACCCGACTCGCCTTTCCAGGCTAAGACTCCATCCCAGTGGGCAGGGAACTCAACCATCACCAAGTCTCCCCCATGTCTCGGAGGAATGGCCCGAGAACAGCGAGAACAGCAGAAGACTTGATGATTCTACAGAGCCTGGACTACTTCCTACGGAACTGCAGTAATATGAAGGGCAGCAATATGAGAAGAACTGATGTACAATGTTACAGCAGAGAGATGGAGAAAATGGCATTGTGGCATTGCGGATGTACAAACTTGTTGCATGTGTCTGATTAACTGTTTTTTTATGATTGATTTAAACTTTATGCCTGTTTCTCTACCAGAGGATACACACAACAACCTTCCAGCTTTGATTTTTCAAGCCTAGAAACCATCAATATTTTGAGTCTGCATAGTTTCTGTCAAGATGTGATGTGGCATGAGATATCCATCAACTTGCTTGGTAACTTACCATGGCAAGAAAATGGCCTGTGGGTGAATATTTACAGAAACTCAGAAACAGGATTTTTGTTGCTCAGGCTTGTTTGTTTGTTTGTTTGTTTGTTTGTTTTTCTGTCTGTTCTGTGTTTGTGTGTGCGTGTGTGTGTGTGTGTGTGTGTGTGTGTGCGCATGTAATTTTCATGCCAGATGTACACTGATACTGGCCTGTTTGTTGAGGACTGTACCTATAATGCAGCAGACCTAATAATTACACCTACCAAGTTTTGAGAGCCAGTCTCTCTGGAGTGTTCTGCTGCTGACAAAGTGGTAGAAGGTTTAACAACACAATACAGATGAACCCATCATAATGAGAATCGGGACCGCAATAATCTTGTCATTATAACAAAATGCTGTTGAAACAGATGAAGTAAATTAGGGAAATACTGACAATTTTATCGATAAAATCTTCTTGTTCTAATTAAATCTTGATGCCTCTGTGTTCGCTACTTGACTACCAGCTTGCTGGATCAATGGTTATTTGCAAATTGGCATCTGGAAGGTGTGAACAACAATAAAAACAAAACAAGTAGAACGAACATCACTTTCACACACTACAGACCCAATAAACATGTGCAATATTGAATTTGAAAAAAGAAAAGAAAAAGAAAATTGATTTACAGCAAAACCTGTTAGAGGAAAAATTGGAGTTGGGATGTATTATTATTTTTTTTTTTCAGTCAGTAATGCACATGCACAATTTGAGAGCAAACTTGAGATAGTCTGGATGTCAGAGGCTGAACCTTGTTCTACAGTCTGTACAATGTTTTTTGATGGTTTACCCTATTTTAAAGGTGCTAAATCTGAATCTGGATGATGCAACTCTTGCATCCTTGAGGGTTGTGAGATATTCAAGATGGCCGCCAGTGTGGCTGCCAAAATCTGAAACAAGGATAACAAGGTAAAATAAGGTTCAGCCCAAAAATCTCACTTTGACACCCAGACTAAGAATTTGACTTCCTTTCATTATCCCATGGAGTGTAATATGAACTTCATGGATGAGGCATATGTGACACTGAACCTGATGGGCATAAATCAGCCTGCTACTTATGATGATTATTCAAATGACAAAGTGATTATTACTACACCATTTGAATATCAAATTGCTCAAATTTCACTTAGAATATTAATTTCACTTAGTTATTGATTTGTAATGTGTGTCTGTTTCTTGTAAATCTTGGAGATATAAATGTGAAATAAAGATGATTCTGTATGGTCTGTCTTTCCTTTTTCTAATTCAAGTGCATGATGTTAGACCAACCCTTCATTTGGGATAATTAATCATTGCTCCATTCCTCACTTAAAAATCATTTATTAACAAGATGTTTGTACCAAGGCAAAATTATGGTATTACAGTGTACTATTTTGTTTTACAAACTCGGTTATGTTCTAGTTTTTTGGGATAGCAATATTAAAAGAAAAAGTTACATAATTTCTGAAGACCACAAACCCATCAATGTACCAAGATGAGTATTGGTCATGAAAATTAACCCACTATACTAAATATTTGTAATATCATCACATCGAGACAAAAACGGTTGCAAAATTTTGATTTCAACAAACTTGAAGGGGAAGTTTCCCCAAGTAGACATGTACATGCAGATTGAATGAATGCAGCAATATTAGTAGACCACATCAGTGAAGGTTTAGGAAAATCAGACTATCCATTCAAAAGATTTGAATTTCTAAAGTTATGGTGCTGCCACCGCAGTGTGAGAAAACTACTACAATGTACATTGTACATTCATTACATCACTACAGAACAATGATATAAAGAAAAAGAGGAATTCAATATACCTGTATATTCATTTTTCTTCTTGCAAAATGAAAGATCATCTGACTTCCCTCTTGTAGAAAGCAAAAGAAACAAGGAAAAGTAGAAATTACGCGGTGCGTAACATATGTCCCCGCCGGAAGTAGCATTTTGTAACAAAATGTGCAATATAGGTAAAAAATCAAGGTCAAAGGTCAAAGAAGTCAAAGGTCAAAATTCTGTGTAGAAGTTTTGAAGCCCTCACCTAGTGCCATCACATAAAGCAAATGGAATCGAAATTGGGTTAGAAATGGCGAAGGAGTAGCATTTTGTAGCCAATGTACAATATAGGTCAAAAATCAAGGTCAAAGGTCAAAGAAGACAAAGGTCAAAATTCTGTGTAGAAGTTTTGAAGCCCTCACCTAGTGCTATCACATAAAGCAAACGGAATCGAAATCGGGTTAGAAATGGTGCAGGAGTAGCATTCTGTAGCAAAATGCACAATATAGGTCAAAAATCAAGGTCAAAGGTCAAAGAAGTCAAAGGTCAAAATTCTGTGTAGAAGTTTTGAAGCCCTCAACTAGTGCCATCATATAAAGCAAACGGAATCGAAATCGGGTTAAAAATGGCGAAGGAGTAGCATTTCGTAGCAAAATGTACAATATAGGTCAAAAATCAAGGTCAAAGGTCAAAGAAGTCAAAGGTCAAAATTCTGTGTAGAAGTTTTGAAGCCCTCACCTAGTGCCATCACATAAAGCAAACGGAATCGAAATCGGGTTAGAAATGGCGAAGGAGTAGCATTTTGTAGCAAAATGTACAATATAGGTCAAAAAATCAAGGTCAAAGGTCAAAGAAGTCAAAGGTCAAAATTCTGTGTAGAAGTTTTGAAGCCCTCACCTAGTGCCATCACATAAAGCAAACGGAATCGAAATCGGGTTAGAAATGGCGAAGGAGTAGCATTTTGTAGCAAAATGTACAATATAGGTCAAAGGTCAAGGTCAAAGGTCACGACTGAAATTCTGTGTAGAAGTTTCAAAGCTCCCATGTAGTGCTATCATATAAAGCAAACAGAATCGAAATTGGCTCATAAATGACAGAGAAGTAGCAAATTGAAGATTTTGATCACACACGGACGCACACACGGACACACGGACGGACACACGGACGGACGGACACACGGACACACACACGTACGGAGCCCGTTTCATAGTCCCCTGCTCGAACTCGTTCGGCGGGGACAATAATACCAATGTATATGTCAATAATGAGTCAAAGGACTGTGTCCTTCATAAATAATTAAATTTTGTAGAATTCTCTGTATATGTTTGTTATATGCTTGTTCTGCAGTGACATGACAAACTCTTTGTCTTCTTATCTAGAGATGGTGTCACCAAGACTAGAAAAAAGAATTATTTAATCAGTATTTTGTGTCCTGTCTCCATTACAAGATGAATTCACAGTGGTATTTGTTTCCTGGAACCTGCAGTAACCATCTTTGCCTTTGCCGTTCCTTCATATTTCACATCTTATTGAGAAAAGTCTTTTATGCAGATCTCGTACTCTGATACACTTTCTCGTCATGATCCACTGTATATTTCATTTTGTATCTTGTTTGTCTTTTTGTCTTTTTTTTTGTTTAGTATATGTATAGCGTCAATATTAAGTGAAACATGAAAGTAAATGTGCTGGAACTGTCCACTAAGCCTTGAATGTAAGAGCGGTGAAGTTTCAGTAATTCAATTAAAAATGAAGCAGAATGTCTTGATTTTCCTCAAACTCTTACTATTGTGTTGCAATATTGCTGCATTCACTCAATCCATGTGTATATTTAGGGAAACTTTCTCTTTGACTTGGCTTAAACTTGTTCATTACCATCATGTGTGTATATGTGTGTGTGTGTGTGTGTATGTGTGTGTGTTTGTGTGCATGCATGTGTGTGCATGTGTGTGTGTGTGTGTAATAACCTGTGTGTAGTGGTACTGGTGAACCATGTCAGACACGTGTGTATTGTATTACCGGTAAGTACAGTGTAACTCCTATCCAGGGCTGATACTATATCAGCTATCTACAGCAGAGACGGAAGTAGGAAGCAATTAATGCCTACCTAATTCTCATCAGCCTATACATGGTGAAGTTTATAGACTGTATAGCAGATATTTGTCCTTGTCTATGACAGGCCTATAATCACACTGTCTGTTTTTATTTTCAGGGATGCAAGTTTAACATAACACAATTGTTTTCCTATTTCAGGCTATATATGGTAATCCAGTGAGTTACAATTCAACTGAAATTTATGTGATAAGAGAAACGCTGGGGCACTATACTACTGCAGTAATCCTCACTCTAGTGAATTTCTAGAAATTCAGTGTAAGCTGTGGCCTCATACAAGCCCTTGCTGTGCTGTACCAGTATAAACTGTAAATGATTATTTGCATTATGATTCATTAGAATATGATATGATGAAGTCAAGGTATACTGTGTAAACAGATATGGACTTTTGGTGCTGACTTTATTCCTTGTTGTTTTTGTGATGTCAGTTTTAACTTAAAAGCCCAATATACAGACATTCTGTACTTACTGTGTGGATGACGACCTCCCATGTAAATACTCTGTTCATTCTCATACTTTCATTCATCAAATACATTTTAAGTACACAGATTTTCCTCTCACTTTCAACAGACCCTATTACTATTGTATATGCATGCACATCATGAGTACACACACACATTCACACACACACACATGCATGCACGCATTCAACCAATCCAATTCTTCCTATTGCCACTTTTTTTTCATCCTCACACGCAAACAATCTAATTTTCTTTCCTCACTCTTCCCTCTTACAATAATAATGTAACAAACTCTACACAGTATCTTTGCTTGTGCTGTATTCTCTTGCTGTTGATTTATTTACATGTCCAATCAAATATATCACAAGTCACAATATCATCAAGTGGATAGACGTATTTTCACATAATTTTTGTCTTTTTTTACACAATGTATTTTACAATGAAGAAACCAGGTTTCTTCAGGTTTTAGCCCAGTTTGTGCCATGGCTCGACTGCGTGGATGTATCATCCACAGAACAGTCAAAGATGACGGAATACAACATTCTTACACTGCGTACAAACGATATATACAACTTTGTACATCTGTACAAACACTCTTAAAATATAGAGTTTAAAAAGGAAATTTGCTGATAAACAGTATGTTTTATAGATTTTATATTTAATCTCAATAAATACAACTGAATAATGCTATTACACTTCAGCGGCAGTTATCTTCCACTCGTGTGGGTGAAATTCTGAAATGAAAGTGTGTTTTTTATCCTTTCTGACCGGAATGAAAATTTTACTTTACTTCATACTGATACAGCAGCCTCCAAGAAAGGAAAATTGCCACTGTTGAGCATAATGCCAAAATACTGTCGTGTTGGAAAAGTATACGTCAACGAAAAGATGAAATATCCGTTGCATTTTTCTGCAATTTGAAGTTAAATAATGCTAATCAGTTAATGTCTTGTCACATTCATTCATGTTCTGTTTCCTCACACGAAGCCTGCCTGTCTGAACACAGTGTAGTAACATTTCATTCTAACATACATCTATCAGCAAATATGGCACATTTCACTAGGCCCTCACAAATCTATGCACTGATCGCTAGATCTGTCTCTAAAAATTCAGCCTTTGGAAAAAAACAGAAAAGACCATGTGATATAAATAAGACTCTCTCTAGCTACTGACTCTATGTACATGTATGATTTTCCCGACATGTGGATTAAGACTTTAACGTGGAGATCCCACGGTCCTGGAGTCAGGTTCACTGACCAAGACAAACAACATCAAAACAAAAAGAACAACACTTCAACACCTAAAACAAAACATGAATGGCAAAATTACCGTTTGGTCAACTCCCACTGGATCTACATGTACAATGTATGTCTCACAGAAACAACTGATAAAGGCTGAGGATTATAGGTAAGGACTGCAGACAAGCGTGATGTATTAGGACCAAGTGTTTGGAGTTAGATTTCAGATTGGGTAAAATTTATGGCGGGAGGAAACGTCCTGACAAAGTTGGTTTACTGGACAAGTGGGGGGGGGGGGGGGGGGTGGGGGCGGTAAACAGTGAGACTAGATTAAGTGGCAATCATTTGATATCTTTTTATATGTTAATATTTTTTTTCTCATAGAATCATCAGATAATTCTGGAATGTACTACACAAGTCCCACTGACTGAAGTTTTTGAGCAGTAAAGTTGGATACATTGAGAGGGGGTGGATCAAACAGCAGAAAAACACAAAAGCATTGGAGTGCAGACCTAGAAACATGCTTACACCCTCAAATTGTGTGTGTATGTGTGTGTGTATATATGTGTGCGTGTGCTACTTTTTTCTATCATAACCTTTACAAGCAACCATAGTGATGATAGGGTTCTCCCATCTTCATAATGGCATTGCATTTCAGCCTTCTTTTCAGTATGCCACATGCATATGTTTGGTGGCTAAATATTGAAGGAGATGATTGTTTGAAATGCCCACAAGCTATATAATCAACTTATGCTCATTTCATCACCTACACAAGAACTTTATACACAACACATTTCAGAGTCACAGGTCAGTGCCACCATGAGCACAAAACGAGGAAAAATTACTTCCAGATGGGAGGAAAAAAATTGTGGGTAAAAACATAGTATCAATATTTGACCTATTCATCATGACTGCTTTTCATACAAGTCACATTCTTTCATTTTGCACATTGCTAAAAAAGGAAACAGAAAATAAATAAGATAACTGTACTTTTAAAAGGTAAATTCCTGACAAGGTGAAGAGGCAAGAAAGTGAAAGATGAATTTACTCCACACAACTTGGGAGGTTATACTATAACGACCATCCATGTGATCAAAGTTTTGTACACCCAAATTAAAAAGGAAACATTCAGGGTGTTCCATGGTAAAGCAAGGACATCACTTGATGATGCAATAAATTAGTAAAAATATGAAGGTCTGCAATTGTTGTTGTTGTTGGAGTTTTGTTTGGGAACATTTCTAGAAATCCCAGGAGTGTGCTTTTTAATACCACATGTTATCATCTATCGAAGGAATTCTTGGATACTGTGAATGTGACTTTTTTTCCCCCTCACTTTATGCAGTTTGGTTTCATGAAAATCCAACTTGCTACCAGGACAAGTTGAAAGGTTGATTTATGAAATTTAGTTAAATCTGTTTGTTTTTTCCCTTTACATTTCAACATTCATATGAAACTATGAAAATTATGATTTGTAGGAATGAAAACATTACTGCTGAAATACTGCTCATTGATAATTTCCCTATGTGAATCTACTTCCCTTTTTTACTCTATGACTTACTGGGAGATGTAATTTTTGTTCAGAGTGTAAGTATGTCAGCGAGGAATGTTACAAATTGATTCACATTTAAAAACTATAACAGGATATAAATCACGTCTGCTTTAGTTGAAAAAAAAATCATGAGACAGGGCAGCTGTAAGTACCGGTAATAAATGGGCAACAGGAAGGAGTGATACCAAAACATATGGGCAGTGAAGGAATTCATGAACAATGTAATGTAAGGAAAGAATGCATTTTTTTCCGACAATAACACGCTTTCCACGTCATCAGACAGGACACAAATAGTGACATGCACAGCAAATAGGATTCCAGAGTTTATTGAGTACAGTGAATGCTAGCTGGCCTCTGCAGTCGGCAGTGCTTGCAGCTCAGAGTGCTGGCAAAGGGCTCCTCACAAAAACGCGTGAGTCCACTGGGTGCACCATCAACTTGAGGCAGGCTATTCACATCCATTGCTGCTGCACGCTACGGTTCTAAAGCTCCATGAATACACTGTGGGGAGAAGCATCACTGCATGCGGACTGAAGCTCCCTCGACTGCGCGTCTCACATGAAAGAAGAGCAGTTCCGCTAGGCAGCTCCAAAAAGTTTTTTCTTTTTCCTTTTTTCTGGAAAAATCAGTGTCCTCGATCATCACGAAATATGATGACGGCAGTTTGAGTCATTTCTCAGCACATCGCTTCCATTGTGAATTGCTTTTGCACAATCAAATGTTCCTGGAAACCACATGTTACCTCCAGTCCATGACTCATGAATGTGCTTCAGCAGATTCTGTACCCTCACAGGATCCAGTCTTTACTTTGGCGTTGTTGATGTGCACTGCAATCTACAGAAAGACAAAGAAAACAAACATAATGAACAGACGGATCTTTCAAATCTGTGACATTTTATTTCTGGCTGCTACATACCCATCTAGTACTTCTACACATTTATAGGCTACATGAGGATGATTACTCCTTGCAGAATATAAAGGAGAGATCATATTCATTGAACATCACAGTACCATGAATAAATGCCAAGTAACCTTGTCTAAAAGTGCAATCAAATGGCTCATTGAAATCAAGATCAGATGCTTTGAACAAGCTATACTATACATGCTTTTCATGAACAGTGAGGACAAAGAGACGAAAGCAAGACACAAATTCTATGATAGCACAAAGTGCTCATGAAACTTGTTGAGCTTTTTTCTATCACATTAAGTTTTTTGTTTGATACAAAGAAAAAACAGCTACATGTAAAGCACTATTATATGCAATCCTGTTTCATACTCACTTGAGTGACTTGTACTGTTCTTTCTCAAAGTCTGTCTCTGGACTTTCACTTTCATACGAGGCAAGATTGAGAGCTGCAGACAAAGAAAAAACATGAATATATTACTAGATGTAGACAGAATAAAACAACAACAACAACTATAAAGCTCATGGAAGAAAGAATAATGCACAAAATTATGCAATGAGAAAGTTCTCACATGTCTTTACTCTGGCTTTTTGAAGACTTTCATAAAAATTAAGCATTAACTTCTATAAAAACAAACATTGAACACAGTATAACAGCAAAAAGACAAAATCATTACATTATCAAGAACTCAAACTATCAAAAAGGTAAATGGTAAATGAGTTGATGGCCATGATATGAAACTGAAAAAAACAAACAAACTAAGAAATGATCCCCTCTTCTTAACTTACAATTCTCTGAGAATACTGGAGCAGTGAGAAGGTAGTTGAGGGCCTGGCGGTCCCTGGGGTAGGGGCATTCCACCGACCTCCACGTCATGAACTCTGTCACCTGCTTCGCCAGCTGCCAGAATTTCTGTCACAAGCATCAATCATATGAAATCTACCATCAGAACGAGTATGCACAGCTTTAACATTGATATGGACGCTTTTGTTGACAAAAGCTCTATGAGCAGGTTTCAACAATGAAATGTTATGATAACACTTCTGAAAATTCCCTTCACTTCTTCTCAAATCAAAGCAGCATGAATGTCAGGGCAATGATTTGCTGAAATAGAACTGCCATTCTGATATGACTTTAATTGAATAAACTTGAAAATTACATAGTTTATTTACTAATACTGTCATGATCAGACACAGTGCAAAACTTTTGCAAAACTACCAAAGTGTTATTGCTACCTTCAGTTAAGAAATGTGGAAACAAAATAGCCATGTACATAGATCTTTTGATGCATGTAAGATACTTGTAATAGCGGGGAAACTAGTCTGAGGCTCGCCAATCGCTCACCTGGAAGTTGAGGTACCCATTGGGCAGCTTGTTGGAGCAGCCTTCATTGAGGAAGTAGAGGTCCTTGACCAGGAGACTGAAGAATGGGATGACGATCTTGTCACAGGCGCCCTCCTGAGCACTCAGCGCCCGCTGCATTGCTGCCTTCAGGGACTGGCGATACGTGGAAAAGTTCTGGGTGGGGTCCATTTGGTGCTGGGGAGAGAGAAATCCACAAACGAGTCCATGAAATTTAGTAAAGAACCGACATCTCTTTGATATCTCAAAAGTGGAGATAGATTAACACTATTCAACACTTTTTACTGAATTTTATCAATTGCCACTTCATACTTTCATCTCTTCATCGTGATTTTTTTAATACCAGCTTGAGAAATTAAGCAAGCAAAATTGAGAACCTTTAAATACCACTAAGCAGAATTTCATCATTTTGTAGCAAGTACAGAACATTTAGGATAGACACTCATCTGAATACAATTTCTGCACAGTGAGGTAAAAAAAGGAAAAAAAAAATCGAAGACTCATTGATTCATTATACAATGTCGATTTAATACCATCTAGTCTTGTGCCCTTACCTCTAAGACGACGAACTTGTCTGTGTTGATTTTGTTCCATGTCTTCTTTAATCTTGCCACGGGACTCATGTTCAGGCCGGCTGTTGGAAATAGAAACAGGAGAATTTATCAGATTAACAGATTACAATGATAAATGCAATCAGACTTGTCAGCTTGGCAAATTAGCTCTCCTAGATACGATTACTAGCCCATTAACACATGCTTAACCCGTTGAAGACGAATCCTGAGAATTCTCGGGCAGGTGTCTATGGGAAATGCATGTTATAGCAAAATCAGTCCGTCCTCAACAGGATAAGGCCTTGTTTTTCTTTTCTCTTGGGTTTTATACACTGATACTACAGCTCGTACACAGTGGGTCAAAAAGCAGGCAGCGACTTTAATGATAAACGGTAGAACTTTAACACCTGGGACAAAACTATAAACAGCTAATACACTGAAGCATCCAAACTCTAGCAATGTACATGAGTCACATTGACAAGAAAACAGACATACATACAATTGTACATACATACAGACAGACAGACAGACTGGAAGGAAGAGAGGCAGACAAAGAGAAAAATAGACAAAGTGCACACTGAGGAGAAAGTTCACTTACACATGATGGCCATGAGTGAGTTGAAGTTGCCAATGTTGAAGCACTCCCTGGCGACGTCGGTGAAGTACTCGATGAGGCGGGCCCGGTGCTTCTTCTTGATGTGCATGCAGACTTCGGTGGCAACGAGAAAGCTGAGCCGGTTGAACCACTCCACATAGGCCTCGAGGTTCTTGGTCCTCTTCAGGTCCTGGAACTTCAGCTGCTGATCAAGAGAGCCATATACATTTAAGATTAGCAATGGCTAAAGGAAATGTCTCTTTAATGATACAATTGCATAGGGGACCTTTATGGTTCGTTGTGTGAAATCTTGCATAAATGAGTGGAATACCCATGACGAGTTGTATATGCCCATTAATGTTCATAACTATACTGACCTGAGAAGTGTTTCAAGTCTTATTTATTGGAGACTTTGTGCACAGACAAACACAATAGCGTATAATGAACAATTTTGCAAAAATAAGACAAGACAAATATTTATGCACCTAGAACTGGAAAATGACCCCAATAATGAAACAAATAACAAATACAGTCTTCTTTTCAGAGGTCTTACTAAGTGAAAGTGTTTGAGAAAGGCATTGCCACAAAAATCAACACTCACCGTACTGTCTGAGTCGCCTTGCTTGATGAACGATTGCACAAACTCCTCTGGCCCAATATTCGTTAATCTCTCCTGTAAGAGAAAACCAAGGCATTCATGTCACTTGAGGCATAAAAGAAATGACACTAAATACAGCAGAATGCAAATATATCAAATGCATGATAACACACAACTTTTTATATGTAGCATTCCCTACATAATACATTGGTAAAGTAATAGAAAACTTCAAAAGTTCTTTTTTTCTTCTGTCAGACCACACAAAATAGATGCTACAGGATATACATGTATGCTTGGCATCAAAACAACAACTTAAATTATTCATTTTATCAAGCAGAGATCTTCATGTCATTAATTTGAAATCATCTGTTTCTCTTTAACTTGTTTAATTACTCTATATCTTGTCTTTCTGAGCAAAACAGGGCAGAAAAAGAAGGGAGAAAGAAACAAAGAGTGACAAACAAAGTGATACTGGAAAACAAGTAGTAAAGAATGAAAGCATGCAAATAAGAGAGTGAATGAATTGTGTCATATATGAGAGCTTGTGTCTTACCAGTTCTATGTGGGTGAGTTGCTGTGCTAACACATGAGGATGGGGACAGACGTCCATGACGTTCATCTGAAAGGAGGCAGGGTTCGCTCTCAAGGCGTGCATGCGCTCCGCTGCTGCTGTGCTCACCCGTGCCAAGACATCCTCATACTTCTCCAATGTGGCAAGCTAGAGAGATGCAATCATGTAAGGAAAAAAAAATAATCATGAAGAAGCTTGCACTGGTTTGTTTCATGTAACAACGGTGTCATCATGTTTCAAACTTAAGAAATACCTGAATTACATGCTTCTTACAGTCAGCAAAACCTTTGAAAGAACATTTTTGTTATTTTCAGCGAACCTTGGTATAATTTTTTTACAACCTCACACATTACACCTCCCTTTAAAAAAAAAAAAAAATCGATAATTACCCCCAATGAACTTCTTAAGAACCATACATATCATACCAATAGGTAGGCACTACGATGCAAGGGAAGTTCATGATAACCCCACTTATCTAGATAACCCCACTTATCTAGGACAGGCACCTGACAGTAATTATTCATTAGACGCCAAACATGACGAACTACCTGTACCCCCACCTGCGCCAAAATGATCCCCAGACATAAACCCCCTCCCCTGGCACTCACCCTTCTGATTAACCCCTGCATGAGCTGTCCTGCATTCTTCCGGAGGGTGGGGTCAATGGCGATGCACTTTTGGGTGATATCCTTCAGGTGTCTCATCATGCGCTCGTCCCTGAAGTCGTAGGGGAAAGTCTCTGTCCACTCACTGAAAAGAAAGTCGTACAAACTTTTTAGATTCTGTTTTTGTTTACTCAATAATGCATCGCAATCAAAGCAAAAAGTAAATTAGAATCAAATAGAGCAGGAACAATATCAGGATCATTACACACAGGAAGAAAGAGAGAAATTGGCACCATTGTGTCTTGTTCTACAGCTCCATCCTACTAATTGACCTGGATATGTTGGCAGGAGACACCTATTTAGTGCTGATACAAAAGTGTTGTCTGTGCACAAACAACAACAGACCAGGTTTGAAAATCATGTCCCACATTTTTTTTTCACATTCTTTTTTTTTAAAGAATTACAAATTTCTATACATCAACAAAATGTATCAAAAAGAACAAACTGAAAAGTGATGACCTTTATATCCAACTCCCATTCCTATCACTGGTTTCCTACAAATAAGGTCACATGGCGCTGCAAGGTTGGGCCCTGTCGGACACATGAAGGTCAGACTTAACAGAGACAAAAAAAAATCCACCCCAGGGGGAAATGGTATAAACTGGTTGGAGGTCCTCATCAGTCCACAGGAAGAACCGTGCAACTATGCTGCCAGTTGACAGTATGACAGTTATATACTGATAAAAATTGCTGGAGAGTCTGAATAGATTAACTTTTATCCTCAATATTTTCCCCATAATGTGGCATCACAGACATGGAATTTACAGACATAATGAGGGAATATCACTTTTATTGGAACGTGATTCGGGGAAAACTTCAAAGGGATAGTGGTATTTTACAAAGTAGAGTAGTCAGTCCACAGCATGGCACTAAACCAAGATTAGCTCCATACAGAATTAATCACTTGACTTGTAGAGACAACTCATTTAGCATTGATTGAATGGAAAATACTCTGCATTAGCTGTTACAAACTTACCTGAGGAGTTGCATAAGATTTGGACCAAACTTTCTGATCGCCTCTTGATCAAAGTCCTTGGATGTCAACCGCTGTTGTCTGATGCATACCTGCAATGGAGAAGCATGGACGATAAACAATGAGACATGTGACTGCAGTCCACAATGCTGCTGTATACATTCATCCAGATCTGGTCTCACACATTGCGCTTTGAGTGGAATGGTGTCTGTTTTATAGCACACTGTTTAAACTGTCTCAAAGACAGCCCCTACCTTGGATCACACAGACAAAAATAGCGCATGTGATAGGACATTTTGTGTCAATCTCATACCAATGATGACATCCTTTTGAGAAAAATCCCAGAAATTGTAAAATCAGTTCCATTTCCATAGAAACTTACCAAAGGGTAGACAATGGATAATGTACCAACAGTTCAATAATTGCCTATCTGGAAAGATATGTTCAAATGACTGCTGACTGAGAAAACAGCACCAATTTATAGTCGTGGAAAACAGAATCTATGATGTCAAATGTGTCCATGGAAACAATAGCACCATAGCCACTTGTGCAAACAGTAATTTACGTAAAACTGCATGCATCAGGTAAGAAAAGCAGAAAAACATCACCACAGTTCGGTTGAAATGAAACCACAACTGCTAGTCAGTCCCACACAAATATTGACATAGTCGGCCTCTTGGATATGAAAGAGTAAGCAAGAAGGAAGGAAGCTATGGCCGTGACGCCAAACCACTGCTGTTATTGCAAAAACAAGTATCTTGCAGTAATATTAATAATCTAAATCACATTTTCTGCCTGAAATTCTTTTTGACGTTTATGATGCCATGTGTGACGAATAAAAGCAAATTTCATGCTTTTTCCATCGGTCATACCTGGGGATGTGATGGCCTGCTGGAATTGATTTCTTTCCATGCAAAACACACTCCAACTTAGGTGGGAAAAGGAATCTTGTGTCTCTATATGTGCACTTGGCAAGCATTTAATTTTTTTGATAGTTGTTGTTGATATTGTTACGTGAAGTGGAAGTCACGGAAATCAAACCAAAAAGTTTCCTCTGCCGTTTAATGATCAGGATACCCGTCCGTGACAACCATGGCAACTCAATGGCTTATGGATGCCTACAGAGGAACCGGTGGCGGTAATTCAGTCAATAATGGTGTTTTTTTCCTCCTTCTTTCTCAGAGGGACGGGGGCGGGGGGTGGAATGGGGAAAGCAGTGAGTTTGGGTGTTACTTCTTACCTGGCATACATCATTCAGGAGCTGATGTGGCTTGATGAAAAGCCTCGATGTAAGAAGGAAGGCAAACAGGTACGTCCTCTGTCCAACACAAGAGAGATTCAGAGGGAAGAAGTAACAAAACATTAGTCATCGTCATATATACACAATGTTTCCTATTAAATGCCTAGCTGTTACACATTATGACTTTCAATACTATGCCTCAAGTGCATAGGGAGCCTAGAGGCTGAAAAACACTACACTACACTGCGCACAACAATCACAGAGAAAAAAAAATGAAGCTATATGTGGGCGTTTGTGTACACAAAAACTTTTTGTGTTCTACATTCAAAGGGCTGCAAAAGTCTCCGTGGGAAATAGATTGTTTCCATAGTATTAAATACACGTATCTCCACGAGCACAAATATCCAAATATGTACAGGTGTAATACATACACATATCCCAAGAGGAAAATGCATTTTACACAAGATACTCTTACTGGTAGCAAAAATTTCACAGAATAAGAGCAGATTTGACAATCGTGATCAAATAGTGTATCCATTACATAAGAGGAATCATTCCTGTTGATCAGTGTAGAAGCTATCACTATTGAACTCATAAGAAATCTTAAGAATAACACCAGGTGGGACTGAAGACTAAATTTTGGAACTTATGACACATGTTTTGTGTGCTAGCAAAGGTCATTTACTTTGATGCAGCCAACAATATCTCCCCAAATGTGGCATTAAAAAAAATAGAAGGACAAAAAGATGATGGGAATCAGAACTTGATGCTGTGTTTGCTTTGTCTTCATTTACAGAAAGGTGTGTGCTTCCCACGTTGAAACTCCTGTTTTCTGTGTTCAAGCATGCATGAAGTATCATGTCATGCACACACCAATATTCCTCCCTCTCAGCCACATTGTCCTTCTGAACAAGTTTAGACTGAAACAAACACCATTTCCATAGAAACCTATGCCAGTAATATGCACCTTCCTTTTGGCCCAAGTAGCCCCTGTGACGTTGATTGTGGTCACACTGAATTAAACCACACGGGGACTATAATTGAAGGCTAAATTTCCGGATGTGAAACACGACACTGAGCCGCAACGTCCTCTTCCGCTCTGGACAAACCCAGTAACTTGCTACTGTGCACACCTTTCACATAATTATTTTCAGGGCAGGTTAGTTCACACTGGAACTGATTGGAACAGCAATGGCACAAGCTTTAGGCCTACATTTGGCCAGTGTGAAGAATGAAGGATTCAGAGGTTTAAAGAATTGCAAGATAAAGTCTATCACTTTCTTTTCCCATTAACATTCTGTAGAATCCTTCTGCAAATTGGAAAGACTACTGTACAGCGTGTATATGCCACATAAGGAAGTGTATGTCCCTGTGCGGTTCATTGATATGAACGCAAAGCTCTTGTGTCATGGGAAGTTCTGAAGAAGTTTGAACCAGATGTGAAATGAGCTGGATGCCTTGAAGTAAGAGAGTGATCGGAACTGGAAAAGGGAAAGTGAAAAAAGGTTGGGGGGGGGGGGGAGGGGCTGGTGGCAGGAACCCCTCAGGGATTCCCCAGGGAAGTGGGCAGTGACATCATCACTGTGTCTTGAATCAAATCAAATACCAAGCTTGACAAGATCACAATCATACAGTTGGTTGTAAAGGCCATGCAGATTGCTTTCAAGTATGGGTATCTCTCCACAACATCAAAGAGCTGAGAAGGGTAGATGATGATAATAATCAACCAACCCTTGTGAACTACACTTGTTGTTCTAGAGGCAAGTTCAGCAGCCCCTTCCATGCACATATTACCTCTTTCAGTCAGTTTCATTTCTCAACATCTTGATATTAATCACATAATCAGGACAGGGCGGTAAGAAGCGTGCCGGAGTGAGACACACGTGGCCTAACACGGACAGACGGAGGAGGGTGTATTGTGGGGAGTATGAAAGGAGGCACAATGGCTGCACACAACCAGGAGTGCTTGCCACATCTGCCACTTCAGATTTGATGAATGACAAGGGCAGAAGTCTTACCCCACCCTCTCCAAGTGATCCTACACAGGGCAAACTTATCACATCATTTGTAGGCAAACAGGCCAAACAATTAATACCAGTTTTGCAGGAATAAACATTTTATATTTTATTTTCATCCAATTTTCACAGGTTTTGAATAGTATACTATTCATTTCTAGGTCTGATACATAATCAGTCCTGTGTTGTAAAAGAGGAAGCTAGGTTTGCGGCAACACCATAATTGGGCCATAGATTCAGTTTTAGGGTGTCTTGAGCTACCCCATGCTGCAGTATAAAAACTGACTCCTGCAGTGCTATTCCAGGTCTGGATATTTTGAACGGGTGGCAGGGTAACAAGTGTGACAATAAAATCTCTGATGTTTTTGCCACTACTAAAGACTATAATTATTTGACCAAATTCATCATTAGTTGACAGCATCAATAATTCTATATGTCTCTTTGAACAACCACTTTAATAGCAACCATATTTGTTGTTGTTCGCTCTATTGGTCGTTTGTTATGGGGTCCCTCCCTAACCATACACGATTGCTCAGGTCCAACCACCGACACAATCAACGGAGGTTGGACATCATAGTCTTGCTTGGCTGCACCAATAATGCAGCCCGAAGGCCTCAAAATAGAAACGCAACTCAACTGAGAAAAACAAAAAATAAAAACACACATACTTCATGGATGCAGCATGCCATAGCCATGACTGATCACAGCTACAGCAATGTAGTCACATCACTGAGAAAATTCTTCCCCATTTTCTTTTTTTATACATGTATATATCTATATATAAGCAAAACATATGCATTTATTGAAAAAAGCCTGTAGGCCTGACTTGATTTCCATCAAAATATAAGGGGAAAATTTTGTATCAAAATATTAATCAATCACTGATTTCATTTTGACAATTTTTTTTCTTTCTTTCTTTTCTGGCTGTTGCTGCTGCAGCAAATTTGTCTTGTGGTCTCAGGCTTGAGATGGATAGGAATAATCTTCTTCTACTCACATCAGGATAGTACGTTGCCGTAGGAACAAGGTGTTGTACAAAGGCCTCCAGCGTACCAGACACCAGGATGCCATCTTGGTAGACCAACGCCTGGAGAAGAGATAAAAAGCAATAGAGACATATCAATGAAAGTGCTGAAAGTATTTAAAAAAAAGATGAATGGTAAGTTGCAGAACAGTCAATGCGAGACTCACTAATCGACGGTTGATTTTGGGGACAATCAACGCAGAAAGCTGTGCCATGCCATGAGAAGAACGAGGCCTCTGAAATGGTGTACCAGTGGTATCCTTCATCACAAAGCAGCAGTCAGCACACTACCAGCCTAAAAACCTCCAACCAGCCCGCTACTCCCCACGAGTGCACAATCAAATCTGTCAGCGTCCACAAACCCACGTCTGAGCTCGCTGACAAATTTCTTGCAAGTTGTGTGTTTCTCTGTGGTTTTCCACCAAATTTTGCAGAAAATTCAACAAACATCTGTAACCCTTTTGTTGACAGGCCATACAGAAATTTTTCCTACTTGAACATGATTTTGTAAATGCAGTCTGGCGTTTGGAGACACGCATGATTGATTACATTGTTAAGCAGAAGCGATGGATACATGTACAATAAAAGTCAAGGCTGTAAAAGGCTGATCTGACTCAAACAAATAGGGAGTTGTTTTTACAACCTCAAGATTTACAACATAATCCAGGCCCCAGAAGAGAAGGGGTCAAATGCAGATTTGGAGGGAGACTGAATCAACACATTCCAGAAATGTCTTGACAGGAGGAATTCACCCACATTCTTGACCTCGCCTGACCTTCCTCTCAAGTTTGTTGTCATAGCAACCGGTGCAGGCACTGAGCCATCTTGATGAGGGATGCCAGGAGATGATGGTCCAAGTGGGAGATGGTTGTTTTGGAGAATCACATACTACAAGGATGCTACTGGCTGGTTGTGGCTTCAGACTTCAGAAATAATAATGATAATAAAAGAAAAAGCTGAAGATGCATTTCTTTGGTACCAGATGGTATATAAAAAGTTAAAAGTTAACAAATGCCAAAAGAGAGAGAGAGAGAGAGATTGAAGAAAAAGGAGGAGATATACAGTGTAAGTGTACTCTGCTCTTCAGTAAAAAGATGTCTAAAAGGAAAAAATTGGTTTGGAGACTATTTGCGAGGAGGGCATCATAAGTTCTTTGATGCCCAAGATTAGTCACAGCTGAGAGAGAGAAAAAAAAAGAAAGGGGGCACTGAAACAAAGACTTCAATTGCACAATATTACTCTACTGTTTGTGCATTCACTGTGATAACAGATCAAGAGGAATACTACGTTTCTATGAACTTCACAGCCTGAGACAATGGCACCATTACGATCCTTTGTCAATTGTCTGGATGAATCTTTGTGATTCTAACAAACAGGAACTACACAGGTGAACCTCACACTAACAAATCCATATGCCATTAGGTTAGCCAAACAACGAGTGCGAGAGACATAGGCCTACAACAAGAGAGAAGAAAATAGGAAAACCAAAATGCTTTGTTTTTAGGAATCGGTCATCTCAAGTATCATATGCCCTAAATATGGTGGAAGTCATATGTTGGGTTCAGTTCCTGACCCGAGAGACCTACATGTAGGTATTGCTCATCACTATTATCAGAATCTCAACAAACCACAATTACTGCACGTTACAAATAAACACAAGAGTCATTAAGCACTTCCATTATGACATCATGACAATATGAGAACTAGGCCATTGGTCAAGTTTTCATTTTTCCTAAACTCCCCTGAGATTCAAACTCAAGACCACAAAGCTGACACTTTCCCTTACTACAACCCATGCCCCCACACTGTATGATATGTCAGTGTGGAAAGCGAGAAGGATTCCAATTCAAAGCTGTGGTTGATTACCGATATATCAACACCAGACCTGGATCAGCAATTATCAGCGTACAAAACTGGCACCAAATCTAGCAGCCAAAGCATGGTACGACAATTAAATCACCAAAGGACAGGATATTGATGGCTATGTAGAGAAAATAGAAAGTCAATCAAGCCATGGCAGACACTGTACTTTATTAATAGGGTATAGAGAAGACCAGCAGTGCAGCTGAATATAGGTAACTTTATACACAATGGGCCAAGGTTCTTTGCACTCAATTCCAATAGAGTTCTGGTGCTGGAAATGGTTCACACACGTGTGCATGCACACGATTGTTGACCATACAGGAGGGCAACCAGCTATTACTATTAATATTAATCTCACTGACCTTGAAAATTTAATTCCCCAACACCTGTGGTTGATTAGAATATTTATAGGGCTTGAAAGTGCCATAATTTGGGCCCTGAGCCACAACGACAACACGAACCAATTTAACCTGTATGCCTCAACACGTTGTACAGAGATGCACAGCCACTAGAATAATCTTTGATAAAAACATGATCACAACTTCATGAAGCTTGCTTGAACACTCCTGAATCTTGAGGCATACCTTGATGTCACGGAAGGACATGGTGTTTGAAAGTGACCCCACTGATTGCGATTTGACCAAGTAATGAGAGAGAACAGAGACCAGACTACAAACATACCTTGCTCTGCTGGATGAGTAATCCCCGCATCTTGTGCTCGCGGCTCAAAGCTGCCAATTCCTTCATGTTTTTTAATGAGTGTATGTTCGCAAGACAATAAGAATAAGACACAGCTTCCAAAAGAATCTTGGCTTCTCTTATCTTGATCAAATCACCATAAGGAGTGCAAACTGCAATGTTTTCAAAACCAGTCTGCCAAGCTTACAAGTTCCGTTTCTCCGTCCCGCTCAAAGTTGTTCACAGACAATGTCACGATGTATCTTTCGCAAGACCTTTTTATATCCTGGAGTGTTGCAAAATGGTTAACGTCCATTAAAGAATACTACGTATGTCATCTGATCATCTCCAAGTGACTGCTTTCAATTTCGAACACCAATCTACGTGATGTTCAGCATGGCAGGCAGCCAATACTAACTCTCGCACCAGAGTGTGAAGTCAATATTTCTGACGTAGCGATCAGCGATACTAGCAGGCCCATCAAAACCAGATGAATAAGAATAACCTATCGGAGCCCAGATATTTCAATGAGCCTCCCACTTCCGACTCTACACTTCCGCTTCTGACTGCGAGACGTCACAAAACTACTTCCCCCTTGCAATTATTTTTGGTCACTAAACTATACACCACCAGGAAATTATCGTGTTGCTATTTTAGTACTATAGATGAGGATACTTAGCACTTGTGTATGCATAATTAAGGATCTATATGGTCACAGCGGCAAGAGAATGAAAGAAGGGTCAAAATGAAAACAATACTGTTTGTTTAGAGTGGAGTGTTGTGAGTGGGTGTTTGTTATAGGGAAAAAAAGGGGGATTTTGATAATCATGGGGGACATGCTAGAATTGAATACAATGTCAACAGAAGAAAAGATGACTCCTGGAGAGTAATAACACACAAGATGTTGACACGAAACATGACAAAATCCTGAGCACGTTGACGAATGCCACTATGGGCATTTGAGTTTCAGTCAATCAAGCTGGGAACAATTACAAAAAGAAGAAAGGAGCTAGATAACGTACAGTAACAGAGAGAACAGGACAGAGATGGGGATGAGCACACAAACAGGTGGTACTTGACAGGAAGAGGGATCAGGGGGGCGTTTCATCAACGAGTTCGTCGGAGGTTTTCACCGACAAATTTGCTATCAGCCAATCAGACGCAAGGATTTCAGTAGCTTTTAACAGTTGTCAGTGTAAATCACTGACAAAACGGTCCCCAGAACACACAGGAAACAAGGAATGACACTAAAAGTAGATAGTCACCAATCCTTAAAATTTTCCAACAGCACCAGTACCAACACCTCCAGTACCTCCTCCTCCTCCTCGCCTCCTCCTCCTCGCCTCCTCCTCTTCCAACTCTCCACCACCTCTTCTCCCCCCTCCTCCTCCTCCTCTTCTTATCCTAATTCTTCATCATTTTCTTCTTTTTTGTTCATCTTCTTCTTTTCTCCTCTTTATCTTCCACCTTAAATTATTTTCCCTCTCCACATCTTTCAGATGACGAACTTCTTCTCCTACATTTGAGTTTCAGTTATGACAGGGAGGTGAGCGTGATAAACAATCTACTTGAGAGTATTGCTAGTAAAGAGCACACTGATAACGCTGAGATAAGAATATGAAACAATGTGCGCACTCACTTTCGATGTTGACGAGGCACATTTTGGTAATTGATGCAAAATTTTATTAATAGATTCATGGTAATATGAAAGCAAAACTTGAATGTGTTAATATTCATGGTGATCATGTGATACATGATGAACACTTGCATGCACAAAATCATACCCACAGAAAAATGTACTGATTTGTTTTTCCGCGCTAATCTATAAAGTTTTCATCAAAAATGCCTGTTTTTATGTGATTCTGTATGTTGCACAAATTTAACAAGAGACCCGCGGGTCTAGCGCTCACCTGAGTATCGCAAGTTCACCTTTCACGCAGTCACTAATCTAAATTATTCACAGCTCTACCAAAATTTGACCAGGCACTCTCAAGTAGAAGATGAAAATGTACAATAAGGTCCCATTTTTTTAAAGATTCCTTAATTTGGGGGGATTGGGGCCCCCTGGGGCCCTCTGGGTGGGGCATGGTGCTCATTTTGATAAATTGTGATCCTGATCCCCTAGGGATGCTACTTGCCAAGTTTGACGAAAATCCATCATGAGGTTTTCAGGAAGAAGATGAAAATGTACAATTTAGGCCCCCATTTGGACCTTCCCAACCACCCCCCCCCCCACTCCCCGAGGGGCACCCCTGGATCTCCTATGAACAAACTTGAAACTACAGTCATTAATGTACTCACTCATAGTATTATCTTAGCTCTATAACTTCTGATACTAGAGAAGATTTTAAAAGATTCCTTCATTTTGGGGGTGTGGGCCCCCCGGGGGCCCCCTGGGTGGGGCATGGTGCCCATTTTAACAAATTGAGATCCTAACCCCTTAGGGATGCTACCTGCCAAGTTTGGTGAAAATGGGTCATGGGGTTCTCAAGAAGATAAAAATGTACAATTTAGGCCCCATTAGGATCCCTCCTCACCCCCCTCCCCTGGGTCCCAAGGGGGGCACCCCTGATTCTGCCATGAACAAACTTGAAACTACAGTCATTAATGTACAAACTCATAGTATTAACTTAGCTCTATCACTTATGGTTCTAGAGAAGAAGATTTTTACAGATTCCTTAATTTTGGGGGATTTGGGCCCCCTGGGGCCCCCTGGGTGGGGCATGGTGCCCATTTTAACAAATTGGGTTCCTAACCCCCTAGGGATGCTAGCTGCCAAGTTTGGTGAAAATGGGTCATGGGATTCTTAAGAAGAAGATGAAAATGTACAATATAGGCCCCATTAGAACCCCTCCCCACCCCCCTCCCCTGGGTCCCAAGGGGGGCACCCCTGATTCTGCCATGAACAAACTTGAAACTACAGTCATCAATGTACTAACTCATAGTATTAACTTAGCTCTATCACTTATGGTTCTAGAGAAGAAGATTTTTACAGATTCCTTAATTTTGGGGGGTTTGGGCCCCCTGGGGCCCCCTGGGTGGGGCATGGTGCCCATTTTAACAAATTGGGTTCCTAACCCCCTAGGGATGCTAGCTGCCAAGTTTGGTGAAAATGGGTCATGGGATTCTTAAGAAGAAGATGAAAATGTACAATATAGGCCCCATTAGAACCCCTCCCCACCCCCCTCCCCTGGGTCCCAAGGGGGGCACCCCTGATTCTGCCATGAACAAACTTGAAACTACAGTCATCAATGTACTAACTCATAGTATTAACTTAGCTCTATCACTTCTGGTTCTAGAGAAGAAGATTTTTACAGATTCCTTAATTTTGGGGGGTTTGGGCCCCCCTGGGGGCCCCCTGGGTGGGGCATGGTGCCCATTTTAACAAATTGAGTTCCTAACCCCCTAGGGATGCTACCTGCCAAGTTTGATGAAAATCGGTCTTGGGGTTTTCAAGAAGAAGATGAAAATGTAAAAAGTTTACGCACGACGCACGACGGACGACGCACGACGGACGACGGACGACGGACGACGGACGACGGACGACGCACGACGCACGACGCACGACGCACGACGGACGCCGGACGAAGGGCGATCGCAATAGCTCACTTGAGCCTTTGGCTCAGGTGAGCTAAAAAGCATGTAAAAAGGAGAATTTCTTAAATTGAATAATAAATTGATTGCACTGAGTTTGATGGAATCAAATGATTTGAATTAATTGGAGCAAAAACCCCTCAGACAGGTATGCAATGTACAACATACAATGTATGATACAAGTGCCTGGAAATAAGGTTACACATGTCATGTTGTACGTATGCATACCATATGACCATTACATCATAGTGCCCTTGTTTACTTTACAATTTCGTATTGGGTTGATCTTAACCAATCAGATCTCTCACTTTCTCCATACAGCTATATGTTTGCACTTACATAAATAAATAATATAAACCTACAAACTGTATATCACACATGTGACATAGACATTATTTTCAGATCATGTTGCACACATTCTTCTGCTCGGCAATTATAGAAACACTTGAACTCGAAAGGAAAACACTTGAAGTGGTATGACACAAATAGAGCCGTTTCTGGAGTACGTCAGGATAAGAATCGCGTCACATGGTAGAAATCTGAGAAGCATACACCAGACTGATCTGTGTCATGTGAGCACTGAGGTGTCAGCTGACAAAAGAGAGAGAATCCTGTTTGAGTGAAAGACAACGTTGAGGGGTTTCACACTTGCCAAAGAACTCGTTTGAGGCCACCCACATCTCTGAAGTGCATTTTAAATCATGTTCAGATAATGGAAAATGACTTTCCATACACAAAAACACTGTTCCCTGTTACTCAATATGCAACTCTCTGTATGCTGGACACCACATACATGGACATGAATAGGGCCTCTCCCTATTTTGCAAACAAATCGGGACTTGCAAGTGTTCAAATTCCAGATTGAGAAGCACAGCAATGAATAAGAAGTAGGCCTAAGTATTATTCCTTAATACTAGGAAAGAATTTAGTGACTTTCCACCTAGGAAATGACATATAGGGGACCTAAGGCATTTATGTAATGGATGGTAAGAATTTTCTTTAATTGTTAATTTGTGACTATCACTTGACTTGCATAATTTTCAAAGAAAAAACACCGTAAAATATCATGTGGAAGAGTGAGCACACACCATAATAGACATGAACTAAAGGGCATATTATTAGCCCCCCCCCCCCATAATGTTGAAAGTTATACAAAAAGAGGCCAAACCATTCAGATTACAAATGAGAACCAGAAAAAAAAAACCCAAGGTATTTTAACACCTCCTTGGCCCAAGATTGGTCAAACATGACACGAGAAATGTTTTTCAGAGAAATATGGCTCAAGTTTGACTTCAGAAAGAAAAAGAAAGAGCAGACTCAATTAGCGGGAAAAGTTTTTCTCAACATAGGCCTACTTATGAACAAGTTCTCTGTAAATGTGAAAGCATGATTGTCCTACAGTTACAAACCCGGACATTGCATCCCAGGGCACTCTGTTCTGTGTACATCAAGTAATGATACAGCAGACAAGGAAAGAAAGAAATTACTCTTCAATGGATCATTCTGAATTAGGCAATCAGTTTTCCCTTCTCTAGAGAGGCAAAGGTCCCATGGTGATGGGAATTTAACAGGATGTTTGCTCATTCCCAAGTGTTTTGCACAATGCAGCTCTGGATCCTGGTTTGAAGTCAGGACTCTTCAAATGAAAGAAATGTGATATTTGTTGCAGCTCAATTTCTTGTTGCCGCATAATCATTACTACAGCTATTATGTGAGCATCATCATTTTCAATCACAACCAAGCATATCCTACAAGATCTGTTTTTCTTTTTGTACCTTTCCAGGCAGGGCTGCCAACTCTCATGCCATTAGTTTGAGGCTCACGCCGTTCACCAAATTTTAACTGTCTCACTCTGATGAAAGAATTCTCAAACTGAACCCCCAAAAACGGAAAGTAAAAAAAAAAAAGAAATATCCCCCAAATTCCTAATTTGATATGCCCAAACCCAAACTTTCGAGATTTCCCACAGGCCACTGTCTCTATGCATGTGTTGAAATCTTGACTGAAGTATGCACAAGAGTGCATCAAAATTGTTAAAGCTACCTCCAGTGGAAAGGGGGGGGGGGGGGCGGATGGAAGACACTCTCCTTCCACACCATCCCCACCACCCTCACTTTGATCCATCGGGTTTGGTCTCTCCAAGGAGGTACTCGCTCCCTCACAGTGTCTCACCCCAAACTCTCACTGGAGTTTGGAAGCCTTGCCTTTCTCAATCCAAGGAGGTGAGAGAACACCTCCCTGCTCAATCCAACCCATAATGCACCCCCAGTGAAGTTCCCCTCCACGACCCACCTATCCACGCAATGGTATATAGATACAGACTCTGTCACTTCTGACTACCAACACTGAGGGGAATCCCCAACATTGAAGCTCTTTTCCCCATTTCACAGTGTGGACAATTTCCTGTTGTTTATCTGAAACTAAACTTTTATCTCTTTCCCTCTCTTTTTGGTGAAAACTATGAAAGATAAATATTGCAAAATTCCCTCTACAGATGACGTGGGCGAGTCTCCTTCTCAGGCAGGAAAACAAGAAATGCATACCAAAATCAAGGACAAGTGTAAAAATTACCAGAGTTGTTTGTGTCATGCTGCAACCTGAGACGTGCAGCGTGACTTTCGCTTTTCACCAGTCACATGTACTGTATACAAATAAAACAATGTCAGCAAGATAGAGAGAAACATCATGTTGAATTCCCCTAAAGCAGAAACAAAGCCCAAGTAGAAGCAATATAAAATAATATGAGTTAATTTTCTTGGCTAACAGGTCTAAAAATAAAATCTGTCCAGGCACGTGACTTGTCAATTGAAGCTTTCTTCATTGCCTTTGACTGGATACCTTTTTGTCACGACTTCTTTCTTTTTCTTCAGAACTTGTTCAGGTTAAGGGAAAGTTCTTTGCATGGTGAATAGACAGTAACTACAACATGACACCTATAAATTCTTATTGTTCGGCAGACATATTTTCATATGATTCCATATACAATGATTTACAAGTAATGACAATCCCTGTTACAATCAACATTGACACATTTATATTTAGCCCTACATCATTAGGTAGAAAAGGATAACTCATGGAACCAGGGTAAAACATCGACAGCCCAGGTAATCACCTCAAGGTGCAAATAATGCAGAACTTTCAGATCAGTGTCATATCAAAATCTACAAACTTTAAATTATGTTTGTGATGTTGATAACCACTCCTGCCTTTTACCTCAACCTCTGCTTCTACCTTTACCTTTTATCTTTAGGTTACAGCTCGTTATTCCGAAGGTTCGTTATTCTGAAGGCTCTTTAATCCGAAGATTTGTTATTCCGAAGGTTCATTTTTCCGAATTTCATTTTCGGATTAAGGAATCTTCGGAATAACGAACCTTCGGAATAACGCCACAAATGTTCGGATTAATGAACCCTTTTTCATTTTCGGATTAATGAACCTCTAGGTATAGGGAATTTGTGTGTTTCTGATTAACAACCCTTCGGAATAACGAACCTTCGGAATAGCGAGCCTTCAGAATAACGAACAGCACCCTTATCTTTACCCCATCCACATCCTATATGGCCCTACCTCTATCCCTATGGCCCTACCCCATCCTCTGCTTAAATTCTTGCCCCCATCCTCTGCTTCAATTCTTGCCCCCATCCTTACCCAAGTCTACCCCTACCCCCATCTTCTGCCAACATTCTCTGCCACAATCCCTATCCCAATATACATGTACATGTACTTGCCCCCATCCTTATCTCACCCTTACCTTATCCTTGCTCCCATTCTTTACCCCCATCCTCTGTTCCAATCCTCTCCCCCACCCTGACCCCATTCTCTGTCTTCATCCTTACCCTTCCCTCCGCCCTAATCCTTATCCCATCCTTTGTCTTACTCCTTACCTTTTTTTCTACCCCTACCCCTAACTAATTCTCTGGTCTTATCCTTTCCCAGATTGATTTTTTTTTTTTTACTTTAGTCCAAGCTTCCATCTCTCAGAAAGTGTATTTTTCAGTTGAAAATTATTCACTCACAGGTGGGTGGGAAAAGTGAAAGGGAGGCGGAGCTAGCAGTATAAGTACCAAGTCTTAAAACATGAAAGAGCGTTCGCTTTCACAGTGCTTCTAAACCCACTACGTGGAACTTTGTACTTCATTATTTCATGATAATGTTGAGACATGAAATCTCTGAGACTGGAAGGCTAAGGGCCCTTCATGCCTTACACTGGGCATTTCCCTGTTTGGAGAAATGGAACAGAAACCTCCTACGCAATCCTGTTGGGCAACGATGAATGTCTGGGTTTATTGACGAAGTGGGTCATTACATTTTTGTCATGGGTGGTGAAACCGAGAACTCTAGTGACTTAAAGTGACATTCCATATGCTTACCACAATAAAGTACACCTCATTGAACAGAATCAATCACATAAACGAAAGTGGTAAACATTTCATTACAATCAGATATAGGGCCTAGAGTTTGAAATATATTGACTTTTTATTTAAATTTTCCCATATAATGGATGCTTTCTTGAAATATGATATATACACACTTGATGAGGTGTTGATGTAAGAACCTCACAAGTACTCCACTGTCTTCCACACAAATCTTCATCAAATACATATACATATGTTAAATATAATCATAAGAAATATATCAAAATCTCATTTAATTTACTTAACGACTTCCACAGGGCGAGCTCGCAGGTTCTTGTCTATCAATCAAAATATGATCTCAGGCTACTTTTCAAAATAAAGACCAGTAAGAAACTTACGGGGTGATGATATTACCTCACATAATTTGCCAACATATGGTTGCCACCAACATCAGTCTTACAAGAACATGTCTAACTTTGAAATTCTAAAATGTATCTTCTAAAAATGCCTACCATTCTGAATATCAAATCTTACTTGAGTCACTTTATTATAAAGTCAACTTGAACATTGGAGTGGATTTTCCCTTTAAAATGTTTTCAATGATCTACTCCTCAGCACGGCTGAAGAAAACAAGATCATCATTGTCAACCCATCTGACAGTGAGTCATTGACCGTTAAAATACTGATTATCTCATTACTCCAGGTTCATAGGATCATATCTCTATGATATCTTTTCTCCTTTTCTCTCTCTCTTTTTTTTTTTTTGGGGGGGGGAGGGGGTTGGGTTGGGGAGCAGGATGGTGGGTCTATGGAGTTCAATGCCTACCCCACCCATAACAACCTCAAAAAAATATTGATTCTCCCTTTTATGTACATGTATGATTCCACATATGTTTCTTCTCTTACATTTCAAAAAAATAACGTACTTTAGTCTGCAAAAACAACAATAACAACCTCATTCTCACACCTATAGAGACAACTATAGAAGAAGATATCCAGTGGAAACAGGGAGGTAATCACGAAGTACATTGATTAGAGGTGGTCTTTGCACAAAGGTCCAAAAAGGTGACAGAGTCAAGTCAGCTCCAGAAGATTTGACTGTACATTGTAGACTGGCAACACGCCCAGAAGTGAAGTTTGAGTACTGAATTACAAAGCACCTTTATGTCAAGGTAGAAACTGAATAGAACTACAATGTACTTCTTCTGAAGAGATGATGCATTCTCAGAATTTGTGAATCCTGTTTAACAAGATTTTTTTTTCCAAGAAATTGCGCTACATGTATGTCCAGTCAAGATCTCACGCCAAAATTGTATCCACTGGATATTCATTATATTGCTATATAGTATGTCACCTTTCACTGAAATGTACCATTTGTGAAGGGACAGTCAAATTTCACTACAGAGTTTGCTCCTGGCATGAGCTTGGCAATCAAAATTTCTCTAACTGCATGGGAATATTCTTTTCAAAGGTACTGTACTTGCCCTTTCAGGCACATACATTCGTACAATATCTTTGAAAGAACTTATTTTACAGAAACATGTACAGTACTGTAAAACATGATATATTCGCGGCATGAAATTTTCGCGAATTGGAGCCGATGGCCTATTTTGGCAGCATGAAATTTTCGCGAATTGGAGCCGATGGCCTATTTTGGCAGCATGAAATTTTCGCGAATTGGAGCCGATGGCCTATTTTGGCAGCATGAAATTTTCGCGACTTGCCACTGGCATTCAATGCATATAGTGTAGACAAGAAATTTTGCGTGCATTTTAATTTCGCGAATCTTGGCACTTGCAAAATTCATGAAATTAAAATGCACACGAACATTCCTTCTTTTACAGTATATCACATCAAAGCTTGTGATAAAAACCATCAATGGAATATATTACATTAGTGGTCAGGAATTCTATGTTGTGGTACATTATTCACATTAAACTTTCACTTCTTGAAGCAGTAGACAAACTTCATTCTACCACATGTTTGCTTAAACAACAGTGACCACACTACATGTATGCTTCTGCTTTCCGTCTGCACGAACATCCTTTTCTGAAGAAATACAACTTTAATTTCCATAGATAATGGCCATGAATAGCACGCATGTTTGACATGTGCCCACTCACACTAGTTTATGAGGGAAGGTATAGTCAGGGTCGATCTTTTCCTGAATTTCAGCCGAGGGTCATTCTGGGTTTTTTTTTTTTTTTTTTCAAAACATAAAGTTTGGCTATTATTAGCAAAAGACACACTGTAATAAGAAATTCCAAGCCATTTAAATCACTTCTCAAAAACATGAACCAAGGTTGATTGACAGTCAGTGTTTGATTATTGCTGGTGATGACTCAAGTGGTTGAAGATCCAATCAGTTTATTGAACATGATTCCTGCTTGCCTCTTTCTACAAGGAAGGGTTTTGTTATCTCTTTGTCTTCCTGCTTTTGAAAAACCTTTCCTCTTATTGTCACTCACGAGGTGCAGTAACATTTACGGTAAAATACTGCTGTATTTCGCGCAGTGCTTTGCAAAGTGAATGCAAATACAGTACACCACGAAATGCATTGCAAAATACTGCGTTATTTGGGATGGTAATTCAAACTTTGCACAAAGTGTGCGTGCAAGATTTGAGTGTGAATTGCATCATGAAATACCATCGATCTTTACAGCAGTGTATTTTTCACCTGACTTGGCCCACTTCCTGTCTTCTCTCTGTAGAAATTATGCACATGCACAAGGCTTACCAGAAATACCATGATATTTTGTGAATGAGAAGAGTACCAAATGAATTACTGCTGTATTACCATGGTATTACGCCAATGAAAATGGAATCAAGAAATTACAAAAATATCAATTTCCATGTATATGCATCTATCTCATCAGATTTAATGATTTTGAAAAATTTGAAATGTACAAATCTATAGCATACAGCTGTAGGAATGCTTTAAGCCAATATTGTGTAAGTGCAGTGTAGGTAAAAACATTTTCTTTCTCTGAAGAGGCAAGCCTGCTAACTTTTCATCACTTGGGAAAAAAAATGCAAAGAATAAACCGCAATACAATGAACTGGTAGTGTTAGGGCCTATCTACTATCACTCATAACCTCTTGGCCCCAAGTTCTGGGCCAAATGTCCTGATAATTTTGAACACATCAGGAAATTCCTGTTCACATTCCTGTCTGACGCCCCGAAAAGTAGACTTACCTACAGACTATAGTCAGTCTAAAAGTCGTTTCTTTCTCAGACATAATGAATCAATAAAGAGAGTCGAACTTTAAAAGCAAGAACACAAAAATTGTCTGACAGTCTGAGCCAAGTTCACCTGTACCTTGTTTTGGCCACCGCATTTCCTTCTTCCTTGTAAAAATATTGGAGCAAAAGTGTTCCAGCAGGCTGAAGATGTAATATATCATGTGGCAGGACCACAGTATCATAAAGTAGATTAAACTTCAAAGGGTTTGAAATCAGAGGGATTTTTTTTTTTTTTGTATTCATAGGTGTATGCTGAAAGTGAAATTGTTTTATTCGCCACACCATTTTGGCAAAGTAGGGTATGCATCTATTGCTTTATCGAAAGTTAATAAATCATAAGAAGACAGGTAATAAAAAGTGCCAATTGGTGAGTGAAAATGCTTCTGCTTCAAACTGCTACTGAGCTAAAGGTAGACCTTTATCTGTACAGCTCGAGGCTGTGTTACATGGAATGGCATACTGCCAACAGATATGAAGAACAAAAAAAAAAACAGTATGTACATGTATGTACATCAAACTCTTCCATGTATACTTGCTGATTAAAAACTTACACAAATGTCTGATAAAGAAGGGTGGTGCACCGTGGGAACCAACAAATCACACAGAAGTTTGAATAATATTGATGACTGCTTCATTAAACTGAAAATCTTACAACAAAAAAACACTTTGAACCCTGCTTTCATGCTGCCTGGACTTGTGAGAAATATTCGTTGTCTTGCAAACTGTTTTCAGTTGGATACTTTTACAACTGTGGGAAACATCAGATATTGGACATGGATAAACCAAATAATGCCTGTCAAGCATATTATTATTGCAAGCGTAACTTTTCAGCACACTTCTACATTTTCCCATCTATCTAGACCTATTTATCAATCTGTTCCATTAATTTTTTCCAAGGGAAAGTAGCTATGTCTACATGCCTTTGCTGAGTCAGGACATAGATGAGTGATCATGCAGAGCTCTGTGACGCCAACCACGGCTGGTTCCCAAGACTTTCAGTCAAAGATCTATACTCAGTGCAACCCAAAAGCTGCTTGACAACTTCTTTACATCAATTTCATGGAAGCATGCTTGCGCAATAAAATGGAGGCAGAAAGAGATGTGAATACAGACAGACAGACAGACAGACAGACAGACAGACAGACAGACAGACAGACAGTTAGATAGATAGATAGATAGATAGATAGATAGATAGATAGATGAATAAATAGAGTAGATGGATGGACAAGCAGATGGATAGACAGATCAGTGTAAGGATGATTTGAATGGTGCACAATTAGGCAGATAATTATACAAGTTGATAATAAGACAAGATAGGAAGATGTACACATTGGAAATAGATAGATTATACAAATAGATAAATGGAAGGATGCATAGAAGGGTAAACAAATTTACACAAAGATGGCTATAGAGAAGTATAAAGGTATAATTATATATAGAGAGAGTGCCTGAACAAAGAAATATCAAGTGATTGAATTCAGTATGAAAAATGTGGAGTGAAAGGAAAGGAGAAAAGAACAATAGGAAAAAGGATCAGTCACTCCTGGCTGGTTTCCAATGAGAGAAATCAAGAGCAAAGGAAACTGCTGATTCTTTTTTTTTTTTCAGATGACCTGCTCACATAATTACAAGTCCAAATAATTAATATCAGCTGTCTCTATTATCTGCTTTCATCAATATGATTTCTTCCATATTTTATGTTTATTGCTTGTGTTCATGTAATTGCCATTGCTTTGTAGTTCCAAGTTTTTGCTTGGCCGTTTATAATAATAATAGATGTTTTCTTCTTTCAAACGATCACATACAGCCTTCTGTCTTCTTCCTGTGAACAACATAACAGAATGTTTGCCAAACTAATTACAGGACCCTAAAAAAAGTAAAAAACCATCAAGGTCTAAAAATTGGCCTTGTCCTCATCTAGGGTTTTGCAGTTTTTGTTTTTGTTTCTTTTTTCTTTACATAGCTTTGCTGATATCAGTGTATTGTAAAAGCCATGAATAATGAATGCACTTTCCTTATCTCACATAGATCAGTTGAAGCTGTAGTGTGCATACTGCTGAAAAAAGGGGCAGATATACATCTGTATTGCAGCTTGCTTTGGCAGCATTTTGGTGTTTGTATAACTGACAACTGCGTGCTAAAACACAGCCTCTTTTCCATTTGCTTCACGCCAACGGTTTTCCAAATCTCTCGGCAAAATCTGCATAGAAATACATACCATCCCTTCAACCATGTCGTATCTCAAAATGCTGTGAAATTCATTAACAATCATCCAATGGAATCTTTTGCATTTCATCAACTAATGAAGCAATGGTTTTGGGCTGATTAGCATAACGCTAAATAATAACCACAGAAATAGTCTGCAATTGTACTGAAGATCTGAAGCAGCCTTGTTGTAGTTGAGATCAATGCACAAAACCTACATTTTGTTTTCTATGCATGCCCCATGCATCACCTTTTATGAATGTCACATTGAATTGGACTGAACAAGAGTGAAAATGATCTATTTCAGCCACACCAGTTTGCGAGTGGTGAGGTAGAAAATGATGTGACCCGACTTTTACAAAATGAACAAAAGATACTGCTCCATAACACAAGACATGGAATTTACTTCATATCAGTTGCACCAGGGCAAAGCTCTGTATCAAAATAAAATCTACATGAACACATAAAATTTATAAAGTGTGGTAAGTAGGCCCAGCAGTACACGGCAGACAAGGATATACTGATGTTGGGTCTAACGTGGATAAGGTAACACAGTTTGCCTCCAGTCAAGGGCAAAGAGATTTAAATTAATTCAAACAAATTTGCGACTGCACCTCTTTTTCCACTCGCACAAATAAGCAAGAAACTTTCTTTGTACAGTGTGGGGTGTGTTCTTGTCTGCCTCCATCTTACCACTACAGCACCCTTGGCTGCTGGTAGCCATGAAGAGTCAATATTAGTTTTTCTACTTGACCTGTCTCACAGAAATCTCAGGGTGTTGTAACTGTAGGATTCCATCCTATGCACTACGACACATCAGAGAAGTCAAAAGAGTCATACACCAGATATCTCCTGAGAAGTGAATATTAATGTGTAGGCTGGGTTCAAAGGGAAAAAAAAAACCCACAATGAATAAAAAGTTTTCTTCCTTGAAGTGCAAAGATCCTGTTTATATCATGAATGTGCGATGCAACAAATCTTTAGAAAAAAATCAAATCTTTAGAAAAAAAACCTCTGAAATCTACAGTCCTTTAACATGTGTCATTATTCAACCAGCAAACATAGCATCATGCACTGTAGTGCTTTAATTACCTACATCTCCATGGCCAAACTACATTGCATTATTAGGCTTTTCAAGTAATGCCTCTATATATTTCCACATTCTATTTTCAAAACGAAACATACTATTCATAGGGAGCTACTTTCTTCCTTTTTAAATCCTTGCCAACAGACTCTAAGTGCTAAAAAAAAAGACAAAATGGTGTAAAGTTCAGAGCACATACACACAATGACATACAGATAGATATATGCACACTCAGGATACACACGAAAGTAAGTACATGTAGCAGAAAAAAAAATGATCGGGGTAAAGATTTGGGGGGGGGGGGGCTCCTCAAAAGAGGAGGTTGAACACCCAATGCTATTACATAGCAAACATTTCAGTGCCAATAAACTCATTTTGTTTGCGCATAAGCTTGCATTTATCAAATAAATGTAACCCCTGAGGGTTTCCTCTGATTACATTTGGCTCCCTTACACACAAATTCCTTTTTCTCAAGAAGGACATGTTTTGTGTGTATGGGTATTTTCTGACATATGGAAGGTGTGACCACACACACATGGATTACTAAGGTTTTCTAGGAGGAGAGGATTTCTGCCCTGTTTAGTATCAGGACAATGTACCCTGGGTCGAAGCAGACTGTCTCAGAATGGTTGGGCACAATGGGAGTAGACAGCATGAAATGGAAATCATGTGGTGTGCCTAAAGGATTGTGTGTGTGATTATGGTTACAAGATCAACCAAAGTGAGAAGTTATTTGGAGAGAAAAAATACTGAGAAACTACCAAAGAAAAGATAGAAGTTAAGGCAACAAGAAAGAAAGAAATTATGTGGAAAGAAAAACAACAGTGAAGAGAGAGGGAGCGTGTGTATGTGTGTGCATGTGTGCAAGTGAAAAGCACTTGCAAAGGAATAAGCTGGTTGTTAAAACAAAATCCATCTATGAAGAAAAAGAGAAAACGTCAAATCAGGAAAAAATAAACTGTATCGGTACCTGAACTTCTGCTGATAATACAGAGCACCATGTAATTCAAAACCCCAGGAATGATAGGACTACTTTTGTCAATGTGTTAACCTTTTGCATAATCTGCAACTTGTTTGAAGTTGGCCAAATCAAATGCTATCCAATGTACATTACAATCACCTCAAAATTTGTGCTGATGCTCATATATTCTAGCTAAAGGCCAATGTAAGAATTCAGCCTATGTCAAAAATCAAGTATCATTCTAATGGCATAGACACTCCTCTTATTTCTTTTGATGGTTTTTCTTTTCAAGTAACTGATATTGAAAACCTCTACTTGTGTTGAGTAATCAGATGCTTTATATTGAACTTCTTTGTTATCATATTACTTCATTCCAGGGCAATTCTTGGTGAAGCTGTTTCCACTCTATCTCAATCCATGTACTACCACTACTCTCACTCTGTCTGCTCGATGATAAACTGAAGTAGCTCACACTCAGGTTGCAACATGCAGACATACTTGAAAATAAACACCAGTGGCTGTCCAGGGGAAAGTTTTATACCACTTTTATTGCAGGAAGTTCATGTTGATGTTTCTGGTCCATGATTTTGAGGAATTCCCTTTTTAGATCATTTTTGGCATTGATAGGTTCTTCACTCTAGATCTTGAAGGCCATGGGGAAGAGATAGCTGGTCATAAGAAGGCGTGATATTATTGACTTTATCTAATGTCATCTTTAATAGCGACATTTACAGCTTCTAACTGGTTCTGGGGATATCTGCATCTCTTCCTGTGTGAAGAAATATTATCTAGACATCTAGCAAGGGCAGTTCAAGTTATAAAGTTCTGGGAAAGACTTCCCTGGTTAAAATATACCTAAGGGAATTAGGGGTCTACACTAATCACCTCTCTCACATGCCCATTCCTTTGACTTGCCCTGTCTGTGAGTCTACGTTGCCAGGGGCCAGCATTCAAGTGGCTTTGGAGCATACTCTGGCTAGATCTGCAGCCTAGTAGCATGCACGTTGGAGGAGGGGCCAGATTTGGTAAACATTTCTCTGAACTCACTCACTCAAATATCAGATGTTAAAGGACAAGTTCACCTTCATAAACATAAGGATTGAGAGAATGCAACAATATTGGTAGAACACATCAGTGAAAGTTTGAGGAAAATTGGACAATCGATGCAAAAGTTATGAATTTTTAAAATTTTTGTGTTGGAACCACTGGATGAGGAGACTACTACAGCTTGTGAGTCATATGCGTACAACAGTATAAAGAAAATGTAAAGAAAATTCAACATAATTTCACTTTCTTCGCATAATAATAGAGCACTTGACTTGCCTCTTTCTAAAGGCAGGGGGAATAATATTACCCATAACATTTGTCGGTAACGAGTCGGGGGAATGTGTACTTTTTTCAAAAGATGAAATTGTGTGAAATTCTCTTTATATTTTCTTTGTATTGTTGTACGCATGTGACATCTAAGTTATTCACACACTGCAGTAGTCTTCTCATCCAGCGGTTACTGCACAAAAACTTCAAAAATTCATAACTTTTGAACGGATTGTCCAATTTTCCTCAAACTTTCAATGATGTGTTCTACTAATTTTGCTACATTCTCTCAATCCTAATGTTTATGAAGGTGAACTTGTCCTTTAAGGTGGTACAAAATGTGACTTGTCAATAATAATGTGACCTCTTGTTACATTTCATTTCTTTGGTTGATGAGCATAAGGGAGGCCCAATCAACATGGCAGGGCTATTGACGAGATTGACCTGCGAATGTGTTTCTTGGTATTAAGGCAGAAATCTCCACCTGTCTTTCCACCTAGAGCCCTTTCCACCTGTTTCATAGTGCCCTCTCTTGTCAGTGTTGAGTGAAGGATGATGTTTGGAAAAGAATCCCCATTATTCCTCTGGACCCCTCCATTAAAAAAAGTAACAGTGGCTCTGGAACAAGACTAACAGAAGAAATATGATTGGCCTTGCTCATCTCCCAACCTATGCTTTCTCCTGTCCTCTTTTTTAATTAAATAATCAGTCACTGTCACTCTGTGAAATGAGGTTTAACTACATGTATGATAACAAACTGTATTACTCCAACCAGCATGGTACCAGGAGACTGTTATGTACAATTTGTAGCCACCTGCCTGCTATTACGTAGGGTCTACACATAGGACAAAAGAGAGATTTGATTTTTGAACAGCAGCCATTCATAATGTTCGCTTGGAGCATTACAAGCCAAGTCCTAATTAGTACATGATGGAAAGGTCTTCATACTTCCTGTACATAATTACTTTCGGGCAAGTGTCCAGATTAGATCCACTATTTATTCAGACGCACACACACATATATACACACACCCATGCTTTCAAATGCGTACAGTACATCAGGGCCTACACCGATGACACAAATGCCTCATTGTAAAGGCACTGTATTTATGATGGTTTGGGTCTGTTTTACTTTAGGCTAAGAAACATATAGCCTAAAAGTTTCCTCACCCTGTGTTTGTAGCATACCCGACAACCACATACTGTAAAACATGATATATTCGCGGCATGAATTTTTCGCGAATTGGAGCCGACAGCCTTTTTCGTGGCATGAAATTATCGCGAAGTGCCACTGGCGTTCAATGCATATAGTGTACTGTAAACAAGGACTTTCGCGTGCATTTTAATTTCGCGAATCTTGGCGCTCGCGAAATTCGCAAAATTAAAGTGCACACGAAAATTCCTCGTTTTACAGTATTTGCAAAGATATGTTGACATAACCTATTCTAACCTGTACATTATCCCATCTGCAAAAGGATAAATTCCAAATATCGGAGAAGAAAACTGTTACTATTTTAACACCTGAATATAACTTTACTCTGACAATCTGATACCAAAAGTGAATCTTTTGAATATAGCACAACATCACTCGTATGAGCATAATTGAATATGAACTGAAAGCAGAAGCTAAACGGATTGCGTCACTCAAACCCAACACTGCATTGGACTCTTGAGACTGAGCTGAAGGAGGCTCTTCAGGTTGGTCAATGAAAAGTGACCTTATTTGTGTATTCTACGAGAGCATGAGCTAAAGTAGGAGCTAAAGGAGAGACATTAGACAAAACAGAAAAAGATAAATACAGTGAGAGGAAGGACATAGGGATGGCTAATGAAATTATCAGGGGTATACTCAAAGAGAACACTAACATTTTCACAGGGTCAAAGTACAGCTTCCCTCAAGAAACTTAACAAAATAATTACTTTATTAGCGATAGCATGTTTGGGAGCCAATTTTATCAGGTCAAAGAGCCACAGTTAGTTCATGAGAATCAAGTTAGAAGCATTTGTGTTTGCACACCTGCCAGACAATACCTAATATGAGGAATGTCAAAATTACAGCACTAAGATTTTTCTTCTGAATCTGAGGTTTATTCCTTAACATAAAGCATGGTTCCATCAAAGGCACACTACAGTGGATGAAACAGCTTTCACTGCCCACAACAGTACGTAGTAGTAGTCATTAATTCTCCTGTACATTACAACATTTCGTAACCTTTTCAAAACAAATCTCTTCTAATAAAGCATACAGAAGAAACATAATGAACTATGGGATTTCAGTCATGACTTCTCACATCCATATCAACAAAGACTTCAGCACAGGCTCACAATTTTAAACAGCTCATTCCTAAATAGCCCATATCAGAGAACTGGTGATTGTTTGAGAAAAATCATCACAGGAGATAATATTGAATGGACACACTCTAAAGACCAAAGCATTGTTCCTTATCACTCAGGGCTGAACCCAATTTTGTGTAAAATTCCATTCCGCTGAGGTTGAAGGTTGTGTCAATATACACTTGTTTGACCCTGCACGCTCCCTTGGGTTTATCTTCAGCACCATGCACTCTTTTTGAGATCTAACAAAAAAGGCAGGCGATGTGTTGTTGGAAGGGGCAAACTTTCCTCTCTGCTCAATCATGGAATTTGAAACGCCTTCCCTAACCAAGCCAGGGGGTAATTTGCAGCACCAAGCATATTCATCTGATTGCTGAACCCTGATAGCCTAATCATAAACACCACATCCCCACTGTACATATTGCTCACTTGTGTGAGGGATTGAATACATACACAATTCTCATCATATATTTTGAGGGTAATACCAATTGGCGGTACAGAGGACTAGGGCTAACTCAGCTTCATGTTGAAATCATGCCCAAACAAAATAATTATACATTATGGAATTAGACTTTTCTTTAAAAATTATATTAGTCTCGTGATAAGTTATAGTTGAGTGTGTAGGCCCTACATAGTGTTGTTTGCTGTGCCTTTGAATAAAACCACCAGTAACATTGCTTGATTCTTTTTTTCTGTATTTGAGGGGGAAAAAAAGTCCATTGGAAGAGGTCCTATACTGTTTACCATGCTGACTTATTCACCTTGCCTTGTATTTTTTTTTTTCATTTCTCCTGATGCTACTACCATTATAGTGGAAATTCTACTTCAAAACAAGAGCTTCTTGTGAACAAAAATGGGGAAAATCAGGGCACTGGAGTCTCAAAAGTTGAAGAAACTTATGTAGGCCTACATGTAGGCCTATTGTACTGGACAATAATTTCTGTAAGGATTGTTATTTGAATCTCAGAACTTGGAGGCTACTTGGAATAAAACTATCAAAGGAGGTCCCTAAACAGCAATCTTGGTACAATGTATCATGACAATGGCACTACTACCATAAGATTTAGCTTTCTTTTTCAGACAGAACTTCAGAAGATGAAAACATTTTCCCCCTTCTTGTCGGTCCAAACATAAAATAGACAATGCAAAGCAGTGTTAATGCCCTTTAAGATGTGTCAACATTTTATTTTATTTTTTGAAAGACTACTATGAATACCCATTCACATGAATTTAACTCCTAATGTGACACAGGATATTCCAACTTCAGATAAACATCCTGCTAGTGCTACTACCAGTTATGTGTTAGGCCCTACATGTGTAGAATTCTCCATTAGCCATTAGTTAGCATATCACGAAGTCATTTCTTGTGAAATGTCAAACTTTGAGAACACTTCACACACGTGAGAATGAATTCATGGACTGCACTTCCCTAGTATGGTGGACCTGAAGGTATTGATACTAAACTAAATATGTACCATGCTTATCTCGTCCTTCTTTTGAGTACTTCCTTTCCCATCACCCTCACATGTTAGCCTTCTGATAAAGGTCTCCCCTATGTTTACTTTGAAGGGCACCAAGGCAGGCTTACACACATTCTTTTGTACATCACTGCTGTATTACGTACAGTCTCATAGCTCAGACACGATTCCAAAGGCTTACTTTTCCAATGCTGAGAAAATGGAGGGACCAAAAAGGATGTCATGTATGATGTGTAGAGCCTATATGACAAAAAGAATTTCCTCATACTGTGAGATCATTAAGAAATGTTTGACAACTTAATGAAAAAGAATTTGTAATATGAAATTTGGAGCACAGAAAAAGAAAATGTTATAATTGCAAAATTGTGAATGATGGGGTCTGTTTCCCATTACCAAAGCAGTTCTATCATACAACTTAGGAAGTAAAACTTATAGTATACTAAATATCTAAAGCTTACATGCTAAACTACAACAAATGTCCTGACGTATAACATGGGAAAATTATTGTGTTTGAGTTGTTATAAATACCACAAGTTATCAGCCATTTCCTCAATTCTCAAGGATATTACAAATGTTTTCTGTTCAGATGCTGTCTGGGATTTCAAGACTATGTGAATTTCAACTCCGCTCAAACAAGATCCCCCTCTTTTCATGGATCTGTACATAAACTCAAGCCGACAAGAAATGTGCAACCATAATTGGGTAGCTAGAGTGGGTGGGCACACATTTCTAAAATCAGGATTGTTTATACTCCAAACACATAGACACTGGAAGTTTTCTGCCTCCTTTCTGTTGACCTGTGGGTTATGTTCTGCCTCAGCGGTGGTTAAGACCTTCTCTTTACTCCACGAATCCTGACACAATGGATCCTTTCAGCATTCTCAAGACCCGCAAATGGATGAAAACATGAAAGGGAATGAAGATGTATCAGAGGGTGCGGTAGGAGACAAGTCAAGAACCCATTAACCCACTGAATGGCTGCCTATTTTAGCTTTTATAATGGCAGAAAATACTCTTTTGCTACTTCATCAGCAGTTACTGGGTTAACAGAAGGGAGTAAAAAAGAGGGATGCAGGCACGCGGCTGGGAGCGAGGGCAGAAGGATACAGGTTGTGGCATAACTGGAACAGAAGTAATGAGGCAAAGAGCAGACAAACGTGGCAGAAATAGCTTCTTTGAGGCACAGAGAAGTGGATCAAGGGGAAAAAATATCTATACTGTATAGGCCTACCTGGTACACTGAATAAACACACATAGAGGAAAACAGTATAAAGAAGAGATGAGAAGTGCAATCATATCAAGTCGAAAGGAAATATAGAATATAAAAGAATAAGTCGGTAATGCTAGAGACCTAGAATGACTCCAACAAAAGAAAGAGAATGCCAAGACAGTGGACATTGCTGCAAATGGCAGCAGAGCATACAAATTGAAATTCATCCATCTTTCGGGACAAATTAAGAAAAGCACAGAAGGGAAGATGGATAGGACACAAAAAGAACAGAGACATTGTTATATGTAGTGACATCAAGGAATATGGTTGCCATAGCAACCCTCCAGCTTCCCAAAGTAAGCATCATTCCCATAAAAAAATGATGACTACTTTTATCATATATCATCCAAGTATTCCAGTGTAAACACAACCTCTCTTACTTTTGAGGAGCAAGCTAAAACTATAGCAACTCCTTTGATCTCATAAACCATTATTAGTCACCAAGTAATTCATGCATTTTTTGTAGAAATGACCAACTTTCATATTGCCGTATATATTGTAAACAATATCAGTGTATGTATCCCTTCAATATATTTGTACTTTTAATAAGGGCCTATATAGCACTCTCTGCCGCTGTAGAATCCTGAGATAATTTTGGAAAAAAGGATTACAACTTGCTAGGCATGGGATCGATGATGAGTACCAATGCACTGCCATTCTGAAAGTTGTATCCTCAACCAGAAGACAAGTTTAGTCTATTACCTATCAGGTTGAGGTCGGAAATAATGACTTTTGGGGCAACTCTTTCAGCTGTTTCTAGAACGTTCTATAAGTTACAAGCCTGTGTGTTGTCTGAACTCTGAAGCAGGGCAAAAACCTTCAGCAATCACAGGAGACTCTTGTGGGCAGAGAAGAAGCTTGCTTATTGTTTGAAAAGTGAAGTCCAGCTAGATCCAGATGACTTGTCCCAAATCCTCCCAAAAGGGAACTAAGAGCTTTTAGACCAAAGGTGATTATAAGGAGCAAACTAAAAGGACTAAGCCTGGCTAAGCCTCTCACACCCACAGATCTTATGCAACCAGCTACAAAGTTCAGACCCCCAAGTACGAGTCTTGATCAGAGAGGCACAGATCAAAACTGATGGGAGAAGATCAGACCAATCCTCCACCATTTCCCTCAAATTAATATCAATTCCGGGACATTGCACATAAATTTTGTGCCACGATGAATGGTAAAGAAGATTCAAACAAAGTGATAGTTAGAATGCAGATGTTTGAACTTGTGTGGTGAGTTACAAACATCACAACTGATGCCAGAAAAACGGGTACTCCTCATTTATGCATTTTCATTTTGTCATATTGCCATAATTATGCCATGAACACAGTTCATCTCTCACACTCATGAATAAGGATTGAGTTTTCTCAATGGATAAATGAAAAGAAGAATGTAATTATCATTTGGTCAATTCCATTGTGACTTATGGGACAAAGTGACAATTTTTGGCAATTTCAAACCAGTATTTTGAGAAAGTAGTTGCATCAAATGCATTTTTCTCAGTTCATGGTTAGATCCATCATATCACAGTTTATGAAAACACCATACTTAGTTTGCAAAGTATCATTGCATTACGTACAGCAACAAAAAATTGCTGTCGTGACTTATGGGACATCTGAGGACCAACGTTTTTCATTTGGGAAAGTAAGTTCTGAAATATTCTTACGCACAGAGACTCTGGAAAGATATTTTCTTTCCTGAATGTAGCAAAGGGTTGGTGCTTACCCTGAGCCAAGTGGTATAAATATGTGATATCTACTCATTGGTACAGTAGCAGGATAGGGAAAACCAGTGTGACTGATGGGACACAAAAACGTGACTTATGGGACGCTATCAACTACCACATTTTGAGATTGAGAGAATAATATTTACTGATGCCGGAACAAGTTCTAGAACATCATAAAACCAATCTATGACCAAAGAACATTCAGAAAATAAGCCATCTGAGAATTACACAAGCTGTATTATTGTCATAATAGTGTATCAGAAATGATACATAAATTCTGCAAAAATTGGCAATTTTCATGAAAAATGAAGGTTTTTCGGACATAACTCCACTCCACGTTCACCGATGTTCACAAATGAGGTATCAAAATATCCGCTGTGAAAGGCTGCTTTGAGTAAACAATACCAGATCATCTAATTAAGCTTCATTAATCATCTATACTCAATAGTTTGATTATCATAAAATGCAACCTTTCCGTGGAATTGACCATTTCAGATTAATCAATTTCAGAGTCCTGACGATGCAGTATCCATGAAGGGAGCATGAACAAGAAGTTTGTGGGTGGTGGTATTGTAGCACCTTGGTTACTGTAAAACATGATATATTCGCGGCATGAAATTTTCGCGAATTGGAACCGACAGCCTTTTTCGTGGCATGAAATTTTCGCGAATTGCCACTGGCGTTCAATGCATGTAGTGTAGACAAAAACTTTCACGTGCATTTTAATTTCGCGAATTTCGGCGCTCGCGAAATTTGTGAAATTAAAATGCACGCGAAAATTCCTCGTTTTACAGTATATCAACGTCATTAGAGAATCCATGCTCTGGAAGAGAGTACAGTTGACCTTCACAATTGTGGTGTGTGTGTAGGTGTGTGTGCATGTAGGCCAAGGTGGTCTGTTTCATTCAGAAATCATAAATGGGTCTGCTGGGAGAAACCGTTACTGAGGGGCATTCCTTATTCATCACAAAACTGGCACCAACTAATGGCTAATTATCATACTCTCACAACGAGCATTTTGAAAAGCCATAGTCCATCTAAGCCTATATGTAACTGTAATGCCACTAGTAACGGCAAATTTAATTGGCTCATCATATCTTCAATGACTGGCTCTTACAGTATATACTCGGGTATTGTAACTCCTATGAAACCACCAATGGATGTATGGTTTGTAGTTGTATAGGGCCTACTCAATAATACAAGGAAATTAAATGGTAGCATAAAATACGAAATATGCCTTGGTGTATGCAATTATAATGAAGTAGTAGACCTTTTATCTTATCACAATATCAGGAATCTTCTAAAGATGTCAGTAAAAGATACAGCAATTCATTCTACTAAAAGAAGTTTCACTGTGATAATATATGATTTTCTTTTGATGTACATATGTAAATATAGTTTCATCTAAGATATTCATTGTTACAATGCATTTTGTTGCAGACTAATATTGTGGCTTTGTGGCTTTGAAAGTAAAGTTTGATAAACAGTATATAAGAATACTGGAAATCAATGTGACACATGTTCTTGCATTCCAATTTCATCTGGAATTCACAGAAGTTTTGACAAGTTTTTTGTTTCATTTCCTGGTTTGTTTGCTCATTGAAGTCTGGTGCCTCTAAATCATTAATGCATACTGATGCACACCTAGACTGTCTGCAGTGAATAATTCAACTTTTATATCACCCTGTGCTTTTTACAGCTCTACTGAAATTAAATCAGAAATCTTGCAAGCAATTTCCATCTTCATCTCCATTCATTCTACCCTGAAAGGCCTCACTGGTACATTTAGTCCTTTGACACTCCGATGTAGAAATGACAGAATACAGTTGTGCAATTTACATCGTCCTTCGACATAATTTCTGGCCATCAGCGCGGCGCGGCCCATAATGGGGAGAGGTGGAATTAACCTTCGGGGGTAGCAGCATCGATTTCCTTGATTGCACAGCACAAATTACCGAGACCTTGGGATGCAGTCCGAGGGATGGAGAGGGAGAGAGGGGGGAGACGGAGCGAGTCTCATCTCAAAAAGCTTGTCCCTGTCTCGCTGCATTCCACCATCTCACTCACTCCAGCGCCTGACACATGATGCACGGAATCGTAATTGACTTCTCTAACAAATCCCCTCGCCCTCACAAGACATCAGACGTCACTTCGCCCATCATTCAGCATTTCACCCCGTTCACTGTACTCCCCACGATCAAACTTGACCCATCTAGCTTGGTCTCTTCTATCTGCAACCATCATCATCATCTTTGCTTTGATCTTCTTCTAAAGTAACATTTGCAAAAACTCTAATAATTTACTTGCAAAACTAATTTTAAAGAAACCTTTATGAATGTCAAAAAACATTGGGATTTCATTCAGTACATTTGTATGCACGAAACAGATACATGTAGATGTCACTCTTATATCTACTTCTCAAATTCTAAAACTGTCACCTGTACAAGAGACAAATGTAAAAGTTATTTAAAGAATTCTGTAAATACCAAGTGGTTAATTTCCATGACTGGTCAAGTCTGAAATCCCAGCCTTCGACCTGATTGATGTTCAAAAAAGACTTGTCTGATTAGGAAATGTGACATAATGTTGACAGTTCCGTTTTATCCTTTTACTTACATCTTTATGTTACAGAACAATCAAAGGCAAAAGAACACGGTGCATTAGTAACACAGCAATGCACATCACACAAGAGGTACATTGTAGTTGGAATAAGATTACGTAATGAATACAGGGTGAAGATGGGCAAGAGAGGTTTTTATATTCTCAGTTTCCTCCAACGAAAAGCAAAAATTTTTCCTCTTTTTTTTTTTTTTTTTTTTTGCTGAGCCCGAGATTCTCTATAAAGCAACCCCAAAACACTATATTTGATATACATTTGTGTATTATCTGAAGACTCCTCAACCTACATAAAAATCAGAAAAATTACCTGGTATTTATACACAAGATAGGCTCTTAATTAAGGGAAGATATTATACTTGTACGTTGTATATTAAGATCTCTTAATGATGAAGACTTACATCCAAATGCATTTGCTTCACATTCATTAGCACAACCGCAAAGAGATGCTGTGACTAAACATTTATCCATGGTAAATATCGATGGGAAATATCATTCATGTCCACTCAACCTCAGACAACGACACAAAGATAACTGCAATTCTATCAGCTTGTTATGATCACAAACATAGCCATCAAAATCAAAATGTGGCACTGTGTATTTGTTCAGTATTTGTTCAGCAAATAATCTGCAGGCTGAAGCATGAATCAATAATCTGAATAAACACACACACACACCCGCTCTGAGTTTGCCGCTGATATCTAATTGGCCTTGAGGGTGGGGGGAATAGCAGGGGGAACACACCTGCACAAAGAGGGCACAATGCTACCCATTTCTTTCTCTAGTGTTAGCTTGAGAGGTGGGCATCTCTCTCCACATCCCACACTCATAACCGGTGAACCAGAGGGACACTTTTGATAAGAATAATGGCATAACAATGATGATGATGATGATGATGATGATGATGATGATGATGATGATAATGATGATGATGATGATGATGATGATGATGAATAATGATGATAATGATGATGAATAATGATGATGATAATAATAATAATAATAATAATAATAATAATAATAATAATAATAATAATAATAATAATAATAATAATAATAATAATAATAATAATAATAATAATGATAATAATATAATAACAATAATTATGATAATGAATTGATAATAATAATAGAAGAAAAGGAAAAAAAATTATGCAATGAATATCAGTGTATCACTCTAAATGTGAAATGCTCTCAGTTGCTATGTAGGAATATCAGCTCACTCCCCCCCCCCCCCCCTTTAATACTGCATGTTGAATGCATGCTGCACTCAACGTGACATCCATACTGTAGGTGGTTGCCATAGCGGCTGTCGCCACAAAATTGACTGAAGCTAAGCAGCCTCAAGGCAGAGACAAGCCATGTTAATTAACGTGGCGACAAAATTTACTCATTCCGTAAGAACCAGCCCCACACTAATGAGAAGACACGTTTGGTGTAGACTCTAAATCAGCAAGGTTCCTCCAGTACTACCGAGAATGACGGTAGCAATCATGATAAATTGTAAGTGTGCCTCTTTATACTAACTATAGCTTAAACTGATTTTTACTAAAGCAAAACGTACTCAAATCTCAAATCAAACACCAATCATGAATATTAAATTCTGTGCTTGTATTTGGGACTGCCCAGCACCGTTTGCTTTGCATGCTCTATAAGCAATAACTGATTGTAGCAGCTATACCATCTGCATTTTTTTATAATATAAAACTGACTAAAAGCCAAGGGCAAGTCAAAAACATGTTAGAATTCTCATGTCTTTAATGCAGCTGTAGCCATAGCATCAAATACTGAGCTGTCTGGTAGGCTATATCATAGATTTTATTGTGTTCCTTGGTGAAGGATTTAAAGAGACTGCACTGTAAACAGTCAAATTCAAAATAAACAACTGCAACCATTAGGCCTAGTATATGAAAAAAAATATATATAGTTGTGTGGTATATTACACAATTCACTGCTGATGAATTTTACGTGCATACCACAGACACTGTAAACTGTCAAAATACAAAACTAACAACAAAAGAAAACTTTTTTCTTTGTAAAGTTCTATGATCATCGTGTATTAAATATTTAAAAAAATCAAATTGTCTATTTATACACATGAATTCAGACATTCCATATTGGCATTACTTTTCTGTTTAAGAGTGAACACATGAAACAGCTTCAACTTACCTCATCATAATTTTGATTGAGATCCACATAGAAAGTCCTTCCAAGCGATCCACCATTTGTTATCGATACTCCATTTTGGTGAACTGGTGACCCCTTCAGCTTGGGGCTGGAATTCTTACTCACGAATTTCAACATGCCTGTTCTTGTTCGTGTCAGTGTGTACGGGTCTATTCCAACTGTCTACAGATATCTTTTACACAAAATTACCAGTTATAACAGGTCACAATATTCCTCAAGAAGTGTTGAACAAACGAAGGCATTACACTTTCAATCCTTTGTTCGTGTTGTCACACATCACTTGTTGAGGAGAAAAATGGGGAGGAACATGTGGATCCAATGCTTCATCCATCTTGACTTTGTCTTTACGTGTGAGTCTGTGATGTTCAAAATATGAGGAGCATAAAAAATTTCCCGCCAAGAAAGAAAAAGGGGGGTCTCACCAATGGCAGAGCTGTGCAGACGGTGTTTTGGAGTTGTTTGGTCTAGCAATTGAATTCTGTCTGGTATATTTCAATTGTTGGAGGCTTTGGAGAGAAATAAGATGCCACCACGCTCTAAACGTGTTCGTCTACAAAGGAGCCCAGAGTCACGTTCTGGATACTCGCTTCAGGTTTCGAATTCCAACATCAGTGGAGGGCAGAACGCATCATTGACAATCAACATGGCAGTAAATTTCTTTGAAATCACCTCAAGAGTTACAAGGGAAATCATGCATTCTTGGCTTTTCTGAACTTAAAAAAAGAATAAGAAATACAGGATGATCAAGATGCTGGATAATTGAATGATCCTTTTTTTTTCAGACCAAAGTCAATGCAGGTAGCCAGCCTCCTTCAGAACGCAACCAAATTCAGAAATGTGTTTCTCCGGCAAACAAAAGGACAAAAACAAAACAAAACAAAAATACAGTGCAGAAGCACTATTAAAGGAATATGTTGGTCAGTAGCCACTTCAATGTCCTTCAAGTCTGTTTCTAAAGACGTGGCCACATTTGACCACTACTTCCTCAGGGAGAGATTTCCATGACAACGAGTGACCACAGAACTTGTAATTACTTCCTTAACACCAAGAAGGCAAGATGTGCTTCACATAAGAGTTACTGGCAGCTGAGAGATTCCATAGTAGTGCAAGAAATCAAACAAACAAAACTTCCTGGATCCTCCACTCTTGATGACGTAAAAACAATTTCCTCAAGTGCAATCACAACTTCCTTGAGATGATGCCTGGCTTGTTTGTCCTGTTTGGATATTTTACACCGACATCACCATATATCACATCACTGTGAACATCCAACAGAGAAAAACAAAATACAGAAATCAACGATGAGTTGTGATATTGCAGACTGCACAAAAGCAGCACACGACTTTCTCCCGCAAGCAAAATTCCAAAAGAGCTTGGGTACAAGACCCCCCTTCTACCCCTCATCCACTCCAGCCAAGCATGATGTGCCGCGATACTTCCTCCACAAATTCCTTTCCTACCAGTCAGATGAGATGCCTCCACTTGTCGATGCGGATTTACAGGGGAAACACATAGGCACATGAAACTGTTTCTGGAATTAGATCTCAAATGTCACTTATCGCACAAACTTAAAGAGTAGTATTGGCATGAGTCACTTCATGATCCGTATTTCTCATATCTAGCATTCCATTTCCAGTGATTGATGCAGGCTGCTTTAAATTCTTCGTACTATGTCCTTTTTTACCCAAGCAAATATCTACGGAATTCAATACCAACTTTGGACACTTTTGAAAAATATTTATTATCATCAATGTTTGCTATGAAATGGCAGAACATCTTTGGTGGAATCAATAAGTATAGAATCCTTTTCAGATTTCAGCCACAAGAGGGTAGTGGTCAAATCTTTCACATAGGGCCCCAATTCCTTCCTTTTGTGCCTTCTACAAAATGAGGCACAAATAAGTGTTTTGCTCTTGAAGCTTCTGTAGCTTGAAGCATGTGCATTCCACTCCTGAAATTGTGGCTTGCAGTCCAAAAGGGACACAATGTTTCACTTCTCCTGCTTTGTGCTCTGCTTTGCAAGTCAAGCATTGGCCTAATCTGGGTAAAAATGATCCCAAAGTTTGTGATGCTGCGGGCAAATATTCAAGTGATGTAATGCAGGGATGACAGATTCACACTATCTTCATGACACTGTTTTCATTGCTGTTCCAATTCACTGATTGACTTCAAATAATGCCTCAGCTTGCACATGGAAAGTCAAAATAAAGTTGAAATGAACATAGATCACAAAACTTTGCTCTAGAAAGTATAAAATCACAGGCAAGAAGATATCCCAGTATATCAATGGTATAAATTCCAGAGACCAGAAACTGGTGAGAGGGCCCACGAGGATGATAACTGGTATCTCCTTATTTCCCTGTCATCCAGTTGAGATCCAACCTGCCTCCAGTGCACTGATGCTGTAAATGAGTACCAAATGGATGTGGGGCGGAGACCAGGGGGGTTTGAGATGATTACAGTCTCTCCACGCACGCAGCCCTTGCAACAGGCAGCAGCTTCATCCAATATCACTCCAGCGGGAGAGGGGGCGATAGGGTGAAGTGGAGGGGGGTAAATGTAAATCCAGGAATTGGAGAATTGGGCACAAATCCCTCCTCGAATCCACCAGGGTGGTAATATGGTCCTCTCTAATGAGAAACAGGAGTAACTGGTCCACACACAGGACCAACTAGCATCTACTTTGCTTCCCTTTTTCCTCTCTCTTCGGTTCCCACACTCACTTGTGAGTAAAACTACCGCGACCTCCCAAAATCTCCCGCGGCTAGTGTCTACCAGAAGTCCTGTGACACCACAGACTGCCCAATGAGAGAGAATAAAAGAACCCTAGTACACACTACAATTCAATAGTAAGCCCTACAACTCTTTTTCCCCCTTTCTTTTCTCAAGGCTCCATTCTGGATTTGCTCAAGTGCCCATTTACCCAGCAATGTGGTATGCAGTGCAGGTGTTTTGTTATAGGTGAAATACAAATTGAAGTGGGTGAGACCATAAGAAAGAGACTAGTCTGATGTTCTCTCCTGGGCTTTTTCTTTGCTCAGCGAAGCAGCGTTTGTGTGTGTAGATTTTAGCTCAGATTGCATGTGTATCTGGCTAGAGCAGTGTATGTTTGTGCATGTGTGTGTATAGTGTGTATAGCTGATGTGCATTGAACCTATGCCTAAGAGATGCTTTGTGTGAAGTTTGCCAATCCACCTGTGTGTGTCTGCACTGCAGGCTGGTCTCTTGGTACAATACCAGTGTGGTCTGATGCATTCACTCCTCCACCCTACCCATATTAGTCTAGCATTTTAGACTCTTTATTACAAAAAAAACCCCCCAGCATCACCCATGCTTGTTTGTACACTATGAGGGGTGAAGAACACATTTTAATGACAGGATGAAATTAGGTAACAGGTCCATGTTAATTTTGTGGTATACTGCAAGAATGGAATAAAGCATCACTGAGAGTAGGTAAACATTTTTACAGGAAAGTATTACGAGCAGACAGTCTGTTGCATTAGATTGACTACACCATTAGTCATCGTGGGAGGATTGTGTCATTGGGAGGAGGGACAACACCCACTCAAAAAACATCTCACCATGCAACTCCACCTTTTCCCTCCCATTCGTATCCTTGATGAAATTATTCCTGGTGTCGGGTATGATTATATTCATCAGATATTTCCCCTCTCAATTTCTTGTTGGTGATGCAAACAACCACCTCACTAAGATATTCTCATCCTATATTTTTCTCCCCCTGTACCCCCACTTCCATCACACTTTCTTGAGAAGTATTTCATGAAGTCAAGAGTTCAGACCACTATCCAAATATCTCCTTTATTTCTCCCAGTTGCCGCAGAGCATACAAACCCCTGCCACCTCCCCATACTATTCTAAAGGGAGGGGGACGTATTGTTTTCTCTGGATAAGGTTATCACTAGGGGTTAATATAACACCTCGGGCCGACTTTGATAGAACGGAATGGAAGAAACACAAGATGGAGAATAACTGTTTGAGATGTGGAAGAATATTATATTGAGAATGCAATCATGACTCTACTCTTGGTGGCCAAAAATAGTGAAACAAATGTATTTATTTGACCTGCCAGTCGACAATAATTGATATCTAAAAACTTTATTCTTTCTTCATCCCTTATCATTCAAAACTAAACTTCTCTGGTAAAATTAAAACCCTCTTGGACCACCGGGGCATCTTGGCAACCGATAATTCTGATGGTGCCAGATTTGCCTCAAACACACTTCAAGGGGGCATTGTTTACAACACCCTTATTCAGATGAAGTTCTCAACTTGTAGGATGTACCATTCAGTACAGCATATGTGAAAATGAGTATGAGAACATGGACAAAAACAAAAAACCAGTTGTGCACCGAAGACAAAAACAGCTGGTTCAATGTTATAATGCTTTCAGTGCTTTTTTCACATTTTATTTGCAATGCAGCATTAATTTACAGCAGAAATGGGAAATTCAGATATGTGAAGTTTTGAATTATTAGTATAAAGATGAATGTTTAAGTTATGCTTGCAGGTGTATGATGTCTGTGTTGCAGCAATTTGTAACTGGTCTGAAGAAAAGGCACTTTACAAAAATACTAATGCTATGTTACATTGTGAATGCAACAGGGACACTCTCTTTTTAAAGGGATTTACAACTGCTGCAAGATGCAAGAATTGTGGTTGAGATAACAACTTTCATGTTTGCTGCTTTACAGTTGTTGCCTGGCTGTTACAGTAGTAACTAAAATCATTGCAAGTTAAAATTGTCATGTTCGTATCCAGTTTAATCAATTGCAGAAAATATTTGAAATTTTTCCTCCAGCTGGAAGCTGGTCTGGGTTACAATCATTGATTTTGTGGTTTGGACAATTGTTGCTATCTTGAGTTCTTCCATGCAGTTTGCAGTGGCCCAAATCAATGGCTGAAAGAGAAGAAGCAATCAAGGAATGCTGTTGGTCCAACTATCACCTGGTAGTTTTATTGATTGTTGGTTTAGGGATAAAAGGGACCAAAGCTGAGGACAGGTTGCTTGGGGGATAATGACAATTTAAGGAATGCCAATTACAAGATCCTGGTATGCGATTCAGTTGTCTTTGTACAGTGAAAGAAAGTCAAACCGTGCCAGAAAAGGAACTGGAATGCCTCTTCCTCATATACCACTTTCTCAATAGCTTCACTGATCCTAGTATAAGTTGTGAAATTAGCACTCCAAAATGCATCTAACAATGAAAACATGACATTTTTTCCCAAGAACAGACACATACCAGCATGCAACTTAGGCTAAATGTATCGATAGTAGAATACCTGACTTTATTTTCAATTCTATTATTTCACCATGATTAGAAAAACAACCCAAAAAGTTTAAGATCTTGAAGAAATTCAATACAACATTCCTTTCAAACCTACTTATTAGCAAAAAACTCTATATGCCACTATTGCCTGAGTTTTTTGCTAATGAGTAGGTTTGAAAGGAATGTTGTATTGAATTTCTATGGAAGATCTTAAACTTTTTGGGTTGTTTTTCTAACCATATATTGTCTTCTAGTATAGGCAGGAAAGCCTTATAATGTGTATATTCAAAATTGTTCTATTCTAGCTCCATTCAGAGGATACATCTGTCTACATGTAGAATGATATGAAGTTCTACCATCCACATCCAGTGGAATAATCACATCAGGCATTCATTTCTTGCTATGTCAAGCGATTCTAAGAAAGACTTGAGGGTTGCCATGGTAGATATATTCTTAGTTTCTTGTACTTAGACAAGATAACTACAATCAGAAAAGATCAAGAAAGTTGTCAACGAGTCTACCGCACAAAGTGTTATAAAGATGACAGGTGGGTAATGCAAAGAGACATAAATCAAATGACAGTAAGACTGAAGCAAATATTTGACTTTCAGCACCAAATGGAAGCCCCGCCTTTAATATCCACTATGAAATCAATAAATCATACAGCATCCTATCCTAATGCAATCCTTTACATCTGCCACCAGTACAGACATAACCAGTAAACATGGCTCAAACAGGATCAATATGATTACATAGTCATTGCCGCCCACTGCAACTGGTGGAACGGTGTTTACATCTTTTGCCCTGTTCCTGTTCACTGGTTCACATGTAAACAGAGATGGCAATAATATCTCCTATGATTTGGCCTTCAACATTGTGACAAATTGTGTGGTCAAATTAAGTTTACGTTGTTTTTTTTTCCTAACCTAAATTTGTTTATCAATGTCCATGACACATATCAGACATGCAGACTTGCTGATGTATTGCAAGGCCTTTACAAGGGTCATTTGTGGTCAATGCCAGTAACTTTATAGGTCAGTGTCCGAAGTGTTCTGCATGTCATGAATCATTTGGTAGCTATGACTAAAATATGACAGTGGATCATGCTCTCTGGATATGATCTCATGTACAGTTGAACAAAACTGCTTGTAACAGGAGAATTTGTGAGTTCTTTATGGTGCATCTTTAATTCACCTGACGTCAAAGCCTTCTCCTAAATATGTGCTGAGCGGCTCTAAAACATATTCACAGGTTCTTGAATTTGTGCTACCCAATTGTATACCTATTCAAAATGTGCAGAGAAAATTGTGAAGATATTTGCACAGGCTTTAGAATTCGCACTAGACAAAGCAGCATGAAATACATGAAAATCAATGTACCATGAACATTTCTGCATTTACAGTACTGCAATCAGTAGTGTATTATAGAGATTGATTTATATAACAAGTACCTGGTGCATTCATTTTTTGTTGTTGTTGTTGATAAGAATGGAATAGTGAAGTACTGATGATCAACATCATCATTACATAAATGACATTATTTTGACTACCAAAGAACATCATCATGATGGTTGAAGTTCTAGATTACTTGCAATACTGTTTAATAATAATAATTCACAACATTTATATAGCGCGTTATTACATAAAATGTCTCTAAGCGCTAAATGGATGTGATATAAGAACTTTACCATGAGATGAGAGATACATACCACAGGTATGACATCAGACATAGCCACTTTTCAAGGCAAGATGCTTAATTTCCTACATTTTCATTTGATCTGATTTGAGGCAAATCAGGTGATAATCTTTCAATTTGTAAAAGGATCACACCACATACTAAGTCTTACAGAAGTACACATTAAATAACATGAGAAATGCATGCAATACAGGACTGCTTGTTTGCTAGGATAAATGATGAAGATCACAAATCAATAACATGATCATCAATCCGGATAGGGCAAATTCCACTGTGCCATTCATGTGCCCCTTATGCTAACACCTGCTCACCACTAATTCATTGATGTTTTATAAGCCATCTGCCACCTAGCGTTGGGTGGGAGGGTTACCTCCATTAGTCTTTTATGATGAATAAATAGAGCCATTACATGACACAATGGGAAGAAAAACTCCATGTTCTAATTGGATAAATTCATGAGCTTGTATTGATATACCTCCCAACAGTCCTAGCAAAGGAGTTTTTCAATCTTTCTGTTCCGATAAATGGATTCGGATACATAAACAAAAAACGACCGAAAAAAGCTTCTATGAATTAGTTGTTATAGCCATTAAGTCCTGAACATGTTAATAGGCCTATATGGTTGCCAGGAGCAACATTGATCATACAGCTATGTACTAGCATGAGCATGTTGGTAAAGCTGCCTTCTGATAAAGATGAACCAGGCGACGTGACCCCTTAGGGCTTACATACACCTGTCCCACGCTGGCCCTACATGCTCGCCCCAGGCTAGGACCCTGTAGGATCAATCGATGACAACATTCCCGCTTTTACCAGGGAGGACAAAGCCCCAAATAGCTCGAAAATATTTCCCTTGATTCAGAGGGGATCATTTCATACCTGGACAATACAACAATACTTCCCTCCTTGAGGAACATTTGGCGCCACGTACACCTGCCGTCTCTGTTGAATTTAAGCCGATCAATTCATTGATTACCGCTCCAAAACGGTAACAAACAATGCCATTCAAGGTCTTTGTTCTTTTCTCTTTTTTCTTTCTTTCACTTGAAGGGGGGGGGGCATTTCTTTTTGCAATCAGAAGTCAAGATTTGTTCTTCATGGCGGCAAGGCTGTAGATCGATGTGTGTCTGTGAAGATGTGGATCTGTTTGTAAACGTGAGAAAACATGTCATGGAGAAAATACTGCACGACACTGCATGACTATGATAAATGTGATATTATTGGATTACACACCCCTAGTTCAAATAAAGAGCTCATCAACTTATCTACCCCCCCCCCCCATGTTCAAATCACACATAGCATTGAACAGTACTTGATCAGCTGCTTGTTCTTACTCTATTGCATATGCATTTGTTGTATACCATATCCTTTCTTGTCCAAATGTTGTTTCATTTTCAAATAAACAAAAATATGCCGGGTATTTTTTGTTTGGGGAACCCCCCCCCCCTCAAAAAAACCCCCCCAAAACTCACTTAATATATTCAAAGAAATAATCACATTTGAATTCAGCACAAGCGCAACACCTACAGGCAGTCTTGGATTAAAGGGTGTGTACAGTTCTGGTCGAGGTGAAGATTTAGCTTTTAACGTTTTGTGAGATATTCAGAAACCACTCTATGAGATGTCAAAGAGCATGCAGTTCTAAGGGGTATCAAAAGTTTGTTCGATGAAAATCGGTTTTGAAATGGCTGAGATATCCAAAAACAAGGTGAAACAAAGAGATACTAATAAAGTTGGGGCATGTCGCCTTTTATTATTAGCACTTATTTGGATATCTCAGCCATTTGAAAACCAATTTTCATCAAATAAACGTTGAATCCTTCTTAAAATTACATGCTCTTTCATATTTCATAAGAGGCTTTTCATTATCTCACTTAGGAATGTTCAAAACATGAATCCCTACCTCAACCAGTACTGTACAGTCCCTTTAATGCTGGTATTTTCAAAATATGTAAATACTGTCCAGCAAAAAAAAAAAAATCACTGGCAATGTTACCAGCAGTTTCACTGCTGGTGAATTATGGTACATTTTCAAGACGTTCTCATGACAAATATAACTATCATGATAGTTATTCCTAAGGTTTTCTTGAATCAAGGCTAATTGGCAGCTTACAGTCAAGTCAAGGAAGTTTAACATTCCTGGAGTGTCTGCTATTTATCCATTTTCATTGTACATGTGATTTGCTTTTCAAATACACTATTGGAATGCCGGTCCAGTGTGTGAAACAATAGCAAAGCCATGCCAAGAATGTGAGCTCAAAACACTAGGTAAGAATAGGCTAGAAATGCAGCATACACATCAACCAGTAGTTTGAAATCACATGATTACAATGCTGGCTTTCTTTGCATTTTTAATAACACACACAAAAAAGTGTAACAGTCTATATTTAGTCTGTTCTTCTAGCCATTGTCCATTGTATCTCCCACTATCACAGGTCATGTTGCACAATCTCCTAGAAAAAAAGAAGAAAAAAACATGACACACTTTTTTTCAAATCTTTAATAACTAAAAAAGTTCGCAAAAGATAATACTAAAATTGATATGGGCTATTACTGTTAGTGTATTATTTTGTTGAAGGGGGTTTGGATATGATGCAACAAATTTTTGTTTTGTGAAATTCATGTTTATTTCTGAAGTTAAGTTTCAGATTTTGCAAAATTTTCAGCTTGATGTTCTTTAAGAAATCTTTGAGAGACAACACAGTCTTTAGAATTTCATGTCAAAGAGTTGAAGTGAAACTTTGTGTCAGGGTCAAAGGGAAACTTTTAAAGTGATGACATCATCACATTTGTCCATTGTTTTGTGAAAACATATTCTTATTTTAGGCCTGATATCAAAGAAACCACTACCATTCCTGTTTTATCTGATTTTGCCACTATTCATTAACAGCAAATTGAACATACTGTGGATTGTACATTAACTTTTGTGATCTCTTATAGCAGACATTGTCCATTGTGTTGCGTAGACTGAGAGAGAGATCTGATAATAGGGAAATTGTGGAATCACTAATAGGTTTCCAAAAACCACAAATATGCATTCATGATACCCTAGATACCTGACAAAGATGTAGGCACAAACAATCTTTCCAATCAGGCATCACGAATCATGTTTTCGGCACATCTTTCAATTGTGTGCAGACATTATTACTAACTTCCATATTTTTTTCTTTAGTCAAGTTCATTATAGGGCAGATTTGATTCTAGAGTGATGTAGGTTCTTCAGACACAAAGCCCATACATGTAGATTCCAAAAGATTTCTTTATCATCCTTCTAGCCAGTAATAAGAACAAAAATGAGATTGATAAAGACACGTCAAACCTTTCATCTAGACATACCAAATATTTTATCTCTTTTCTATTCTGTTATTACTGTTTTTCTTTCTATTTTGTTTTGTTTTTGTTTTTGTTGTTGTACTTTTTACTTGATGAGTTGTAATTCATTAATTCATGTACTGTGTTTGTTGTTGTTATTGTTGCTGTTTTGTGTGTAGTGGCATTTTCCATTCTCTTTACAATGTTTATGCCAAACACTGCTCCATAAATTTATTTTCCTTTTCTTATTTTTTCTCTTTTTTTTCACACAAAAAGGTAAATATTGTAATGAGAGCCCTTGGTCAGCTGTCGGTAGTCTATTTGCCTGCTTAAATTTGTTTGTTTGTTGTTGTTGTTATTCTAATTTTAGGCGTGTATCATTCAGTGATGAATATTTTTTTTTTGTATCTTTCATGTAGCCTACTTTCCAGACTTATTTATGAGAAAATTGAGCTACTGTTCAAAGTCTGAAAACTAAGAATGAACCAGAGCACTGCCTGTTGGCTTGGTGTTTCTTCAAATATTGAGAGAGTTGTGACCACTAACCACAAGCCACTATCCCAACAGTCTCTTCTTGTTCCCCTCTTCAATGTACCCCCTTGTATCTCACTGTCTACCACTGGTACCGGTTTCAGAGAATTACCATCATTCAAACACAACCCCTCTTTGATCTGTACACCAGTGAAGCTCCTTGGTAACACCCACTTTTGATAAATTTCACACAAAACATGGGAAGCCCAAACACTGACACAGGCTGCTTCACAAAAAAAAACAAAAAAAGAACAAAATGTAGAACAGGTGTTGCTTTTCATGATTTCTCAGCAAGCTAATAGTGAATGTGATCACATTGTCAGATATTTTCTGAATAATTTGGTGGATGCCCTTCCTGCTACAGACAAGAAAACATCATAACAATGAATATAGTCAAAACTCATAAAAATATGATTTGTAAGACTTGCAGTAGACACAAAAAAGCTCTTTCCAGTAATGAATGGTTGATAGTACAAATATCTTCTTTTTTTTTCAAAACTCATTGTAATCCCTATAACATTCTCGCACAAGTATTAGTGCTACACATTCTAATAGGAGTAGTGCAGATGCATACATAATATATTGGCAAGTTTGTATTCTTGCCCAGTTGGGGTGAATTGCAAGAAATATTGTTCAGTTGTTCATAGTGAGGTATTTTCTACACAGAGAAAAATATTCACAATCCTATCCACCTCCAATAATAAATGTTTCACTGTTGAACAAATCTATCTTTATTCTTTCATCCAGAATGAATCTGTATGGCAACACAAAGATGATCTCATGACTTTAACATACTCTTACATGTCTTTGATGACAAAACAGGGGAAATGTTACGGCTGCTTGTGAAAATGGAAAGAAAGGTCAAACTGACTAATATAGAGTTTTACCTCTGATTCCATACAGGACTTCAAATATTGGGAGAATATTACAAGCTTGGTATTTCATGGGAAGTGCAGCTAGAGACTCTGCAAAATGAAGAGCACGCAGAGTTCCTGTTTATCAAAAACAAATCTGAAATAAAAAAAAGATTTGTGTGTGTGTGCGTGTGATGCTCTATAGACACTAGGGAGCCTTTTATTCTCCACAAAATGTTTGGAATCACATTCTTTCCTTTCCCCCACATTCTCTTCAGAAAAAGGTCCTTTTCTTAACCTTACCGTTATCTCTCACAGTCACAGACCATCTCCAGAGAATTCATATGCTTCGCTGAAAGGCTCACTTTAAAGAAAGAAAAGGCACATGCATTCAAGCCCAGATGTGAAATACTGATTTATGAAGGACCGAAATTGAAAATTGGGCCATACATCACGGAACTCTACAGAACACGTTACCTGTCACCGGAGCACAGTATGATAGGCATCTTTGTGAATGGGAGGTGAACTTTCACATCGAGTGATCTGTCCTAATTTCAGGTCATCAATGTCGGATATACAATTCATCATAAATCTCGATTCAATGCATCCTCCATTGGGGCAAGATTTGTCTCAATGCAGGACTGCCTCTATACATTTCCATTCCTGTTCTGATGAAATATTCAAACGGTGATTCATGCACATACTTTACGACAAAGCAAGTCATGAATCTCGATACATCACATCCTGTATGGGCACAACACATTAATTCTTATTCATTACCGTAAACCCTATATCTCGCATGATTCCCACATGCTTTCTTACACAGCAATCAATATATCATGTCATCACCAGAGGAAGGATATTTCATCATCTTTCTGTGCTAAATCATATCTGAGTCCAGCCATAAACTAACTCAATGATTTGTTTCAATCAAGAAAGAACTTGTTTTAGAGTTGGGGTTGTATTTCATTACAATTACAATTAAGCAATCAGAACAATACATTGCATCTTACTCCATCAATTTTGAGGAAGGACACTTGCAAAAAGAGATCTTAACAAAATATGATGAACTATAGCCTGCATTTTATTTTTTCCAAAGCAAAAATATTGCTCTATAGTGGTAAAGACAAACAAATTTTCCTACATACATCTCATAGGGAATATATTGTTTATAAACTGAAACATCCCTTTTTAAGAAATTTACCCTTTGGTGAAATTTTGTGATCCTGGACATACTTCTGAGATATTGGTTTCTTTACCTTGGATATGGATTTGTTTTACCAATAAAAATTAATTGTAAACTTATTTCACTTAACCATATGAAGAGTTTGTTTGCAAAAACCGATAAGTCCATATTTGTCAAATGGAGATATTTGCGATTAAAGGTCAAGAAAAATAAAGAGAATAATAAGAAAATTTTTGCTTCTTTTGACCACAACTTCAAAAATGTACCTTTATATGTAGTGACCAATATATCATTTAAAAGGTATTATTTTTTACTTTATGACAGAGACCGTACTTCAAAATCTTCAAAAATGGACTTATCGGTTTTTGCAAACAAACTCTTCATATCTTGTCACAGAAAAGCTATTTGTAAAAAAAAAAAGGGGGGAAAGGTAGGCAGGTCTGAAAACAATGAGTTTTTCTCACAAGTTGTATTCATCCACACTTACTGAACTTTTTCCAACTTGCATGACTTAAAGAAAAATACAAAGAAAATATAAGGATATAATATACTGCACACTGAAGTTTTGACAATGGCAAACTCAGAATTTCTCAAAGCCTGAGTTTTCTCGGCAGTTGATGCTTCCCAGGTTGGGCTGTATCTATAATCATAAATGATGTTCAACTCATAACAGAGTTCAAAAGAAATGACAGAAAGTGTACCTTCTCCAGGAGAAAATTGCCATCAGTTTTTAGATCACCTGTTTTTTGTTTGGGTTTTTTTGAAATCTTCATGAGATGTCAAAACATGATATTTTCTATATACTTATAATTGAGCATCAAAAGGTTGAAGTTGTTTGTTTCGTTTTTGTTGTTGTTGTTGTTCTTCTTCTTAGTATCCCTTCATGTCCCCCATCTCTCCCTCTCCTAACCTTGTGTTAATACTCTGGTATGACATCATCCCTTGAAGATGAGTCAGAAAGGATGACATCACAAACAGGGTCGTCTCTGGGCCACTTGACACCAGTGAGCTCAATGATCTTGATACATACCAGCCAAAAGCTTTGGAAAATGGGACTGTTGGCATTTACACCAAATAAGATCATGCCCTAATGCATTCATAAATGTTAGAATTTGTTGATATATACACTATACAACCACAAATCACAGCTCTTATTTCATAAAATGTTTGGCCCTTTGAAGGAGATGAACAATATACACCGAAACAGTCTTTTATCACAATTATTTGTGTTATGCTGGTGTGTCTAAAATTCCAGAACATTTTACACTGGATTACAGAAGGCGTGTCTTCATCAGCCCGAAGTTCAAACTAGCGGGACATTTTGCGGTCTTAGAAAATAGCCCGATACAGCGAATGTGCGTCTTCATCAGCTCGAACAGCCTGCTTCGGGAAATTAGTCCGAAAATTGACGCATGCGCACTTTACAATATTACTCTGCCTGGCTCGCGCTTCGAAAGTGGATTTCCCCGCTCAAAATCTCCTATATCACCGTTCTACAACCAGGGAGGTGAGCAGTACGGCAAATTCTCTCCAAAGGGATGTTAATAACGCTACTCTTTCTTCTGTCCAGTGAGGCATCTTATATGAAATTAACGAACTGCAATGTTTAAACAAATCCAAAATGCACACAATCTGCAAGAATCTTTAGCTAAGGTAGAGTGGACCAGAAGAAGAAGTTTACAAAAAAAAAAAAAAAAAAAAAAAAACAGCTAGCATGCACGGCACTGAGTTTTAATAGGGAGGTGAGAGAAATCACCTCCCTGGTTTTAAAGATGACAACAACAGTAGGCCTATAGTACACACATGTGATCCTTGAATACACCGTGCGTGTATTTACACAATCACTAGCTGCTTGTACATGCGCTTTCCATTGCCAGCTGGCTAACCAGAAGCGTGGAGGGATCGAGAAAATTTCGGGCTGATGGAGACGCACCCAAGATAGCGCGCTATTTCACGAATTAGCGCTCTAGTTGACGAACTAGACCAAGATTTTGGGGGAAATTTTCCCGATCAAATAGCGCGCTATCTGCGTCTTCACTACACAGATAGCGCGCTATTTTGACATCGGACTAGTTTGGTAACCGCAAGATAGCGCGCTATTTTGAAACTTCGGGCTGATGAAGACACGCCTAGAGTGAATTAGAACAGTATGGTGGGGGCAGGGGGGATCTTTTTCAGAAAGCAAATGTATTGACTGGGGCATTCCTTATCTTACAAAATCTTGGTTTCAGCACAATGGTGCCTGCCGTTGCTATGGTTACCAAATCTCCCGGTGTGGTAACATCCTTGCGAGTGAGAGTAATGGATGCTTTTAACAAGACGTACTTCGCGTTCAGAACAAAGTCACTCATGATGGATGATGCTTGTATAATTAATGAGCTAGTCTCGTTTCTAGACATAGTTTTCCTTTATTCACACCCCGTGGTTTGGATCTGGTGGTGAGTCTAACACCACTAACACACCTGTCACTCTCATGGTAGGTTCCTGGCAATGGTGGAAACATGGTAGTCTTGAACTAAGACTACAAGGGAACCTGCATGGTCAGGAAGCTTACAGCAAACTGAAGGGGCCAAAGAAATATGGGATAATAAGATAAGTCACTTGAGAATTTATGCAACCCACGAAACATCTTCATCTAACACCTAACTGAGGTGAGGTGGACTCTCTCTAATCTACAGGAGGCAAATTTTCAGTGGGCTACGATGGCTGGTCATCAGCCATCGTATTACTCATCCCAATAGGCTTTACCAAGCCCCAATTAATATGCGCAATTAATTGTGGATTCTTTCATTCCACTGCTACCACAAGAGACCATATCTCACTGATGAATGCCCCTCATTAAGTCCAAACTGCTCCCTGGACGATGTCAAGACGCCATGACAAATCATGACTCACAGTGAGTACAACAGTCAGTCCATTGGTTGCCACACAAACACTGCCCCCAAAGTCCTCATGCTGGATGGTTATGGGTCTACAAATTGTAGGCTGCCCTCATGTGACAAAAGACAGAATGACTGTCAGCATTACGCTTGGTAAATTTTACCTGTGTAATCAACTTATGTATACAGTGCTAAATAAAAATAGTTATTTCATTAGGAAAGGAAATAGTTCAAATATTCATCATTAATTAAGATGTGAGTTTAATGGAATATGAAACAATTACACTGTATTCCTTTTTTGTATAGCATTTGCTAGGGAGGGGTACAATTATTACGTCCGCCAAGGGAAGAGGTTATGTTTTCGTTACCGTTGGTTTGTTTGTTTGTTTGTTTGTTTTTTTGTTCGTTAGTTAGTTAGTTAGTTAGTTTGTTTGTTTGTCCGTGTGCAAAATAACTCAAAAAGTAGTTCACGGATTTGGATGAAACTTGCAGGAAAGGTTTAGAATGACACAAGTAACAAAAGATTAACTTTTGGTAGTGATCCGAGAATTTTGGGGGAATTTATGAAGGATTTTTGATATTTTGGTAGGTAGGGTCATTGAACTTGGGAGTTCAGGTTGTGCGTATTTGAGGTTTGCATGCGCGCACTAAAGTGCGTGCTCTAGTTTGTGCTAGGGCTAGGCGCACCGTGCAGCGGAGGCTGAGGCTTCTATATTGGGAAATGGAGCGACTTTCAGCACACAATGCTGTAAGTACGTATGGGTGGAAATCACTGATATCTCTATGGAAGAACAAGATCAGTGGTGAAAAGGAGCTGCATGCTTGGCAGAGGTCTGCGCTCTCAGAGTGCTTTTCTAGTTATTATCATTATCATTTTAGTAGTTTTCAGCATCAGTGGCAGGATCCTAGCTTATTTTGTGCATAGACAATGTCTATTAATGTATTTAACTTGGTAGCATAAAAACTAAAAATCGTGAGACTGAAATTTATGTTCGTGATTTGCACTACATAAAAACGGTTTATCATTAATACTTCTATTATCATTATCGAGTCTCTTAAAGGATGTGGAATCTTGGCACATATGAAATTTTTGCACTCTTAGAAGTGAACTCGAGAGAGAGTGAATGGTATTGAGTGAGAAGGGTGTGCCTGCTGACTGGAACGCTGTGAAAATGAAACGCATCCCCCACAATGCACTTGGGGGCAGCCCGAGGGCTTCTAGGTGGGGAAGGGGATGGGGAGCTGAGAGGGGAGAGGATGGGGTTGGGTGGAGGGATCAAGGGATCGCCAACCACCTGTGAAGAGGATACCACCTCACTCAGCGGGACGTGCAGGCTGTGGGGCGATAATCTTACGCCTGTCACAGAATCAGAACAGGTTGGTCTTGCCCCTAGCAATGCGCCCTTGCATGATAGAGTTCACGCTGCACTCCATGCCGTAATTATTTCCACTCTCTTTTCCGAAATAATAGGCCCTATATCCTGGCAAATAGATGTATTTGGAAAGATATGATTTGAGGGTGAAAAATATATGATTGCAATCGAAAACATTTCCAAGGTTAACAACATCAATACCCTGCTGCTTCTAACCTGATGAGAAATCAAACTGAATGCTGATATAATACTATTTGAAGAATGTGGGCATCCTTTATAATCAGTGTTCCGAATATATTCAATTTTATTTCTATACGAAGTAATAATGTAAAACAGGTCAGCTGCTTACTTTGAGTATTTTTCTTTCACTTGCTTTAGTTGTCCAGGCTTTGAGAATTCTCACTAGCATATTTCATATCATAAATTTTAAAAGGATGATAAAAAAAAAATGACTGTAAAAAGAATAAGTGCTTAAAAGCTTATTATTTGGTAGTGATAGAATATACAGATGAAAAAAAAATGAGGCAAAGGAAACACAAATTGAAGAACAAATTTGAGAAAAATCGAAAGAGTTGTCCTCATGCACTTTCCTGACCACAAGTTGTCCCCTTTGAGATCCAATGGTCTTGAATGACTGAATTAACTTGATATAAAGAGCAATGGGGAGAGAACCAGGTAATGAGATTTGCAGATCCTGGGCGGAAAGAAAAAGAGAGAAGAAAATTGTGATATTCATGAGAAAATAGAGGGGTTGGGGTTGGGAGGAGAGTGAGAAAGAAGGGGGGGGGGGGGGGTATTCTGGCTGAACTCCTATTAATGAGCCCTGGGTCAGAGCACAAAATGAGAACAGTGAGGTCAGTGACAAGGTCAGCGGATCAAGTCCCCTGCTGGATCCAGGGTAGCTAGCATGTGGTATACCTAGTCTCCTGCTGCAAAGACCAGGGAATTATTATCGTCATTATGATATTTTTTTTTCTCGTATCTGGTGTGGCTGACAGACCCTACAACTTATCATGCAACAAGATTGTGGGGTGGGCTGAATTCAGAGAAAACTTCCATTTAAAGACCATCTACAGTCTGCAGACAAATGTCTAATCTCTTAAAAGGTGAACAAGTAGAAACTTCGGAAGCATGAAACATAATATATCTGGCAAGTCTATGTTTGACAGTTTGTACATTTAGTGTCCCTATGAAATATGTACCCGTTCACTCCCTTTTTTGACCAATAAACGACTTTGATGTCATACTGTAATATGATTGACCTATCTTTCTAATGTAGGAACAGGTCAATAACGGAGAGCACTGTACAAAGCCATTTGTGAGAACTTCAAACTCTCATGAATGTTACCTTTTGTGGTACATTACCTCCTTATATGGGTCTATTTTGACCTGCTAGAATCTAGTACCTATGTGTTTGCGAGGAATAGTGGACTGATATTCTTAGATTTCAGTGGCATCATTTGAGGTAAAAGCATTTTCCCAGTGTAAAAACATTCTCTCCCTGCTCTACAACCCCATAAATAAAATCAATGAACATTTACAGTCTGAAATTCTGCGGTTTGGCCACAGAATTGTGCCTCTTCAGCTCTTATCTATCTCCGTCCAGCCTCCCACTTCCACTTGTTTTTCCTTCATCATTGAAAGTACAAAGAGAGGGTGGGGTGGGGTGGGGTGGGGCGGTAGGAGAGGCACCTCTGCAGACAAATTTGATTTACTCTCCAAGTTCACCGAGAACCAGAAATTAGCGATAATGCCCTACCCATGCAAAGCAGGCCACGTTGTGGATTGAAAAGTTAGTCAATGCTGCAGGGACACCTGAAAGAGGGAATTGCGACACCTGTGAATTTCTTGTTCAAACAAATCCTACACCCTACTTCTCCTTCCTTTTCATTCTCTGGTCAACTGACCTCAACAAATGAGCCGTGGGGTCAGCCTGTGTGAAAGAAAACATATCCCCCTCTCCACTGATCCAACAAAAAATAGATTAGGAACTAACAATTATCACCCCATTGGCATTTTCACCACTTACACATTTAGCACTACATCTTCTTTGTAACACAACTCAAGCTGTAGTTCTCAGGGACTTGCTTCCCTTTTCCTCCTGATGTTGAAAAAGTCTGAAAAATGTTTAAATTTCACCTCTATTTTTTCTGGGTAGAAGAGAATGGAATCTCAGAATTAGTGGTGACTGACTGATTGAGTCTTTTTAAGGATGTTGATTACAACTTTACCGACTACTCTTTCCTTGATTGCCAAACATCCATTGAAACAGGAAGCTGTCCCAAACTAATTAGGCTGTCGGTGACAGAAACTCACTAACTCTACCATGTCTGAAAGGTAATTTCAAGAGGTAATTTCATCCGTTATCATCCAGAAATGAATTACATAACCACAAATTGCCATCATTTCAGAGAATGCGATTATTTGTAATTGGAATTAATGAATGCTGTCAAGGCAAAACCTATTGAAAGCTTGGCCAATGCGACAGACTTACTACAATCTTTCCTCTCTGACTTCAATCAATTTCCACACGGACTGTCGAAAACGATCAACAACCTTGATTTCTTTCATAAACCACAAATCATATCTATCCTATACATCCACATTAACAAGCTCATCGTAAGTTTTCAACTGACCTGCACACACAGGTAGACACGTGATTAGGTTTGCTATAAACTTGCTAGCTGTGACAGTAAAAAACAAGAGAAAGACACGATTATTAATATGCACTTTTATTACATACTTGGACAATCAAATTCAAGGAAACTCAAAATATTGATTTGATGCCAGTGCTTCTTTATGTCCAAACACAATGTTCAATATTAGATTGTAAAGCCTTTTTATACTCAGGTTGACTATGATAAATACAGAAAGAACAATTAAAGCACATCAAGTGAAGTGTTATAAAAAAGAGAACACATAAATGGAAAGTTGTACACATTTAGAGTTTCACAGGTTTCTGCAAAACATATGCAAATTAGGTTGGGTGTTGGGCTTATAAGACTTTGATTGAACTGTGCACAAACTTAACAAATTTCCTTTGTTTTTGTCATGAAATAAATACAGAATAAATAACATCCATCACATCAAATGATTGCAGAGAGAGAGAGAGAGAGAAAGGAAAAAAAAGAACAATGTCTAACGTCAATGTATCTGGCTGGGCATGAATCCAAAACAAGTCAATGAAAGCCACATTTGCAGTGTGACGTCGGTATCGAACAGATTAAGTGCCTTGACCGACCATCTCTCCGTGGGTATTGGCATAGATAACCAACAAAGTTTATTGCAACATAGGATGCTTCATGAACGGTGCATGGAAGGAGATTTCAGCCTAAATCAGCCACATCCAGGCTTGTGAAAACACTGGAGTCATTGCCCTAGAAGTCAGAAGAAACAATCCACTCAAGAGGGAGCCCCCCCCCCCCAAAAAAAAAAGAAAAAAAAAAGAGAAAAAAAAAAAAAGAGTAATTGCTTGCCCCATGAGCCAAAGAGGGCAGTCTTCATATCCGGCCTTTCATCACACAGGTGATTGACTTTAGAAGTCATTCACCAGTACATGACATTCCCTTGACTGATCTCTGTCAGTGAATCATCAGAACATTTTATGACCAAAATGCCCCTTTTTTCACTGGTGCATTTCATTTTGTTATCAAACCTACCACAACAAGCTAGTTCCACATCCTTAACACATTATTCACAGAAAATCTATTTTTGATTAACAGTAAACATAGTCTTATGAATAAGGGCATTCTTGGATTCTTGACTTTTTTCTTTACAGAAATGGAGTCTTTTCAATTTCTGGGTTTTTTCTTTTCTTGTCTAAATTTGAGAGACTGTAAATAAAAGCAGTGACATACATGCTAAGCCTGGGCTGTAATGATAAGAGTGTGAGATGAAAACATGTCAGATTATTTCATTCACATCCATGTGCTATTTGAAAAAAATGCTCTCAAATGTTATCAATCAGCGAATAATATTCCATCAAGGTTGAGTATTTTATCAATGATCCATTAACAACATGTGCACATGCGAGAAAGGGAAACAAGTGAAGGCAAAACCAACAGAAATTGATTTCATTTCAAGAACTTGCAAACAATGATAAGAATAGCAATCATGACAATTAAGATCACTGACAAAATTTAGTTGCATAAAAATGTGACTACGGATTTCACACGCAATGCAATACTTACAACTGTACTTCAGGCACAGATACATGTAGTCAAATGATTGTACAATCAAAAAAAATATCTCCCAATAAGCCAAACCAAATTCAATACTTGTTCTCAATATATTACCTTACACCCTTTCTGAGCCAAGGACTTTGGACAGTGTGTACAATGCTATGGGGTTTACTGTGCCAATCAGCACTCAAGGCACACACTGGTTAAAACAAAAGTTCTTTTTTTACACTGCACAGTTGCTCTTGTCCTGGTTTTTAAAAAAAAAAATATGTTAAAGTCTGACTGATGTGTTGTGTCTAGTGAATCAACCTCCGATGAGTTGTGGTTGACCCAGGTCAAGGAATATGGATGACTAAGAATCAAACTTTTTACTCATCTCATCTCTTGGAATATAATGATATAGATGCCTCATTGAAGCCAAGAATAACAACGCCCCAAAAGTTGTGAATAGATAAGCCTCCTGATACTATAGAACTGACCACAAACTGACCCCTGTGTAGACTAAAAATTGTTCATTCCTGTCCAATGAACCTCTGGTTCTTGTCACAGTTGCAATGATAGTCAGAATATTACAGCATTTAGTTTTTTTATTTGATAACACTGTCTTTGTCACACTATCATTCCTTGTAATACTGTATACAGCCATAATACTTTGCAGTGGTAAGATTTCACAAAATTCTCCAAGTCAACTGATATTTCAGAAATTAAATGGCAGACAAAAAATATCGCCTCCTGTTACACAAACCTGATTGTTGTATCATCTCTAGGCTGGGCACTTGCAGACTTTGCTTTTTGAGAAGGAATAAAACTGATTTCTCATTCTGTCATCATGGTTCTCAATCATGAGTGTAACTACTCATAAATGTGACTGGCAAAATATTATGCTCTTGATAAAAACATTAAATTTTCCAGTGCATATATACTGCTCATTTCTTCATCAAAGAATATGACTGTATGGAATGACTTAGATTTATGATAAGTCGAAATCCTGGAAGTGTGTGTCCCTCCAAAGTGTGTGTATGAATAGTGCACTATTGGAAAAGAAAACCAACCCTGGATGACTCTGGAAAACATCCTGATGAATCTGCAATCCAAGAACATATCATTCTATCCCTTATCACATTGCCAAATTTGTCACTCCCACAAAAAATAGATAAATGAATAAATAAATAAATAAATGCACAATGTTGACTAATTTGCAAGAAATGGCTTTCTATGATATGTCCCCACACGTTCATACAGACAAACAATGCATTTGTAATTCATTATGTGTATCATCCTAAAATCAGGGGGGTGTTGACCTCCCCATTTCCTTCACCCCCCCCCCCCCCCCTTATAATTTTACATAAATTGACAGTGATGATGGCTGGGTGTGGTCACAAGGGCAGAATAAAAGGTATCTGACAATAACAACAACAAGGACAAACAAGGACAGGTTGAATCACAACATTAACCACATTCTATACTGCTGGGACAAACTTCTAGGAATACAAAATAAGGATGACACATTAAAGTCGACCTGGGATCCTTTCTGGCAAAATCGCAGAATAATTCATCTTCCTGGAATGTATCCAAGGCATCTTTTTGCTTTGTTTTGTTTTTGTTTTTTCTCTTTCTTTTGTCAGTCTGTCAGTTGTGCAAGTGTCAAAACAAATCCGTGTCACTTCCATATGGAATAAGATGACTCAAGAAATGCTCCATTATGGGAGGCTAAGAAACGTGAGCTGCTTCCTTAAAACTCTGCAAGCCTCTTGGTGCATCATGCGAACACGGTCCCAGGGCTTTGAAGTGAATAGAAGAATGAGGGAGGCCCCTTACATGCACACTCCACACAGCGTTGGGATGTACTGATGGGACCGAAATTCAGCAAACCTTGCCGGAAGTAGTGGCAGTATTATGTCATTATCATTGTTTAAGATTCAATATTGGCCAGCGCTCTGCACAGATGTCTTTTGTTTGGCAATCATTTGGCACTGCTTAAAGAAATATAAAAAAAAAAAAAACACAAACACAAAACAGACAAAAGCTGCACACACTGCTTCTTGTGACTGACTGATATGATAGTGTCAGCACATAGCCACAACAATAATGAAGTTACACCAATGAGAGGCATACAACAGACCACTCTATACCACATTATACAACCATCTATTCCAACCCAGTTTTCACCTTCATTAAATTATGTTAACGCACAAACATTTAGCATTAACCCATTGAAGACGAGTCCCGAGAATACTCCGGCCGGCATCTATGGGAAATGCCTGTTACAGAAAAATCAGTCCGTCCTCAACGAGTTAAAAAAAAATGATTTGACCCTGTTTTAAGTAGATGCCCTACATGTCTTTCACTGAAGGTATCGATTTGCTTCACTCAGATCCCCCCCCCCATAACATGTGACAAAGTATTCCTATTTCAATTCAGAATAGCAATTCCACCCACAGATCACTTTGTTGTTTGTATTGACAGATTTGACAAGTACCACAGCATCAGCATTGTATGCATTTTGTTTGTATCACACAAGTATTGTTCATAATTTGAACTCAACAACACAATGTGTCACATGAATCATTTCAGCTGTTTGAACAGCAGTTGAACCTGAAGCTGAAGTGAGGCAGCTGCATTCTCTACAGTCCAGCCCGCTGGTCTCGAGAACATCATGGAACCCCTGGATGTTCTCTTGTAAAGCCAACAAAGACCTGGCTTCTATGTTTACTCATGTCAGCACTGGGATGAATGCCTATACAGGACTTCGACAGGTGATGGTTGCCACGGAAACCACAAAGAGCACACCTGCTGCAGTTTGTTCAACAAGTGTCAACCTACTACTTTACCAGGCGAGGCATGTTTGTGAAATCACTAAATCCCCCTTTACACCCCAACCCTTCTATGTTTGCATCCCTAATCCCACCACTTAATCATCACATACATTACAGAAAAAAAAAAAGGCAACAAAGGAACAAGAACAGAGTCAGGTTTTTTAATGTACATATTTCATTCACAATTGGAACTTTAGCAGCATAGGTGCTTGCTTTCCATGCAGGTACTGCTTTACAGAACCCTTTGAACTGGTTGCTGGGTTCCTGTAGAACCTACCTTCATGGCACGATTGACAAATCATGAGGAGTTAAAGAGAAGGAAGAGAAAGAGAAGGAAAGACAGAAACAGACAGACTTGAGAGTAATAAAGAGAAATAAAGGGAGAGAGAGATATAGAGAAAAGAAGAAAGGGAGACAGACAGATAGACAGAAGGAATTTAAATCCTACAAATCTCACGGACAGTCTATCAAAGTGAGGTGTAGCCTAACACAATCAGTAGTCATCGTTGCAACCTCAAATTAGTGAGGCCATTTGGGCCAAATTACATGCCGCAAATCCCTACGAGTGTGAACTACTTCCTGATATCGCTTTGTAATCATGTAATCAAGCATGAAACTGAGGCCTAGTTCACATTTCAAATCTAATTCACTAATTGGTGAGTCAGCAGCGAAGAATTAAATGCATGGCTAGCAATGATTACAAACAAATTCTATATGCAGACCACCATACTCGTGAGATGATGGTTCTCATACAGTTACCCCCTGTTCAGACGCAAGCCAGTTTATACCAAAACTCGATAAAGAAACGACATATAAAGAATCATCATATAGCCGACAGACCGTTCAGATGCTAATTTCGACCGTTCTGGAAAAGGTTGTATAGATGTGCAGTTTCCCACTGCGTATGCTGTTATGGTCATGAGTGACGGCTGTGGGGTCACCTTTTGTGCGTGCTCCCATTAAGCCCCGCCCAATTATACCGTTCTATGGTCGCCATATGTTCAGACACACAATGGACATGATGGAATGCTGATTCGTTATCGAGTTCTAGTTCAAAACAATGCTCTGACCATTGTTTCGTTATATGTCGTTTCGTTATACGTTGTTTTGTTAGTCAGCGTTCAGACGTGTAAATTCATCGTATAGCTATACCGTTTTGGTAAAGCTATACCGATCTAGTATGAATTATTTGCGTCTGAACACCCTATTAGCCAGACAGCTCATACAGTTAGCCAACAGCTCCTTGACTGAAGAATCAAATGCTGTCGACACCAATCCTTACTCCTGTCAATGCCGGACAGGAAACTAACAAGCAGGGTTTATGGGGAAATTGAGTGTGGCAAAGGGGGACTTTGAATTAAATGGTATTAAATCAAATTAGGTGACTTTTCTCTTTTTCTGCTCGCAGCGTGGAAATTCAATTTGTCTCCTCCCGGTTGTGATAACAAAGATAATTGCTTCACGGTTTCATTTTAAAAAAAGGGGAACACACATATTGAGTGCAATCTATGACTACTAGTCGAGACAGTAAAGTCCAAGGAAGGCTTCTTTCACACTATGAGTGTTGACAGCATTTAATAACTTAATAACCATCTTCTACCAAAAGCAGCCAGCAACACACAAAAATAAGCTTCTTTCAGCGTCATTTTTGAAACTAAAAGCCCTTACAGAAACACACAGTGAACATTTCTCATTTCTTCTCACTCAAGCTGTATCTACGTCATTAGAGGATGCATTCGTGTAAATTTAAGCGATGTGATAGTTTTGGTCACCTTGTAAGCAAAGTGAATGATGAGTTCTGTGCAAGTAAACTCATAGTCATAGTCAAAAATCAAGATAGACATTATGTCAAGCTCACAGAGTGTATTCCTAGATGATTTCATTCACTTGCAGTGGCTTTGAAGAAAGAAATAAGTAATATGTTGAATGAAAAAAATGCACTACAACAAAACCAAACTGCCTTAACTCTAATTTGATGCAAAAGACATAGGAAAAGAAAATATGACATAGATAAAAGAACTGATATCAAGATGAACCATGACAAGGATAACTTACCGGTCCCGCCTTCTCCTCCTTTTTAATCTCCGGCTTCTCGATCGTATGATGGCCATTGCACTTTCTGCTGTCGTTGCTTACAAGTTTATCCTTGATGACAGGCTTGTGCGTCGTCGATGTCGGTGTCGTTGCGTGGTTCGTTGTTTGCTGCTGCTGCTGCTGCTGTGTCGTCGTCTGTGGCGCAGTCCTCTGCAGAAGGTAAGAGGAGTTAGCAAATGTTACGGTCACTTCCACTGACCACATTCTTTGGTACGAGCATTTGGTCACAATGGGGGGCATGGCTACTTGTGTTCCAGGTATTAAAACTACTCTTCACAAAATGTATGCTTCCAAAGTATTTAAGTGCAATGTTACGCATTTGTTCCTGTGATCACTCTGATGGCTTTTAGCAGGAAGCTGTAAAATGATGGAAGAGATCAAGATCAAGTTTTTTCCAAGAAATGTGAATTACCAATATTTCAAATGCCCATCTCACAAGAAAAGCATACACCCTCGAAGGTGCTTGCTTCAATGCCAACTTCTTGAGGTGACGTCGCAACATCTACGCTGGATCAAACCGATTCCGCAACACAACTACAACACTTGCTACGTCAGAGATGTCTGTGGGAAAAGTGGGGCCACATAGGACAATCACAAAAGGCCAAAACTGTGCAGAAAACTGTAGGGAAGAAGGAGAAATGCAGCTTTCAAAGGTGCTCCTTAACATTCATTTCAATCTTGTCAATCACTTCTGGATTCTGCGGATCACAAGACTTCCAGACAAAATAGCATCCCGAAAGTGAGTCAGAGTCACATCTGCAGGAGAATTCAGCTGAAAACACAAACGCCAAGCAGGCTCGGAAATTAGGGCAGTACAGTTAGAGTGCTTGAAGCTCACTTAGCTGCTAATTATGTCAATCACTCTCACTGATGTCTCTTACAAGTCTCACCCAAAGCTGGCACCAAGGATGTCAAACACAGGTACAGCTGTGGCAACACCAGTCTCCCTTTCAGGGAACGACACAGAAACTATTAAAGCAGCTTCCCACGATTGACAGAAACGAACAGATTTAGCCGGGACACTCACGATCACTGCCACAGAAAAATAATGAACTCCTTGTGTACGTCACACCCACAGCGCACAAGGGTGCAAACAAGGAACCCTGAGGGGTACAAATCATAGCCACGGAAGAAGGGATGGATACTTGGCCTCCAATGGGGAGTTTTATGTTTCCTCAAGGCACAGGCACAGCCAACTGCAGAGGAGCAACGTGGGAAGAGATGGAAATCTCCACTTCCTGCTACCGTTGCCGCCGATGACTCTACGCAGCCCTATCACAAAGCCCGAAAAACGTGGGTTTGACTGCCAATCCCACGGCAACTCTGATCAACTCTGCGAGAGTTTTGGTGCAGCAGAGAGGGGGAAAAGGGGGGGGGGAGCCTTGGAAACAAGTTTGTGGCACAGCCGAGACAGTGCTCTACCAGGAAAAGCCAGAGAATATGACGTCTGAGTCCCTGCTCGTGGGACGTCACTCCGAGCACGCAGGCGGAGCGGCCAATGTATTCCATGAGAATGATTCACAGTGACAGTAAAGCAGATAAGAGTTCCCAACACCAAACGTCGATTGGCACATGGGTGATTTGTGCATGCACCCCAGGCCTAGACTGCTCCTTATTGTGGTTTCATATCTGCGTAATACATCTTGCCAACTAACTTTCCTGGGATATCAAAAACCTCAAATCATGAATCAGATCTATGTATGATCAGTTCTGCTTCCAGACTATTGGAAAGATTGTCCAAAGTCATGGTGGCAATGTTATTTGATCCAGAAGCAGGGAAGGAAAGAGTCTTCAAGCATACACCTGAGATATCTCTTAACCCGTTGAGGACGGACTGACTTTGTTACAACACGCATTTCCCATAGACACCTGCCCGAGTATACTCGGGACTCGTCCCCAATGGGTTAAGATATAAAGTGCTTTGTGCTAACATTTGTCTCGGCGCTGTATTCTTGATACTATGTTACTCAAACTATTGATTACCTGTAGATTACATTGGTTTGGTTTATTACCTCTGATAAAGAGGTTATGTTTTTGTTGGCATTAGTTTGTTGATTTGTCTGTCTGTTTGCAAAATAACTCAAAAAGTTGTAAACGGATTTGGATGAAACTTATAGGAAAAGCTGACAATGATCCAAGGAAAAGATGATTAAATTTGGCAGTGATCCAGGTAACCATCTGGAACCAGGATATTTTTTCTTTAGTTTTTTTGAAGAATTATCATTGGCAAATAGGGCCAACAAATGAAGGAATTCAAGCTGTGTGCATATACGCACACTGAGTGCACACTCGAGGCACAGCGCGCAACTAGCTGCGTATGAAGTAGTCTCTGCTGAGACGTACACAACAGGAAAGGTTTCTTTATCACTGGGAAATAAAGGAGATTTTTACTATGCATGTGTGGGTGGAAATGAGCTGCTTGGGGTAGGTCTGGGCTCTCCGAGTGCTTTTCTAGTTACTGTCTGTGATGAGTTAAACTCCACTCATTGACCTGTAGAACGTTGGTAAAACAAACATAGAAGTCGCATTCACACACAGGAGTTATTAGTTTGATTTCATTTGCCAACACTTGCAAAACAGGAAAAAAAACAAATCACTCTGCTGCAAATGAAGTGTTTGAACATAAAGCAATGGATTTGAAATAAACATAGGGAGACAGAATGACTCTCAGATGATGTTTTTTGATGATCAGGTATCAGCTGGCTGGGAGGACTTGAGGCAAAATATCAGGTGACAGACAACCGTCAGATTTGACAACAGGGCAACGACAGGGCTACGCATCTGACTTCTCCTGTGCCGATTGGTCACAGTGCATAATTTGTGCTGCATATAGTCCGTATACGCCATATGTTTACTAGTCTGGATTTTTGCAAATCGGGACTTCCCGACAATTTTGCGAGTGGTTGAATTTGTAATCATGGAGTACACACTATGGATGGAGAAATGTAATGCATGCATGTCACATTCGTGTCAGGATCAGAGTTAATATTTTCGCATGTTGTTGAATTTGCAAATAGCATCCGACACACAAAATTTATGAAAATGAAAACTTAATATGAAATGAAAATAATATAATATGAATATGAATTAATAATTAATATGCATGAAAACAAAATATATGGCATATACAGTAATATGGAACATTCAATATCTACATGTCCTGACAGTTATGGCCCCGTTAGACCTCTTCATTTCCAATTGCAGATGTTGAAGAATTGTAACCAAGTTATTTTCTCAAAAGAGTGTATCTAATCTCTTGATCTCATTTATGTCAAATGTACCTGACAAAAATCTGCAATTTCTTATCAAGATGTGAATTGATCTGGTTTGTTGGATGAGCACTAAAGCATATCTGAGACTCGGTTTAAAAAAAGAAAGAGAGTGGGCCATGTACCATGAACAGCAAATAATGAGTAAAAAATTTGTGTTGAAAATACAATGTGAGAACCCTGAAAAAAATTCTTGACTTAACTGTTGGGGAAAAAGCAGCATGACTAACGGGAAATTTGTGAATTAGGGGAGATACATCCTGCTATGCTTAGCAAGTAACATCCATACTTCCAGCTCCTTAAAGCATTAAAGTCTTAATAAGAGACCCTGGTCTATACTTTCAGACTCTTGTGTCACAGCGAGGGTATTGATGAGTCAAGGGATTTTCATCGTTGACATTCAGGGCAACACCAAGGTTCAGTGGACTTGAGCAAGCATCTTCAACTGTTTCCTATTAATAGACAGGGTAAGAATCTGTAGAAGCCTCAATGAAACAAGCGCTTTCGATAAATGAACTAGAGAGGGGCCGTCAAAGGCGGCAGACCCACGCCTAAGTACAAAGTCGGGGTAAACATAATGTGCATTCGGTCATCTACCAGAATTCGGCCACTTAATTGCCAGTGTGCTTTATCACTAGCCAGTGAGTTCTACCTAAGATCGTACACTGAAGTGTACGATCTTTGGTTCTACAGTCACATCACACGCAAATCACATAATTACACATACGGTATTAACACTCATTCACGTACAGGAAAGTCCTTAAGTCTCCTCCAAAAATCCATCGAAAATCCCAAATTCCACCGTCAAAAGTGCAGAATCGGAACTTTTCCAAGCGCGCGCGAATTAAGTCCAGTTTTAAGAGTATTGTCTACGCGACGGGTCGCGGAAAAAGCGCTAAAAATCGAGAAATACGCCGTTTTCTTGCGGGATATTTTGATTATAGCAAGCCGAGAGTGTGATGATATCAAAGGTCGTATGAGTGTACGATCTTTGATGGTATCCACAAAAGCAAAAAAGAAAAACAAAATTTACGTACCCCCTAGGCAATTACCCCTATGATTAGTGTCTACGGGAATTATTCAATGCAAGGGTTGAATGCAAATGTCTACTGCACCAGTATTCGGCCACCAACGAGCGCCGCAACGTTCCCGGTGCAATTTTGCACCAACAGTGTAGAGCGCGATGCATTTTCAGCGGCCTTGCACACGCATTGACATTGAGCACGCATATCGTGCAGTGTGACTGCGACCGAGCAAAATGCTCCTCCAACGAAAAAAACAATCAATGTTAATTTGAAAAATCATCAAATATCAAAGGTCGTATGAGTGTACGATCTTTGATGGTATCCACAAAAGCAAAAAAGAAAAACAAAATTTACGTACCCCCTAGGCAATTACCCCTATGATTAGTGTCTACGGGAATTATTCAATGCAAGGGTTGAATGCAAATGTCTACTGCACCAGTATTCGGCCACCAACGAGCGCCGCAACGTCCCCGGTGCAATTTTGCACCAACAGTGTAGAGCGCGATGCATTTTCAGCGGCCTTGCACACGCATTGACATTGAGCGCGCATATCGTGCAGTGTGACTGCGACCGAGCAAAATGCTCCTCCAACGAAAAAAACAATCAATGTTGATTTGAAAAATCATCAAAATACGGGCCAGTTTGTGATGACGGAGAACGAACTTTCATAAATCTAGAAGGACATAGTCCCTCAAATAGGCCTAAACGTAAATTTCGGAATTCTTACGAACATTTGAGCAGCGAAGTCGGATCGTTGGGGAGTTTATGTGTTCGTATGGTAGCGGAAAATCGCAAAGTGAGAAACGGGAAATTTTCGGAATGGTCACTATACCATGGGGTCAAAACTTCAAGGTCACACAGAATTTGCAAGGGTCAACCGATTATCACCAAAATCTAATCGATTCTTTCCTGTCATTATCCAAACATTCCCTGAACATTTCGTGCAAATCCGTTTACCCGTTCTCTTGTTATCTTGTACACAAACAAACAAACAAACAAACAAACAAACAAACATACAAACAAACAAACAAACAAACAAACAAACAAACAAACAAAAAAACAAACAAACAAACAAACAAACAAACAAACAAACATACGGAACCCTTTACATAACCCCCTGCCGATTTTCATCGGCGTGGGTAATTATAGATTCAAAGACAGACCACGTGGGAACACGATATCTGATCAATCTTTCGATCTTTCTTTGGTATGAAACTCGAATGAGAAGCGACAGCGCTGGCTTCCATAAGAGACTATCAGGAGGGCTGTGATCACAACTCCAAGGTCAGTATGTCTAGGAGAGAGCTGGGGGAGGAGGGAAGAAGGGGGACAGACTGAAGACAAAGAGCTATTGGGAATACAGCCAAAGACATCCTTTTCAGTCGGCTTGAAATCATATCCCTCAATGAGATCACTAATCATTGCATCTTTGTCTTAAGGCACATCACTAGGCAATGTTTCCCCTCAAGAATGCGAGTCTATCAATACACGTTATGTCACCTCATATTAATCAAAACCAATGATACAGTCCCGTCTCTTTATGGCAAAGATCGTTTCTTCGAGGGCCGTCTAAATCAGACACAATAGCGATATCTCTCTCAAGGAGATAATTTCTGTCTTCCACGTGTGATGTGTTACATCACAAACACAGGTTTCCAAGAGTGATCGGGGAGAGGTGACGTGAAACACTCTTTGAGACTACTGCAATCTAATGGAATAAACTACAATACAACATCTGAATCAAAAGTATTACAAATATTGAGCTGAGCTCATGGGAGAAAATCAAACAAAAAACAAAAAAATAATGAAGTCATTGAATCAATTTGGTCGTAGGGAACATTTCATGAGAAAATGTCAAAACTTGCAAAATATAACATTTTACCCTTTCCTTATCTGTGTGGATTTTAGCACTCTGGGTTTTGGTACTGTGACTTATACGTAGATGTGTATACGTGCACCATATAAGCACACACCTGGATCTTCAAATTTATTCTGAAATACGTTAATGAACTTCCTTTCTATCCCACTTGGATGTAATATAATGTGATGTGATCACGCTGAAATGCACAGCGAGGTGCAGCTGGATGAACAGGACAGGAATAGCAGTATGTGGGATTGAGGTGAGCATACCTACCACTCCTGCTTTATATCTGGAAACATCTTCCAGGTGTGCCAGGCGCACACTCTCGGATTAAGGTTCAAAGCCACTTCAATTTGTCTGCACGTAGCTGTGCCATCTACACACCTGTTCATAACTCTTCCCGCTGCTATTCATAGCATACTGCAGCAAGCATTTATCTAGGTCTGTATGCTTTCAATACTCAATTCTGTCTCTTTAACCACTGCCAATGACTATCTGGTTTGGGCATCAGGAATTACAGATTGATGCTAATGAGCAAATTTCTCATGATTGTCTAAGGGTAATCTTTTATCGATTCATGGGCGACTGAATGCTAATGCACAAGAAAGTGAAGTTTCTATGAAAAGTGTGCATTAACCACAAATGATTAATCACAAAAGTATTATAGACCACACAATATGCTGCGTAAGACATACATGTTCAAACTAAGAAGCTAGTTATTGTGATTTTAGAAGGACTAGTCACAAAAGTATGCAAGTCTTTTGACAAACTGCCATGGTCATAAAAACCTTGGCAATGCATTTGATCTATGTGTATGGCAGAATTTATACACAGATTTGTCTCTTGGAGTACAGTAGCAGGTTACTTGCTCATGAAGGATGAGTATACAATAGTCTCAAAGTGATACCATCTAAACAGGTCAGTGTCTCTTGTTATCGCTTGATGAAGAATATTTTCTCATTCACAAAATCCCTCCCCTCCCCTCCCCTCCCCGCTGTGCCGTCTGAGCAGAGCCACATTTAAAAGGGGATCACTGACAACTTTGATTTGAGATTGGATTTTCAGGGGTTGAAATCTTCCGAAGATAGCATCTGATCTGAATGTGACGGTAGAGACAATTCAAGGATGGCTTTTAATCACATCAAGACTTTCCTCAATAATTATGCCTCTCTGCTTGCTCCGTCTCCCATCGTCTTTTGAGTGAGTACGTTCCTTAATTGACCTTTCAGTACGCACATCTGCTCTCGATCTCAACTGTACCGAGCACACACACACATACAAGATGTCTCGGGAGTATCGCTAGCCGTCACCCATGGAAAATATCCAGGACAGGAAGGACTCAGTATCTTGACCCGACATTGGACATGGGCTAGCTACCAGAGCCATCATCATCATCATCATCATCATCATCATCATCATCATCATCATCATCATCATCATCATCACCTTCACAAAACACAGCAGGAAATGTTATCAATTTGGACCTCATTTTTTTTTTTTGGCTTTATATTATAGTGGAGGGTAATACACTGTCACTTGTGAAAGGCAATATGGCAATCTTCCATCAGCCCTTGCTCTTGCTCAAGTTTCTTCGTCCATGCAAAGTTGGTCATGATCAAAGTTTCAAACGTGTCTCAGTTAACTGCAAAAGAGTGAATCAACATCCTTGGGGGTTGATTAAAATGTAGATTTGATAATCTGACATTTGTCAGCTAAAACTAAAATGCTATTGCAATTATATTGTCCAACATAAAAGTCAAGCTTGAGAAAAAGTTATGTCTCGGGAGTGTTGCCTGGAACCGGATTGCTTGGAATCAATATCATTTTTTTATCTTAGAGCTGTGACTGTGATAGAATGGTTCCAAATCATGGATAATCAGTAAACATATGAATCTATGGTATTTAGAATGGGACAGATATTTAAACACTGTAAGAGAGTTCATTGTGTGCAAAATAAGCCATCAATATATGTAATGGAAAATGAAACCAGTTGAGAAATTTTCTTGCCTATCTCAATATTCAAATTTTTATATTTTCATTTTCTATTTTGTGTAACATGTTAGTCTCTTTGACAGGTAAGAGTAGTAATGAAATGAACTGAACTGAACTGAACTGAACTGAAATGAACTGAACTGAACTGAACTGAACTGAACTGAACAGTAATAAGAATACACTGAATCTTTCATAAATTCTTGCATGGTTACATCATCATCACAAATGTCACATCAGCTTAACAGCATAAATCCTCAAAATTAACAAATACAGAGAAGATATACTGTATATAAAATATGGGGTGTAAAACTTCATTTCTTTGATTTATGTTCTCCTATAAGTCAGCTACTCTGGGGAAGGGAATGTAGTTGTGTATAACACGGCTACTTAAAACACGATATTGGGTGCACATCATATGCTGCATCGTTGTGTACAACTAACTCTGAAGGGCAACTATTTTTACACTGTAGGACTAGTTCTTCCTCAACTTAGCTTTGATCTTTGTCAAAGAGCATACTATCAAGGATGACTAATCATTCTTTCCCTGTATAAAATGTCACAATATTGCATTAAATACAACTGCCAGACAGCTGCCAGCATGCCTCATTATTGGTATTATTGAAATTTGATGGTGGAAACAGGTGATGATTTTGCACAAATTTCATCCCTGAAATCTGATAGATTCCTGAGCAATCCAAGCGGGGACCTAAATGTAACATTCTGAGGGACGAGTGGTAACATTTTCTGTGTGAACGTTCAAGGACAGATCAAGATGCTGATCTATGAATAATCACAAGGATTTTTCACTTGCAGAGTAGCTGACCAAAGACTGACATCTATTTTAAACTGAGGTTTAATTTACTGTGACTGTATTATCCCAGGGGCGGATCCAGGAATTCCGTGAAGAGGGGGTGCTTTTACAAAAATTAAAGGGGGGGGGGCACACACACCCCTCCCCCATTTTTTTTAATTTGTTTTGTTATCAAGTCTATGTTACTTGGATATGTAAAAGTCATTAAGGGAAATGTACATATTTTCTAAATGGGAAATGTATGGAGACACACAACGTAAGTCAAAGTAATGGAAGTACCTTTCATGCAGAACTCAGCATCCTCAGTATTTTTATATGAAAGTATATATTTCATTGAAAATAGAAATTTTCATTATTATATGAAAATCATAATCCCACAGTTTGTGATTAAAATATCTCTGTACTTCTCAATTGTTGATTTCAATTCGTGCTTTGGTGTAAAAAATAGTTAAGCAAAGAAACGATAAGCCTGACCAATCCCAACAATACCAACTTAAAAAAAAAAAAATGCTGTTACTACAGAGACGATCAGAATCAAAAATTAAAACTCTATAGATGCTGCTGTGTAACTGGCAGTTGTGATTGGCTTAGGGAAGTGATCATGGCACATTCTTTCAAGCATGAGGCTAAGGCTGTGTGGCAATCGTGATTACTTTAGGAAGCTATCTCGGCACATCCTGTCAAGCGTATGAGGGGGCTACGGCTGCCGAAATTGAAACACAATCTCGGCAAGAGTTACACCTTAACCGTCGGGCCACGGGGAAGTCCTCATATACTCCGTTTGACATGGAAGAGATTGGCGAGAACAAAATATCAACCTGGATACACCCATGATTCACCCCTTCCTCCACTCCTGACCAGAAGTCTGCAGGGACTACGGCCCGACTATTTGCCTGACAACTATTGCCTGACGATGCATGAGGGGGGAAGGGATGGGAATAGAAACGGTATCTCACTGCCATCAGAGCGGTTTTGGAGGCACTGCCTGTCACACATCCCGAACAAACAGGAACAGGGAGGCAGAGGAGATAATCAGAGCCAGCTTGCTGTCGATCTATACAAAGGGTATTATTTCAGAGAAAAATCTGATGCTCTGAAAAACTTTTGCATCGTAAGACTGTATCAATATTCTTGTGTGTTAACATCATGTGGTATGAATCATGACATCCGTGTGCGCACAAACGTGTGTAACACATCCACATGCACACACACACACACAGCACACAAATGTGGATATTTGTTAACTTATAAACTATTTGAACAATACGGGTCGGAAAAAATATACGATGGAATCCCAATCCACTGAAGAGGCATAGCATAAAAACTCAAGATATGATCTTGGTACTATTAACTGAAAATAAGTTCAACTGAGTGATGCCATAAAAAGCTACCATCAAGCTATAAAATAATATTCTTCCTTATACCAAACTGCAGCTATCCAAGCTATCTACTCAAAAACCTTGTGTGACTGCACTTGTAAAAAGCATTTCTTTTATGGGGTCAAATATTTATAAACTTGTTTTTGTGCAAACAAATGAAGCTCTCTGCAATGAAAGATTAATGACATTTCTGTAACTATTACTACCGATATCAATGTTATGTGGTATGTATACATATACATACATACATATATATATATACATACGTATATACAATGTATCTACCTATATATGCATATACATATAGTATACACATATACTCAGTATATTATATATGTATCTTTCCATATATGCAAACAGTCCACAGTTTATAACAAAAAATACAAATTGTTCACCATTACACCCACTCGGTTTATAAAGAAGATGCCATAATAGATAGCCGTCCCTTGATGTTTCACATTGATAATGCAATAATCCCCTCTCATCTCCAAATATCCACTTGTAATTCAATCACCTTGGCTGCTGTTGGAAGAAATGTGGATGTCTGTCAGAGAGATTCAGCTGTTTTGATGAAGATTAATTTGGTCAGCTTTTTATCAAATTTCCCCCTCCATGGGGAGATGTTCCGTTATGCCTGATTTGGGCTGTATACATCATAAACACAGTTATTGCGAGGTACTCAAAGTCAAACTGTACAAGCAATACTGTTGATTCTTATCAGTCATACATGTGTTTATATTAATCTGCTAATACACTTTTTGAAGTCATTAATCAAACTATTCCAATTTGGTACTGGGATATGAAATCACTATTTGACACATGAATGTACCTCATCATATTGTCAAAGATAAGGTAAGAAAACATATAATTATTCAAATGGTCACTGGCATCATTTCTCATGGGAAAACCTTTCTGAGACTGGTAGATAGAAACTGTGAAACAAGCCATTGCTTTTTTATTTATTCATGAGAATTATAACACAAATTTAACTTTCTATTTGTCCCTTTCTGTACTTATTCATTCAGATTGTATCTGTATATCACTGAGAATAAAATTGTTTGCATAAAATGTGTGTCATTATGAGGGGAAAAATGCTTAAAGGACAAGTTCACCTTTATAGACATGTGGATCAAGTGAATGCAGCTATATTAATGGAACACATCAGCAAGAGTTTGAGGAAAATTGGACAATCCGTTTAAAAGTTATAAATTTTTGAAGTTTTTGCTTAGTCACTGCTGGATGAGAAGACTATTACAGCTTGTGATGTCACATGTGTACAACTATATAAAGAAAGTATAAGGAAAATTCAAGATATTTTCACTTTTCTCGCATAATAAAAGAACACTTGACTTCCCTCTTTCAGAAGGCAAGGGGAATAATATTACCCTTAACATACATCAGTGACAAGTCGAGGAAACATGCGCTTTTTTCAAAAAGAAACGTTTTGTGAAATTCTCTTTATATTTTCCTTATAACGTTGTACGCATGTGACATCATACACTCTAGTAGTCTTCTCATCCAGCAGTGACTGTGCAGATACTTTAAAAATTCATAATTTTTGAACGGATTGTCCGATTTTCCCCAAACTTTCACTGATGTGTTCTACAAATATTGCTGCATTCACTCAATCCACATGTATATGAAGGTGGACTTGTCCTTTAATTGCTTCATACAAAATTGCCCATACTGAACAAGATTATTCATCTAAATGTGACCTTTTATCACTATCTTCTCCAAGTGAATTTGTTTCAAGCAGTAGTAGATTCATTTATTCTGCATGTAAAAAAAAAAACACAAGAAAAAACAACAACAACATCAAAGACATGGGAGATATGTTCCAGAGTATCCATGTGCTCTTTTAAAAGTAAGTGCTCTTATAAGAGCTCACTTGCAGCATGACATATGAGACAGATATTATTTCATACAGGATGACAAGCTGAAGCCTCCTCTATGTCTCGTCTCGTGGAGAAGCAAAATGTTATTAATTTATGGCAAGGCAATCCAGCCTATCTGACATATCAGGGGAGGGACCTGGGAAACAAGCAGAAGACTGGTACCTGGACACGACTCCAAGGCTAGAAGTATCTGGCATACACAGGCAATAACCAGGTTAACCTGGTAACATCCTAATTGAATGAATACATTGCATTATGCATTGTAACACATTGTGCTATATGGTATTCAGATAATCAGAAAACACAACAGATTCCAACTCACAGGAAGAAGAGGTTAGACTGTAATGAATAGAATCTTACTGGCTGCCTTGTACAGTCAGCTATTACTGCACTGACTCAGATACAGGAAAGCCTTCCCAGAAAGTCTATATTAAAGACTCCAAAATTTTCAGGTTAAAATCCATCTATCAGGAGATAGTTCAAGCTTGGTATTCAAATGTTATGATGACAGAACACCAATGAGATAAGGAAATTGCATTTTGTTGCTTTACGAGTACAAGATAATCATAAAGATGGAGGACCCTTATTTAAAGTTATATTTCATACAGCAGTCTCAATTCAAAGATTTTGTTAATTTTACAGTGGATAAAAGAATGATGAGCGGCTGTAAACAGCTACAACTAAAATATCTAATACTAGTATAAGACATGGCTTTATTTGTTGAGGAGTGCTGATAGCTGTTTGAGTGTGCAAGCAGGGGTATCTACCCTCAGGCTTGACAGATGATGATGGTCTGTTAACACTTCATTGGGATTTGAATATTAATCTAACAGAATTCAACATTTAAATGATATAGTTAATTCTTCTGTCATTCTGAGTTTCCAGAGACACTTGGTTTTTATAGTAATTGAAAGACAAGAAGTCATTTCAAAACTATTCATCATTACAAATTTGAAGAAAATTGAACATATCACAGTGAGTTATGACAAAAATAGTATAAATAGCAAACTTCTTAAACATGGCAGCCAAATGGCATGTCAATTTAACCAACATCACTCAATTTGTGCAAGTATGGAATCCTTTTATCTTTCAATCAGAGTGAAGGCACTGACTTCTGCTGTCCTCAAAGTCAATGCCTTAATTGAAATACAACAACAAAACATCATCGCATTTTGATCTAAGTTCTGTTTTCTTTGTCTTATGCTGTATATTCAAAATATCCTTCCCTTTCCAGCAAACATTCCTTTAAATGCCCTCCACAAAAGACAAAGCAGAATTCAGAGACTGTAGAGGATGATGAATGGCAGATCCTCCTGAATATATTCATGACGAAAATGGAGAATGGTTCCTGGTTACCATATCTCCATCGTAAAACCCTCGCTTCTGGGGCTTTCTGGGGGGAAATTCTTGTCACACACTGACACTCCAAAGAGAATTGTGAGTAGTTTGACCCGGAGGCATCACTTTTGCTCAACTATCATTTTCATCCCTGGGTACTGTCATCACGGAATATGTTGAATAAAGTGGAAGGATAGGGGGAGAGGGGGGATAGACTCACTATCGTAGAAAAATGCAAACTCTGTCATAACGCTTCACAAATAAATTGCCCTTTGAAAGAAAATGTGAATGTAAATCACGAAGCATGGCCACTCACGGTCATGGACAAATTTCACTTGTTAGTGTTTGCAGTTCTCCTACAGGTCTACTCAATGGAGCAAGCTTTGCCGAGCTTGTTTTTGTTAATGTCATCCAGGGGATCTTGAATATTTTCAAGCACCGCACATTTTTGTTACACAATCATCATTCTTACCCTAGTTGATCTCTGTGTAAATCAAGCCAGAAGCATTCAGTGCATCATATCAACTATCATAAATTGTATAATTTCTCTAATACCAGTCAAAGAGAAAGAAAAAAAAAAGAATCAGTTGAATAGGCAGACCTTCTTTTTTATAGGTACCACCTTAATCCAGGCAATCTGATATGCCTTTATAATGCAAAAATATCTCATAAACAACCTCAATATTACACACACCCTCAACTGCAAAAATATCAATGAGTGGAGTCAAGATTTTACGATGGAGTCATGTGATGATGAGGGCACGCCACAAATGAATGGTAGTAGCACTGATATCAATTTGATGGATGGCATATAAATTTACACATTCAGTCACTAGCGGTCATGTCCGTACGCTGGCTGGACGTTACGTGCAAATGAATGAGGTGATCTCACGCAAACGCACACAGTATGTGGAGCCACACTTTTGTGGTTCACTCGTGCACTTCAGGTAATGTGAATTTACTGTACAGCAGGTATGGGCAGAGTGCATTTGCGGTAGTCATATCTCATTTTCCCCTTTTTTATCATGACTAAAATATTCTCACTTCATAATAGAAATGCATTTTCAGAGCTTACAGTATGACAATTCTTTTTCCAACATATAGCAGTTACCAGGAAAACCTACAAAACTGTTGTAGTTTCAAGATAGAGAAAGTACTCTGCGTTATTCGTGTGCAATCAAATAGAGCTTGTGCTGTGAGCAGGCATTGTGTTGTTAATTCATAGTTAAGAAAATTAAATAGCTCCACCACCATTTGAGTTTTTATGGTTATATATACAATAGCGAGAATTGCATTAACCCCTTTGCATGCATTGAGTGCTGATTGACAACGAAAATCCTGTAGAGTTGTACACACTATTCAAAGTCGATGGTTCAAGAAGGGTCAAAGTGGCTAATGTGACGTCTCTTTGCAGAGTTTTACAATTAAAGAGACCATGTACAATGTATGATAAGCACTGATGCTTCCCTGTAACCAGCTGTAATGTATCCAGTGAAGGAGATTTTAACCCCCCAAGCTGAGCTATAAAGTTTGAATCCCAATACATTGCTGTAGTCCAAGTTAATGCTGCAAGTAACAATGACTGACTTCATCAATTAATATCGTTGAATTACCATCATTACACGCACATACTGGTGGAGCGACAGAACGTCTGACACATGGAAACAGCTTTTTAATAGCAATCGGGAGGTCACGCCATGTGGGAGCTATGTTGAATGGCGGCGGCCAGAAATAGCTCTCTAATAACGCTCGCCCAAACGAGAGTTAGATATCTGTTCATCGAAGCACCCCTACGCTGGCAGCACTGTGAAAGCAGCCTGAAGGAGTTTAGCAGCTGGAGCAACTCAATAAGTGTGCCTGCATTCACACTGCAGATAGACACAGCTACCAGCGATGCAAGGAGTGTATACACCCCTCACTGGAGTGTAAACACCCAAAGCAAGGAATGTCTACACCCCTTTGATGGAGTGTATAAACCCAATGCAAGAAGTGTCTACACCTACCGCTGGAGTGTATACACCCAATGCTAGAGTGTATGCACCTTTGCTTGGAGTGTATGCACCTTTGCTTGGAGTGTATACACCCTATGTCGGAGTTACTATCCTCTTCTGGCAAACAGCGAATCTTTTATTCAATCGGCTTCTCAAAAAGAATCCATTCATGTTTTCTGTCAAAACAAGTCAAAGAAGACTGTTATATCATGGTATATAGCCTGTAGTCATCGCTGATGCAGAAAAACATCAATACTGTTCTTATGAAATCACACTATCCTGATCTCATTCTGATATGAACTTTGTAGAGAGAGAAAAAATGATAGTCTCCAATTACAAGTGGAATACTTCACTGTAGATATCTGATCATTGCTGTCATATTTCCTATAAAGACAGAGACAAGTACAGAATGACCAAAAAAAAGTCTCCTTAAGTTTTCAAATGTCAAAACGTTTCACTTCACGTGTAACCAATTCTAAGGGTCTCAGTGTACTGTAGTTACGGTATTTGGAGAAAATGTTTTATATCACATTTTGCAGACTGGTCTTTAATGGGTTAGTTTTCACTGACATAATCTTTACAGGTGCCTTGTATGCATAAAACAGTATCACCGGGATGACATTTGAGGCAGCCATGGAGGTGGATGTAAAATAAAACCCTCAAGGCATTTCTGACAAATTCCCCATTTTCTGCTCGTTATTTTTCCTCCCCTTGCCAGCAGCCATCACATATGACACAAGTCAAACAAACCAGTCATCCCCAGCAGCAGCGGGGGAGACCTTGCAATACATGCCTCGCCACTTGCAAATCGAGAGAGCGGGGGAACGAGATGCATAATTTACATCTCAGTCGCCATGGAAACAGAACTGTAAAAATTCATATTGTGCAAATGTCACGAGGATTCCAACAAGATTAAGAGCTGTCCATATGTTTTCAGGCCACGGTATTCTTTACCTCCTCCTGTCTATAAGAGATATTCCTTTTAAAGCTTCTTCTTTACAAACCATTTTCTGTGCTGTTTTACCCGTTATGACTCTGTATTTCTTTTTTTTTTTTTGCTTATTCATCATTGCAAACATTTTTCCTGATGTCATAAGTGTTTTTCACTACATTGTCCAACCAAATTGATTCTCCTACAAACCCTTGGCTCAAGCATTTTGATGAAACTGTTATTAATAAATCTCTCTTTGATTCTTTACTGTGGCTCACTATTTTCCTATCCTCCTCATTCCTTTTCTTCTCTCAATTTAAATTAATCTTTCTATGATTTCCATATCTGTCTTTCCACCTACACACTCGCCATCACAATCGCTTACCTTTATATCCACCTATTCCTTCATCTTTTACCTGATCCACCTTTCCATGTGTCTCTCCCAATATCTCTCACTATATATCTATCTAACTCTATCTGTCTCTCCCTATTCAGCCTTCCATATATCTTAGACTTCCATCCCTGCCTTTGTACTCGCTTATTTGTGACAGACAAAAACATTCTAGATGTCTCATAGTGGCATCCATGCCCAAGAATATTTATATCTCAAAGAGAAAGCAGAGTATTAAGGAATTCAGGAAGTGATGAACTACTGAGAGAGAAAAGACACACCAACAAATGCACTTAAAGGTAAAAATAGTTCCCATATGACTGCAAAAACTGTCCATTTTTTGCTCTGATATGGAGACATATGCATAGGAAATGTTTGAAATGATGCTGTGATAACATGATTTCTGTTGAGTAATGATGAAAATGCGAAATATTACCTCAAAGGGTATGCTGAAGTATTGCAACCTCATAGCATTCCAAATCATGGTTTGTACAACATCTACGTAATTTTTTCCCCATCGATTACATCGATTACATTATATCGGGTCACAGCAGTATTCAATGTATGAAAGGGAATCACATTTGCAGCTTGTTACCCTCATGCCATTCAATCTGTAAGGGCATGCATTGATAATCAAGTAAAGTCACACTCTACCTGCCCACTTCTAAACCCGGAGGGTGCTTCACAAATAAAAGTTGTATGCATACGATCAAAATTATTTTACTCTTGACTTCAAAATACTCCATAATAGCTCATTATCCTGGCAAATCATGTCAGCCAGTCAAGTTTCTTGGTAGGACCTTTTGTTGATATATTGCAAGCAAATTCCAAATGGTGGAAGATGAATTTTAAGCCCTTCATGCAATGATGTTTTAGAGTTTGAGTGTCCCTTTTGCAACCGTGAAAATCAGATTCCTCTCATAAGCTGTTATATTGTGGAGGTAGGTAATTTAGACCTTTCCTCAGAATAATAAAACTGGAAACTTTCTTTATGATGGAGGAGGAAACACTACTAAAGCTTTCCAGTGAATTTATTTGGACTCCACAAAAAATCCAAGTGTTATTCTTGGTACAAAAGAGGAGCATATTCTCAGGTGACATGAGGCTAGTTTTTTATTTCTTGTTAAAATCTCTGAGGGTAATTACTGGAAGATTTCATACACAATGTTGAGTGATGTTATTCTTCATACATGCAAAATTTCATGACATTTACAAAAGGGATATACAACCTGTTGAGGCAGGGAGCTAGAGTTTGTTTAATGTGTTTTCTGCATAATAACTGGCGGCTACAGACATATCATTGTGTTCCATACATATTTTCTGGGGGTGGAATACATAGGAAACACAATACGACCTGAGATAAAGTATAAATCAGAATCTAGGATGGTCTTCTTCTTTTTTTTTTTCTTTTTTTTTTCGAGCAGGGAGCATTCTCGCTTCCAATGTTCCCTCATCTCTTTTCAAATGGCACTGCTTCATCATAAACTTTAACCAAGAGGACCTCTTCCTCAAATAATCCACTTAAAAGTGGCTTGCAGGAAATGACATTTCAGAAGGTGTGAGTTGACAAGTTTGCTTCTGTAGATTCACTTGTGAAAATTCACACTGCAGTGTAGCTCTCTATCTCTTGCTGCCACTATAAAATTACTATCTGATGCCATAAATCAAGCGTGCAACTTGTATTTCCACCATATCTGATGACTATCTGAGGCTCTTCGATCATGTTTAGTTTGAGACATTTGAAATAGCATTCCCCATTAAAAAGTTTGATATCGAACATCTACATTCACACATATTCTACAGAATGCATTCAACAGCCTCTTCATCTCCTGGTAAAGAATCATTTACTGTAGAGGAGTTCTCGTCTGTTATGGAATTAATTTCATCAGGGCTCTGCCATCTGTATTATACACTGTTCCCCATTTACCTATCACACTCTTCCCGTATTGAATCTATTTTGTGTCTATAGTCCATGGATGCTTTTTTCTTTTACATTTTTCCCTCCTATGTTTGGTCACATCTTTTGCCCTCTTTTTTATTTTTTATTTTATTTTTTTGCTTTACTTTGTGTGTTGTGCACATTAACCTATTTCTATGATGTGCCTCTACAGACCGTATGCAATTAGTCTTGATACAAAGTGACTTGTGTACACGCACAAGTAGATTAGGCCAGTGATAAGACAGCACAGTTAGAATGACGGGCCGCCTGCCCTCAGGGTCCCCCCCGGCTCTAGGGATCGATTGAGACCTTGAAAGTGTAGCTCTTCATGCTCTGTCCGCATCTTACATGCTATCTGGAAAGCGTTCTGTGTCTCGTTGCCGATGCCCAGGCACGAATAGCCTCTCGAGTTTCCTCACTGCACAAACTTGCCCATCACCAACGATCAATACGCAATCACCATTCACTCTCCAAAACCAACTCACTTTCTCGGAGCTATATTAAGTTTCCCCCAATGCCGCAAAGTCCCCCTATTCTTCGCACTCCCTCGCTGCTATGACGCAAGCACTGTCGCTTCTTTCAAGACCCCAAGAGAACCTTCTGCTGGTCTCTGCTTGATAAACATATAAGAACTACATTACATACGCACACATGGGGGGGGGGGGGAGGGGAAGCAGGTGTTGTTAAGAACTTTTCTTGATTTGCTCATTCATGAGTGCATAAATAGTAGTCTGGGGTATACTGGTCCCTTGCAGTAATACAGAAATCGTAACTCTGGCTCAGATTCCCTGGATGCGTTCTAGTTTTCTCTCAGACGAATAATTTTCTCAATATCATTTGCCTATAATCCGCAATGTCACATATTTCTATGACACACACAAGTGTTAAAAACAACACAAGTGTTAAGAACAGCACAAGATGACAAAAAAAAAACCTCTCCTTTATTTTGCATTTTGTTTCCCAAGTACATATACAAGGCGCCAGTGAGGCATGGCCTTTCTGGTCTTGCTGCAATCGCCTAAGAAGTGTCGTCGGCCACTGCAAATCCAACGTAGCAAAGTGGGGGTATATCGAGAATGATGACATCACCTGCCTGTGTGGAGAGGAGCAGACTATGCAACATTTCCTTGTCTGTCCACTTTTACCACAGCCTCGCATACAAGAAGATCTGGCAGCTCTAATGCCCTGTGCCAGGCAGTGGATTGGAAGAATCTAACATTCTTTGAGAAAAAGAACACTCTTGTCACAATAAGATGGAATAATCAGGGATATGTATCAAACCACTACATAAAAAGCCATGAGATGCTAATGTCCCTTTGACAAGAAGAAATTATTGACAAGAACTAATGTTCTCAAAACTGCACATTTTCAAAATAATCCAATTTTCCTACAAATCCAATAAGAAAAATATCACAGAATAATCAAGGAGTTAATTTCATGCCTTTATACAGAACCAAAGATTAGATATAAAAATTGATATCAAAATTAGATTCTTATATCAATAATTGCCATGACCGACAGTGGTGAGAAATTGAGATAGGCTTTTTAATACATGCATGGCAGAGAATCGCAATACCCCACTGCATCCTCGATATTATAATTTGCCATGGTTTAGTACACGACCCATCTCACTCCATCAGGTAGAGGGTTAAATCCAACGCTGATACCAAAATCCTCCTCAACTAGATCCCAGTTCAATAAATGCACCTCATCAATATTGGCACCATCACACACAGAATTCGTTACAAGGTCAGCACGTAATAAGCTTACATCCATTCAGCTGCAATTTTGCGAGCATCATGCCGCCGTCAAAGTGGGACCTGATCAGAGTCCCAACCGCCGCGTATGTGTGTCATCGGGTAGCCACCATTCATTGATTACATTAGTCGATATGAGTGCCATTGGGAGTATTAACTGCTACCGCTTTCTAATCACTTTCTAATGCGCTGTTCGTGCCACGATATGCCCCACATTCAAAGTGAAAGGCATTTCAGCTATCACTCTACCTGGAATCTATTTCCTTCACTGTTGGTCGGATTTACAATGTACATCTTACATGGTCACACTTTGTTTTGTTTTGTTTCATTTTTTCCCCGAAAATTGTCTTTACTTTGTAATAATCAAATCACACTCAACATATCCTGAAAAATATGCACAACATGCTTGAAATCAGTAAAGAAATACCACAGAGAGAAGGCTGGTTGCTGTCACTGAAATATTTGCAAAATATACATGCAAAACATTTGTTCAAACATCTTTTATAATGATATAAATTAATTGAAGGCACGATTTAGAGATGAGGAAGAATAATGCTGGTGCTCATGATTAAAATCTAAAACAGCTCCATTCTATTCATTGCAAATGATCGAGAAAGGAATCATCTCCACTGAAATTGAAGCTTCAGCCTTGTGTCCGCCTGCATGTTATCTACTGAAGATATAAAGCTGTTAATCTGCTGGCATCATTCCACATCCCACGGCAACAGTTTTACGGCCCATGTTTACATTGGATACGAGCGAATATTGACCTCACTGCCTGTCAATTTCATTAAATACTCCTGCAGAACTTACATCACATAATCAGATACTATCAGATTCATGATGCACACATGAAACATAAACATATCAGAACTTGCTACAATCATCAGGGCTGTCATATCCATTCTACTATTCTTATTGCTATCAGTGACTTTGTCAGGCTTTGAAAACCTCACCTAAAATATTTTGTCACAATCACTGAAAACAAGGATGAATTTTAAAAGAGATTGCATTTCATGCATATTTCCATGACGATGCTAAAATGAAGTCATGTGAGGAGATAGAGGAGAAGGCCATTGGCCAAGGGGGAGAGACACATCAACACTTGGTATGAAATTGAGGAATGACTAATATGTGGAGCCCGATGACTCATAGAGCAAACACATGGAATGGTGGAAGAACTTGAGAGATGGTTATGACTGTTTTTTTCCTTCTTACCGCAACGGGATTACCCAACAGAGTGGGAGAATAGCTCCAAGAGTGCACTGTGTACATGTTGGCGATAAGATCGTCCAGGCTCAACGAGTAGGAGAACTGGTTGAGTAGCGTCGGCTCTTCGTCCTCAGATTCCATCTGGGTATGCATGCGTGCGAGAGCACGGGGTTCTCAACCACCACCACCAACAGGCAGAAAAAAAAATAGATATATGATCCAAAACGATCCGTATGTCCGTCAGTATGTGCGTCCCTCGTGCACACAGCTACAAGTGTATTGAGGTAGATACATTTTGCATTTTTTTTCCTCCCAAGTGCGGTCCGCTTTGCTTCTGATTCATACGCGATTCACAAGTGTGCATTCACTGTTGATGGTGATACCAAATCCAGCTATAAAGAGAGCGAACGCTCCCCCCCCTCCCCACTCCACGCGCTGCTAGTTCAAATACCCCCACACCAATTATCATATGCTTGTGCTCACGCTTGGCTGGACACTCGTCGTAAACAGCTCTCCATTGGCAAGCCTCAGGCGTTCTATATATATATATATTTTTTTTTTAACAAGCTCGCAAGAGATGAAAGAGGGAGGGACCAGGAGAAGAGGAGGAGGAGGGAGAATAATGAAAAAGTGATAACGAGTTTGATCAGCCGGGAAACCCCTCCCCTGCATATAATCCTAAATGGCTGGTATTGATGCGGTTGCCGTGGCGATGCAGCTTGTGTTAAAAGCTTGACTCACATCGACGGATCTCAACAGCGTAGTGGACGGAGGTGGCTCAAGACTCCAAGAGCCCCCTTCTCCAGTTCTGGCTCCTGATGATACATACAAATGGATGAAGCCTGCAGCCGATGGACTGTCACTCAAGATGCTATTATCAATTCTCCACGGACTACAAAGGGATTACAAGCTTGCGGGTAATTCAAAACACGGGCGCAGAAGATCGAAGGGATGCTCATATGAATGCAGCCTAGAGCAAGTGCACTAAAAACTAATGGAACTGTCAGGGCAGATGACTTGGTCAGTGAAATTCTCATTCCAGGGGATAAATTACCATGTACAGTGCATCATGGTATAAATGAGAAATTTTGGATTAAAAATCTTCGTGATATATGATTTGCACAGTGAGATTCTATGGCCACTGGGTAAAAGCACTGTGTGTAGTGCAATGAAATACTAACAAGAGGCTGATGTAACAGAATGTAAATTAGTCATATGAAAAGCTCCCTCAGGTGTATGCATTTACAAAAGCAGAAGTGGAAGAAAAAAAAAAGAAATATCATTTATTTCAACACTGAAATCAAGTAATTTCAGCATGGCATGTGGTTTCTTAATGGATTGAAAAGTACCTTTTATAAAAGCTCATTATCAATACCATGAATTTTCATTCATGAAATAAATAGTTCTCCAAAACAAGAGATGCTTCCTTTAATAATCAAGATTTACATCACTGTAAGTCAGCAAGTGTGACAGTCTCAGACAGGAGGTAAATAATTTACCATGACCCATAAATATCCTCTATGTTACTCTTTATCAAAATGCCATTGATTGTTGCTTTCACGAGGAGCAAAGGATTGTTGTTATCCTGCGTCAGGCTTGGATCTCTCGGAATGGCAGAATTCTCGGGAGGGGTTTCCGCCGCGGCTGAAATCGAATCCCGTCATCAATGAGCGCACTGATGGGCCAGCCGCTGCCTGAGGGGAACACGGTCAGAGATGGCTCTCACAATGTTTGGATGTGATTACAAACATGTCAATTCAAAGAAGAGGGGGATGAAACAGGCAGGGGTTGTAGGTCCTGTTCGGTCAGGACAGGACTGTGGTAAACGCTGCTACCCAAATGACACCGAGTAAGGTGAAAGTTTGATTCTCCTGGTTGGGTGATTTTTTATTTTTTTCTTCACCAGTTTTTTTGATCACTCAATTCCCCCCAAATGAGTCACATACTAATGGAAACTTGAGGATGAAACTATTAAGCATTCCTGCAGTATACCTCGGCTAGATTCTGATTGTTCTGGATAGGAGGTTTACCCTTATAATGTTCTGAGAGATGTGTCGGTTTGTTCACATGGACTACATACACATTTCTCTTATCACATTATTTTTAGTCAAAGATGTTTTCATGCCACTACATAACCCTTGACAGGGAGATATATAGATTAGGCTGTCATAGCTTCCCTACACACACAATTAAGTTTCATAGCCCTACTGCAGTGATAAGATTCAGGTGTTTGCATGAAAATGATTTACAGGCCAGACACGTCCGATTTTCCTACAAAAGTGCTTTCGCTTAGATCCATGGGAATGAGCCCCCAACATGAGCTGTAAGTTCATGTAATGAAAATTGTCGGCTATTTGACTATGGGGACCGATTATCAGTGCTTCTCTCTGCTTTCTCTGTTCAAGACTTGTTGGAGTGGCGTTTTCCAGATTGTCTTCCCTTGACCTTTTCCCACCAACGACAAGCTGAACAAACCCCAACAGCTGAAGTTCAAGATCGAGGGCAGGGGGTCAAATGATCCCGCAGCTTTTTCTTGGGAAGGGGAGGGGAGGATTGGGGTAGAGGAAGAAATGAGAGGGAATTTCTCCAGATGAAAATTTTATCACATCCCAAGGCAGCACTTTCCTATTTGACTCCCCATGTTGAAATGTTATGATACAATTCTTCTGAAACTTTCACAAATTATGGGTTCACTCTTTTTTTACCAAGATTGGCACATATTTCAGTTTTGATCAAGAAAATCAAAGCTTTGAAATGTGTGAAAATTTGTTTCTAAATGCCATGTGGCTCTCAGCTGACAGGAAAGGAAAATGAAATTTCTTCAATGTTCTTGCTTTTTAGTCCACTTTAAGTGTCACATTCAATATCCCTTGTACTATTCAAAGAATATAGTCCATGTGTTTGCTTTTCTTCAAAATACTGTTGAGTTTTAGATATAATTTATCAGATTATCTGATAATTATTAGGCATGGGATTTTGAAGGCTGCACAATTAATGGAGCTGATATATTTGTGATAATGCTGTCACACAAGTCAGGAGTTTTGATGCTGATGCATGCACAGTGGATTCCTGCTTATCTAGATTCGTCAGCACGAGTGAAATATCATTCCCTTAAGAACATCCACAGTAGGTGAGGGATTCCGGACGATAGCCGAGCATGACCGTCTCCGCGCTGTCGGAACCTTCGTGGCGGAGCATGACATTCTTCCGCTATCAATGATCTCCACACATCGAGAGGGCAGCGTAATCAGGCCGAGGTATTCCAGTGGTAAACATCACAGCATCATTAGGCACCACTGATATATAGCTCGCCGTGCCTAAGCCAGCGCAGGATGTATTATGCCTCCAATTCTACCATTTTCTCGTTAAGCTGTTCCACCAGACATCATCTGCCTGAACAACACACGTGTCAATGCAATCAATATCAAAGGCTGTTGATGACAAATTTGATGCAGTTTTATACAGATCCAAGCAGCAGAGAGCAAAAGGCTCATAACAAACACAAGGCTAATCAATATCAATGCTTGTCCAAACTGCAGCAGTATACTTCCAGTGAAATTGAGTATATTCCATAGTCCAGATGGCAGCCAGAAACACAATTCTGCTCCAACACTTCACCGAGGTCCTAATATTCAATCGTTCTGTTTTTCAGACTCTACTGCATATCGACTACAGGAGAGATGTTATTCCAGAGCACTGGAATGTTGGAGAAATTGAGATGCTACACTGTGTGGAGTCAGATGACAGATGCGTTTGTTGCAAATAGTCTCCACAAATGATGAGATATAGAGTTACTTGGCCCCAAAACATACGGTCACATGACTATCATGGTGCATACCAGTACTGTGTGTGTCCCAATTACACGCATAGATTTCTGAATCTCACGACCAAATGACGGAAATGATAGTAAACATTTATGAAATCACTGAACCTGATGTATGCAACGCTTTCACTGCACAGTGCCTCCTTCACAATGAGAAGTAAATGTGCTGCAGATTTCAAAGCTATGCTTCAATACCAATGTCAGGCGAAGCTATAAATGCAGTGACACTTGATGGCACAGAAAAAAAAAAGAAACAATGAGGGAGTAATGAGGGCATCGAGCACAGCGCTGGTTATGATTTGTTTTCTCTGACAAGAACGAAAGTTTATCCAAAGACAAACTACTGTTCCAGCATGTCGCAGTGCTAAAGGTGGAAGTCAGCTGAATAGGGAGTATCCGAGAGCAGACTTCCTCACGTTGGAGTCAGAAAGCTGTAAGGTTTTCCCTCCACTTTGTGTGACAGCACGCAGTCTCCGCTCTGGCGTTTGCGAAGTGTCAGAAATTGTGCACAGGTAAACATCCCTCAGCTGAGAACTACCAGCAATCTTCAATCTGACCGGATAAACAGTACGGCGCTACCGCACCAGCTTCATTCACGACATCAACACGCTTTCTCTCTCCTCTTTTTCTGATGGTTGGCACGAAGGTAGTGATGTTCGCAACCGGCCAAGGGGTGGTGGTGGTGGTGGTAGGGGGGGGGGGCGGGGTGGGAAGAGAGGTAACGACAGCAGCAAAATCAATCTCTCACTTCTGGTGATGCTGGGATCCTCTGGTCCTGTGTGGTTGCTGTCTGACTGACTGGTGTGATGCCAGCCGGTGATGCGGGGCTGGGGTAGAGTTTCCTCAGCTGTCTTGCGGCTCGATAAATGAGGATGGCACAGGAGAAGATGGGGGTGGGGTCTGAGAGGCTTGGGGGTAGTGGAAGCTAATGGGAAGGCATCCAGTGTAGTCTACACAACACATCCTGGTAGACACTCATATCTGTTGTTCATGTCCTACCTTAGAATCTATGGCCATCTTCATCAGCAGACAGACATTTACCAATAACCTCATTTATCATGCACAGAGAAAGATGAAAATATATGATTTCCTTTACTCTGTTTGAATGATTCTACTCATCATTACAGGACAAGTTCACCTTTATAGACATGTGGGTAGAGTGAATGCAGCAATATTAGTAGAACACATCAGTGAGAGTTTGAGGAAAATCGGACAAGCCCTTCAAAAGTTATGAATTTTAGAAGTATCTGCTCAGTCACGGCTGGATGAAAAGACTAAGTAAGCTTGTGATGTCACATGAGTACAACGATATAAATAAAGAATAAAGAAAATTCAACATATTTCCATTTTTCTCACATAACAAAAAGAACACTTGACTTCTCTCTTTCAGAAGGCAGGGGGAATAATATCACCCTTAAAGATAATATAAAGTTTTGGTACCTCAAAAGTTTCCCTGAATTTCCTTGTCTTAGTTTGTGTTTCAGGTTAAAGTACCTTTCATATAATAAACACTGTGAGACTTACTCGCCCCTAAGTGCTCTCATGTCTTAGTAATCATGCAATTAACTGCGACCAGCAGGCCCATACGCATAGCGTAATGGGGCATCGCATTGTAGCATTCAGGATCATGACAGATTTAGTATTGCGGGTAAATATCAACTTAAAATCCAAAAATTTCTTCAATTTGAAGACTTACCAATTAAGTTGAAGTATTGAAAACAGGCTTCGGGCAACGTTTGGTTCTGCCAATAGTCCCTTTCTGTTCGAATTGATGACTGAATATGACTCTGTCGAGAGGACCTTGGGAGAGCTACATACACTGAATACTACGGCCAGCGCATGCGCACACATCATATGCGCACAAATTTCAAATCCATGAACGGATAAGATGTCTGTGTGCGCATGCGCTGGTCGACAATTCAGTGTAGCTCCTCCAAGGTCCTCTCGACCGAGTCACATTCAGTCATCAATTCGAACAGAAAGGGAATATTGGCAAAACCAAACGTTGCCTGAAGCCTGTTTTCAATACTTCAACTTAACTGGTAAGTCTTCAAATTGAAGAAATTCCTGGATTTTAAGTTGATATTTACCCGCGATACTAAATCTGTCATGATCCTAAATGCTACAATGTGAAGCCCCATTTAGCTATGCGTATGGGGCTGCTGGTCGCAGTTATCACGCAATAATGGTTTCGTAAAATATGTGTACTACCTCGCCGCCGTACGGCGTCGCATACTAGTAAACGGATCTGGTACGAAACCATTATTGCATGATTACTAAGACATGAGAGCACTTTGGGGCGAGTAAGTCTCACAGTATTAGTTATATGAAAGGTACTTTAACCTGAAACACAAACTAAGACTAGGAAATTCAGGGAAACTTTTGAGGTACCAAAACTTTATATTATCTTTAACATACGTCAGTAGAAATGTGCACTTTATTCAAAAAGTAAAGTTTTGTGAAATTCTCTTTTTATTTTCCTTATCTAGTTGTATGCATGTGACATCATACACTGTAGGAGTCTTCTCATCCAGCAGTGACTGCACAGATACTCAAAATATTCATAACTTTTGAATGGATTGTCCGATTTTCCTCAAACTTTCACTGATGTGTTCTACTAATATTGCTGCATTCTCTCAATCCTAATGTATATGAAGGTGGACTTGTCCTTTATGGACACTGAGGAAAACATACCTTATACTTTGAGCATGTCAAGTAAAAAAGGAAACATTCAGTCCTCAATGTGACATAAGTGGTATTATATATAGGAAGCTAAAGAAACAGGACATACCTTGTATGACTCCAGCCAAATATATGGCCTAGATGACATGATATAAAAAGACCAAATGAATTTCAAGCATTGTTTTTAATACCTTTTTTGATTTTTTTTTTCCTTAGGTCATTGAAAAGGTCAGTTTTTTTCCCTTCTCTCAGGACTTCTGCTTGATGTAAACTACTTTCCTTCATTATTTTTCACTCACATCTACACAATGTTTGCAGCTAGATATCTAGTATCTTAGAACTCATTGAAGATTACTGGATACATTGGTATTCTATACTTTTTTCTCTTAATTTTGGTGTAATTGATTAATGGATTTCACCCCCCCAAAAAAAAAAAAAAATGTCAAAGTTACTCTTCACCCTTTGCTAATGGGAGCTGTGTCTGCAAAATATGCAATCTAATGCACATAAAATGTATCATAGGCAACTAGATACAAAGAAGATGATAATATATTACATAGGTATTTCTCATCAATATACATTGAGTTTTAGAAATACACAAGGGATATGATTGCAGTATCGTCCTCACTACTGATAGCATGAATGTGACAGTTGTCGAAATCACATTGGTGAAATCAGAGCACATGATAAGCAAAGTTTTCAGTATGAAGAAACCAAAATGAAGAAATCTATAGCAGCTTGACTGTCAGGAAGTTATCCAAGATACTGTAGCTCCTCTGGGCACTAATCTTGATCATGTGGTTGTGATAGCATAGAAATCTTCATTTTCTTCATACATTTCCTATGGACCGTCAGGAGACATCTTCTATAGGAACCAACTGACTCACACATCACCACATAGCTTTATCTAGTTGTTGGGGATCCACGGAGAGAGAAATTTGAAAATTAGCTACCAGTTTATTTCATAAGGATGGAGCACTCTTTGTGGACTCAACCCTGGGAAGATACAGGACTCATTAGAACATCTTAAAATTACCTTTAAAGAAAACATCAACAACAAAAACAAAAACAACAATAACAACAACAACAACAACAACATCAACAGCAATAGTCACTTCTTTCAAGTTTAATTTCAACCTCAAAGTGAAGACGACAACGTCATAATCTACCAGGAAAGCACAGGAGTAAAAGTCATGGGCATACCCAGACATTGAGCATTTACAATCACAAAAGAATAGAATGTATACAACACGTAAAACATGACTGTGAAACCAATCTGGCATCCCAAGATATTTACAAGAGAGACCAGTGGAAAAAAACAAAAAATAAACTTGCCCTTAGCACGCAACAGTTATCAACCATCAACAAAATTTATTGCTTGTTCAGTTCTAAATATAAAGTTGGTGCTCTGAAGCCACAGCTTACGCAGGTCACGTAAATTTAGCTGTGGTGGAACAAAAAGGGAAAGATTGGGAATACGCCTATTATTAGTCTTTGATTCTCCATTGAACACATGGGTGAACCACACAAACCAGGAACACACGACGCTGCCAGTGGGGAAAAATCACACTGGTATGAACGTACCTGCACGCAAAAGTGAAAAGTGACTCCCTTTTTTAGTTGAATTTGATAGAATAAAATCAGTCAGACATGGCAGCAGAATTGTAATCAGAATTGGATTGTAAGGAATTGAACATTATGAAATTTCTGGTCTTACATGCTTTACTGACACAGTGATGTCAGAAGTAACTATGTAACATGCAAATTTGCTGAGGTAATAGTGTTTATGGCCTATCAACTCAAATGTGACTAAGTACTGCCACTACTTCAGAACAAACAAGTGGACCTTTAACATTTCCTACTTTTCTTGTACTTTAGTATCATGTCTGATCACCATGAAACTTCTACTATATGTATAGTCTGAACTCACCATATTCATCAAAGGCAGCTTGAAAGTAGAAAGGCGTTTCACCTTCTGAAACTGATTATCAATTTCATGGGTCCAATGCTGATTAATTCTGAGAGATTCTGAGATCTCCTGTGTAAGAGTACAGTGGGTTTCAAGCTTTAAACGGATCATGTTGCAACTTGTTTTGAATGTGATGTGAAACATGATTCAAAATGTGATTTGAAACAAGATATGCTGTGCTCAGACTCAACGATTTAGTCTCCTCATTGAATGCTATCCATATGCAAACAACAGTCAAAAAAAAAAGGCTATGTTGCAAACACCATATTCATGGCCAGCTCAATCAAACATGAAAGTCTCAATATGCTAACATACAAGGTAACATTAGTATTGTATCACAGGGCCCAACACTGGTGGTGGCCTGGTGGCCTGGGGCCACTAAAAAAAATTGACACCATATTGGGCCACCAAACTTTCTGAAGGTATACCTTTAGGTGGCCTGGGCCCGTTTTATCAAAAGATAAAATTGATTTTAAATTTCCTTACCACATAGGCTGCCATAGACTTACAGTTGAAATCGACTATATAATCAATTTTAACTCTTCATAAAACAAGGCCCAGATCGGGCAACTAACATTTGAAATAGATTGGTACAATATGTTTCCTTTCACTTAATGCCGCTATATTTCTTTTTTGGGGCCATTAACCCTTTGAGGACTAGTCCCAAGTATACTCGGGCAGGTGTCTATGGGAAACGTGTGTTATAGCAAAATCAGTTCGTCCTCAATGGGTTAACATTCAAAAATTCAATTATTCAAGTGGCCCATCCACCGCTACCAGAGAAAAGAGTTAGTATCAAGCCTTGCCTATGTGCATGCACTGTAGTGGGAGTGAATACAGAGGCAATATGAGTTCAACCTCCTCAGACCACAAACACGGCCTCACGAATAGGACAAAACTTGAATTGGAAACACGTCCAGACCACCACTGGGCAAACGTGATTGGAGAGACGCATTTGGGGGAATCGTGATTCAAGCTCCGTTTTAGACTTTCCAATTCTTAGGCAGGTTTACAAACTGTTTTTTTTTTTGACAGTCTGAAAGATTTCTATGCATTTTCATGCAATTTTGGCACTACTGCTTAGAACATTGCAGACAGTCACCAGACAAAAAAAAAAAGGACAAAGGTGTCAATACAAGGACAAAGTAAGTGTAAAACACCCTGGATTGTGTTAACACTTCACACCAAATAGTGGATGTGATTTCAGTGCATGTGATAACCTCATGCATTCACTGCATTACTACTAATAGGAATATTTACAATTGCAATCTATGTACATGAAACATACACTGAATGCTTGGTACGGATTTAATTGTGGATCACTGCATAAAGTAATACAGAGAATTATCATACAATGATTCATTTGTTGAAAGAAAGAAGAGTTTTTGGCAGAAAGCGACTGTGATATCTACATCATTTACATTATAGTGCATTTAGGCACTATAAAATGACTCACATTTTTATTTACTCATTCATTCAAAGATTTTGAATGATTTCGATTTCAGATTTGACATGCCACTTGGCCACAATCTCTCTCTCTCTCTCTCTTCATTTTTTTTTTCAAGTTTGGTAAAAATGTCCTTTATTTGAGGTTAAAGGAAAATGGCACAATACAATAAGCATCAAAGAAACAAAAGTACAATCAATGCCTTGCTAATTGGATAGCAATCATGAGTGAATAAACCACACAATGAGGAAAGTATTTACTGTATGCGTGTTGAATGTCTCACAATAAGTTATGGATAGCTTTGCACTCCAAAGGCTAAGGAGAAAAAATGTGAAAGCACTTCTTTTATCATAACATACACCAAGGACTGTAGATTGAGAGCTGGAAGGGAAAAAGGTGAACAAGCAGGTACCGTTTCTTTGACGCACTCATAATTGAACTGTATTAGTGTCAGATATGGGCTAAATTAGAACGGGGGCATGGAAAAATGCACATTTGCAGACAACTTTCACCGCGACAGTTCTGGAAAAGTGGCTCCCAAATTTAATATGTGGGCGATTAATCACCTCAAGAGTGCACTGTACAATGGCAGGGAGGTTGCGTTCACATCACCTTTCTTCGTTCAAGCTTGTAAGCATCTGAGGCTAATTCTCTCTCTAAGTCATACAATCTTTGATGGATATATTACAGAACAGTGTACCAGCTAATTTGTGATGAAATATGAGATGTCAGTGACTTGCATCAGTGTTTTAATAATAAGTTCATCCCTGCTCATAATGACATTTCTGTGTTACATTGCACAGAAACATGTAAAAGAAAAATCACCCTTTTACCAGAATGCATTAAAGAGAGCAGGTTAGCATCTACATCTTGTTCATCCCCGAAACATCACAGCAGAGATGTAATATTTTGTTTGTTCATCATTCCGAGCATCCTCAATATGTACTTCTCTGCTGTTAAAGTATCATTAAAGCTGAATGATTTACCTCAAATGTACATGTTTTTTCTTCTAAAAATAAGCACACTTTGGCATCACGACCATACAGTATCTTCATAGATCACTGTTAATTGGCAGCTGATGAAAATCATGTCCAGCTCAGACAAAGACAAGAGCTTGGGGAAATCTTAGAATGTTATGTGCAATGAATTGTGCAATTAACCAAAAAAAAAAAAAACAAAAAAAAGTAAATATCATTTTTAGATTGTATATCATATTACACAAAATATGCATAGAATCTCCAAAATAGCATTTCTGAAGCAAATAGCATATAACCCATCCAAATTGCTTGATCACAAGTATTTTAAGGCACCTTCTTGCTTATGTTCTCATTTGTTATTTGTTCTTTCAATGAAAAATAATAAAGGAGAAGGAGGAGGAGGAGAAAGAGGAGGAGGAGACGGGAGCGAGTCTTGGAAATCGTCATCAGGTTCTCAGGAGTGGAGGGTGTAATCAAGAAAGACCGAAATTCAAGCAATCATCAATCCAGTCCATCAAAAGAATATGAAATGACAAAAGCAGAAGGGGTTATGAGAAACACATGGCCCTCGTTTCCAGGGAAATCAGGCACCCTCCCTGAGGATAATTGGAGGCAAAGTTGGGTGTTCTCTGATGTCCAGCTGAGACCAGAGATGAGGAGAGGAGGGCATCATCCGCCCTCTTCACATCGATGATTAAACTACTGGGTAGAGTTTGACCAAAATTGGGAAATATGGTAAGGATGCTCCCCATTTAAGAAAACAACAACAACAACAACATGCAAAACAAGACAATGTCATGGAACATTACTGCAAAGTAATAAGTATAAATGTCTAGACTGGTTCCACATATGATTAAGTAGTTTTGCGGGGGGGGGGGGGGGGGGGGGGGGGGCATCATTTAAACCTGATAATCAAAAGTAGGTCTACTGAGGAAAAAAAAAAGCTCAAGAATTAGACATACAAATTGCTGATATACAGCTAAACCAATCTCATCTAAACTTTGGCCTTGGAGATCACAGTGTTTATCTAAAGGGATGAATTTGAATATCATGACATTTTCAAGAGCCATCATAATTCAGTCCCTGGTCTGCATATCCTCATATTGTTCCTTCACTTCAACTGGAGCACATTTTGCATATCACAAAAATACAGATATTAGCCTATTGTTATGATTATCTAAACACTTGAGATATCTGGTGTGAATAGGGCCCTGGCACGCGCGCCTTGCTCCCTCAGCCTCCATTGAGTTATTCACACCCACTATTAATGGGCGTCTCTAATTTCTGGATGAGAGCAGTAAACAACTTTATCTGATAACTCGTTGAATATCCCAACAAGGCGGGGGAATTCTTCGTGCTCTCCAACCCCTCCCATTGGCCATTTAAGGCAGTCGCCAACTGCTGTGTGGGCTGATTGTCTCCCCTAATGAAGCTTTGATAGAGGGATAGATTTAACGAGAAATATGTCGAGTGTTCCAAGTATGTTCATTTGCACCCCTCAGACTGTGACAAACGCTTGAATAGAAACATTTCTGTTTTGAAGTCTATAAACAAATGTGAAAATATTCATTAAAACTACATGTAATCAGAGTAATGAAAGCGTTAACTTAATTCTAGAACAAAGTGATCTCACTAATTGTCGTATGTAAGATTATGCCAATTACACATTGGTACACACATTACATTTAACAACAAATATCCTTACAATGTTATTTCATAATCTTATCAAATCATTGACATCAACTAATTAACAAACTTTGCCCTGTAGACAATGTAAAATGTAATTTCTGTAATCATCAGCGTGCAAGGGACCAAAACTTTTATCATAATCTTTAATACAATTTTTTTTTTCAATCAAAACAGTAATAGTACCAGTAGAAGTATCCTTGGATTTAAAACAATAGAGTTTTTATTGCTTCCTTTTTTGTCAATTACCACTGATATCTGAGCATGAAATTCACATCCCCTTTCCTATCAAATTTCCTGCCTCTATACTCAATATTGCATACACGTGCATATATCATAAATTTGTTCCAAACGTGACTGAGAAACTAAATATCAGTTTCTATGTTACCTGGTTGCCTTGTGAATGGCCAATTAACCATTTCCAAAATGATTACAATTCCCTAGCAACTTGAGACTTTTCAAACAACACCAGCGAGCTTGTAACACCAGACAATTTTGATTTGCCCCACAGTGATGTTACCGAATGATAGAGAAAGGAAATCCCAAGGCACGTGTGGATCCCATGACCTTGAAGGCACCACCGGTGGCCAAGAATATACATCCACCCCCGCAAACCAAGAAGTGAGTCTTTAACTGATTTAGCAGTCATGGGGACATCATCTATGGTTTGGCAATTTCTGATGTCCTTTGTATCCTTGCGTGCATGACATTTTCTGCATCATATTCGCAGCCACTGATCCTTCATATTTCAGCCACGTCCAGGCAGCTCTAAATCAGAAAACAGTTTCAGGTTCAAACGGTTTTCAGGTTTGAAATTATAATGAGCTGTTTGGACATCACCAAGTCCCTCACAAAATACAGAGGCAAATTATGTTGATAATTTTCTTAATCCCTTTTTTTCTAAACGAACTTTACTGAAGTCGATCACCCATCCTACATTTGTACCTTTTCTGCAGGTTGTAATGACAATTTTCATACAGAATGTAGTTGTTTTTTCTTTGATGAGCCTAGTTTCCATTTGCAACCACTTTTTCCTAATGCTAGTTTTTGGACATGGCAAAACTCTTATAATATTGCTTATAATGTCAAATTTGCAATGCAGCCTGAGAAATTCATGTGAATATGTCAGAGCCCATGCCATAAATACAGGTACCATATATTGCTCCCTGACCTGCAAGGCTGATGAAATCACCCTGTGGATTAACGACTAGCATGTCATACTCCTGACTACCTCATATTCATCCCTACCCCCCACCCCCCACCCCACACTTCTTGGAACTAAAAGAGTCTAGAGAAACTATAGTATAAGATCAAGGTTACCACCATTTTGCCTTCCTGCACTAAGTCAGACAAACAAGTCTGGAAGATTACTAAGAGTGCATTCAACTTTAAGTCCACAGCGAGTTCTGTTTCAAGGTGTCAACTCTCCCTTCTGCCAAGATGGATTATGGGAGGAACAATTGTTCCGAATGGCAACGGGGAAGAAAAGCTTCCAAAGTGTCCTGAAACACAGCCTCCGTCCCTGCATCTGGGATAGCATCATTTGAATTTCATAACTGGAGCGAGTGTCTTGACCCAGATGAAGGTGACTTCGTTTAGGAGCTGGAACATTAACCCCTTCAAGATCACTCCCTAAAAATCCAGATGTTACAGCACATGCTGGTCTTGTCCCCGGTGATGACTGGGTTTAATAATGAGATGCAGAATTTGCTGGGACAAGTTAGAGTGATTCACATGGTAAACTTGAACAGACAGCCGGCCAGTCATCTCTCGAGGACAGCGTTACAGACTGCCTGTAATCCCCCAGACGGTTGCCCCACCTGTACACGGGGTGACAGCATCACCAACATCAGACCACAAACTAATCCTCAGACTTGGATTTTTAAAGGGCAGCCCAGAGGGTATATTATTCACTATCCCTGGGCATATCGCTCACCATGCAGCTTCTTTGTTAGAAGCAGGAGAGCAAAGGCGATACAAGGTTACTTACACCTCATTACAGCAAACAAGAGCACTTGGTTGGGTTCTCAGAAACTAAAGTTTATTTTCAGCTAACCACCACCATCAAATCAACCATTATCTGTATGAATAGGGGCATATTTCGAGGAGTAAATCAACTGGCTAAAAGGGCACAGAATAAGGAACAGTATTCAACAAACTAGATCCACATCATTATTAAACAGAAAAGTTCTTCAACTTCTAATAACTCTAGAGCTTACTGGATACTTGTCTGGCCTGCCAGGATTAAGCTTATATCATGCAACACATATCTTACTCATTTCAGACATGGCAGCAGTAGCAATGTGCAACAGACCAAGGAGCAATTATCTGCTTGGGAGGTCAGGGGGCCAGCACACAAATTTTCATAGCATTTTTATAACTTCTGAAAATAGACAGATGATTATGAAAAGGAAGGTTTATAAGTAGGGTAATGTGCCTATGATGTAATGAAATGTGCTGTCATTCAAAGAATGAGCTAAAGTTAACAGACAGAATTCAGAGAACTGTGAAGCATGAATGCAACCTACACAGACTCTACTCATAGACAGATAAAACATGTACAACATGAACAAGCAATCTGGCAAGATTATTTATGGCATGCTGTCCTTTTCAATGTAATCAAGGGGATATCAGAGACATGATCAAATTATGTGTCATGTGACAATTATCTTCCCAGACCTCCCATCTGCAGCTCACCATCATTGTTCAGGTCCCTGGGCAAATATATACGCAAGCCTTTAAAATAGCAATTTTCAGGTCATGTCACTAATTGGAGCAGGTGTTCAGGCAAATGACGAGCAATCCGAAATGCTGCATGTGATTGTTGTTGTTTGTTTGTCCTCCTTGAAGGCAAGTTCTGTAGTCTTTGAAGTTCTAGCCCAAATTGATGCGGCATTCGAAAGGTCTTGTGAAGAGAAAAAAAAAGGGGGAGGGGAATATGGGGGGGGGGGGTTGAAGGGTACGGTAAGATCCTCTATTAAAGGGAAGGTCCTGTTTTGGTTGATGATGGCACGTCGGGATGAAATTTTTTGGCAAGATAATGAGAAACTACTTATGAAATATGAAAGAGCATTGAAATTTATGGGGAATTCAAAGTTTGTTCGACAAAAATTGGTCTAGAAATGGCTGAGAAATGCAAAAATACGTCGTCCGATAAAAGTGTGGGACCCACACTTTCCCCCGTGATACGACCTTACCTCCCTCTACCGTTTGAATTTGACTACATTGGGCTTGGGGCTTTTTCAACCGTTATCTTCCGCACACGCGAGCGATGTGTACCGCACGGCTTGGTCTGGGAGGTTGACCTTTTCACCTCCGTGAATTTGGGAGAGAGACGGCGCGGCGAGGGAATATTGCGTAATCATGGGGGTTCATGGCACATTTGCAGACCTGTATGCACGTCGTGTGTGCGTGCAGGGAGGTGTTCTGTCTCACCTCCCTGGTGCGTGGAGTTCTGTGATCGCACTGCGCTATCAGCCGTCGCGTCGTTCCGCTTGTTTACTTTTCCTCGGTGTGATGCTGCGTGTAGAGCTCTACGGATTCCGACTCGAGAGCAACTGAAACAGTTAGGTTTTGCAAGACGAGGTATACATACGTCTCCGACCCAGAAATCTCGCAAAAGAATATAGAATCTTTCGAAATGAGGCGTAGCTATAGGGGACAACGAAGGGATCGCGATTATTGAAACTGGACAAGATGCCTTCATCCCGTAGAAATGAACCGACGCGACACCTGGATCTACCGACCCCAGCTCGCGATGTCCTGAGTGAAAAAGTGAGTATACAGGCATTTAGTGTAGAAGTTAGTCAGTCCGACCCATCTTTATCCGTAAGTGCATGATGTGAGAGCTTGAAGTTTATCTCGTGAAGAATATCCTGTGCCTGCTAGAAAAGATGTATGTAGGATGACCCACAAAAGACTTGATTACTTTATTTTTTCACCTTGATTTTCAAGGTTTTATGCGTGTAAAAAGCTCAGAAAAATAGATTTCTGAATAATGAAATTCGCAAGGGGTAATCGGCCAAACGAGAATGAAGTAGGGTCCCTTAGTGCCGAGTGTTCGTTGATCTGAAAATGAAATAAATTTCGTTATTCTGAAGCGTCCATAGTATTCTCAAGATTATGTGTATCGATCCGAAAACGAAATAAGGCTCGTTATTCCAAAAAGGAGATTCATTAGTCAAAAATGAAAGAATATTCGTTATTAATTCTAAAAGTGAATAATATGTACCCAAAGAGAATGGGGGAAGGGGTGATCATAATTTCTGTCGAGTATAGTTTACATGAGATTTGGAAGGGGATGATCTACACTGTATACTACTAGGTAGTATCAGAAACAGGGGTACACAATGGCGCGGCAGCATTACACCCTCGTCGTGTCATTTTCTTTTCCCTACCTTTGAGTAGCCCCTATTTATAATAACCGTTCCTACATCATATTACATAGCTCATCCTTATAATGTAATTAATCTGTCATATCATAATCATAAAAATGAAGTATACAATACCTTCAACATAACGACTAACGCTGGCCGTTTGGCGGAGGTTCAGTGGTCCGATGCATCATGATAATGTGCGTGTGTTTGCGTATCATTTTCATTCAATTTTCTCTGCGTAGTATCCTATATACTTTTTTATATGTATTTTGATTTGTTTGCTTTTGTTTTCAAAGCTCTTCAATTACTGTTTGTTATTATTAAATTGACTGAGACTCTACATGTATATGCCGTAGAAGACTGTAGGTTGTTCATTCACTGTGTCAGTTTTGTCCATCTATGTAGATCGTACATATTGTACATAGATCCATCATGATGAATTGCTGTTTGCTTTGATGTGCCCTTTTCTTTGAAGTGCTGAATAATTATGAAAGTTATAATAAATGGAAATATGAAATAGATTTTGTAATTTGACAAGCTATAAGTTGATTTGCAGGTTGCATAATTCCATTTCCATTTCATAATTTGTTATCACAGTCAGTGAGAACAGCTTGATGTCAGGTTCTAAAACTTTTTAGGATGCTGTGATTATGTTCCCCGGATGAATCCCTTCTTCATCATGGGAACAATGCGTGTATATAATTTTTCATAGATTGTCGGTTATGAATGCAACCAATGTCTTTTCCTTTTACAATTTCAGTAGGCTATGGATACTCTACATCTCAAATGGCACTTTAGTGGTTTCTCGGGACCTCTGAAAATGAAATCAGACCACCAAACTTCTAAACAGTTTATATTTTGACGGTTCCATCGGAGAACTGTGTCGAAAAAAAATGTTTCCTTTCATTGGTAGGCCACGATACATTTCTTTTTTCGGGTCGTCAAAATTCGAATTGAACGTTTTTGTAAGCGATCCGAACAGGACACCAAAAATAGATGAATAAATAAAACTCAAGTTTGTCTCGGAATTAACTTGTGAAAACTCAATTGGTTCCATTAACAGGGAACGCGGGATATTGCGATGAATCATGGTAGTCAATGAGATACGTTGTAATAATGACCCGACGTTACTCTTTCAATATACGTTTACGCGTGAAAAAAGAATGAATCTCTAATTCCACTGTATCAATTTTTTTTAATAGGTCTTAGGAGCAAATCGAGAAAAGACAGGAATGCGCATTGGAAGCCAGTCAACAAAGATAATGTTATTCTAATAAATATATCAACAAACGTGACCTGTTCTTTTTCGCATTGTGTGTGTGTGTGTGTGTGTGTGCATGTGTATTTGTGTTTTTGTTTTATTTTGTTTTTTTTTTTTTTGTAGAATGTGAAAACACGTAAGGCCTATATCGGCCTATATGACGCTTATTTTTATTCCGCGAATTTCTTATTAGTCAGAATGGAAGGCATTGTGTGAATATCATTTTACTCTGGTACATAAACTACGGGATGTGCAATTGAATCGTATATTAGTTGAAGAAAATGTCTACTCATGGAACCATGGTAATGATAAAATTATATATGAAAATGTTTCTGTTTTGTTCCTTTCTTACACAGGCAGATGTGTTCAACAAAATAACAAAACCAAAACCAAAAGCACAGAGGTTCGGACATGCCGATTTTCTATTCCCGGCCACGAAGTATCGCCAGAGACAAGTCGCTTTATCCATCTGTCTTTCTCCTGAAAAGTTTCTTCCTCCACCTCTCCGAAGTTCGGCTGAGCCCCTTCACAGCCTGAACGTTCCTGGCGAAAACCATGCCCAGCCCGAGGCCTGTCATTCCATCTGGCCCGCTGCTACCACTGCCCACCTGTCTAAAGAGTTGAACATTGGGGAACGACGTTGATGGCATCACAGCGAGTATCCACGGTGGTTGTTCAAACTGTGTGAACAGTTCCTTTGGTAATCTACTCTGCTGTGGAATCGGCAGTAGACTATATCATGGTGTACTATTAGGCCGTAATTTTTTTTTAATACAGTGTACTGTACATTGTTCTAAGTTTTGCACGCAACTATATATCCCCACAAACACAAGAGCCACTATTAGGGTTCGCGCGTATGCCAAAAAGCGGGACACAAATGTCGAGATTTACATGACCATCGTAATCTCGAGATTTTTGCAAATGTGCACACAAAATCCCACTAATTTGCGCGATCAGCATCGCGACGGTACCCCCAACAAATCTTGCACTTGATTTCTGAAATAGTGCGCTGATTTGCTCCCGGTGACCGCGTAAACGGCTGACCGAAAATACTTTACTCATCTCCAGATTTTATATTCCATCATTCAAGCGAGCATCACAATAATGGTTAAATGACAACATCACGCTACTGTGTGGCAGCTGCGTAAATATTGTCGGTACATGCAAACGCGTGAAGAGGGGGAAAAATCTCGAGGTTTGGAGTTCAATCGTCATCCTGGGTCGTCATCCCGCTATGTTGTTATACGTGTGGATCCGGCTAATGGCGCGTAGATATTCTACATACTGGAAAGATAGTAAACACAATATCAAGACATGCATGATCATGAATGCGAACGATCCGGGTGAACAAGCGAATGTTGTATCATTGTACTGATAGGGTATTATGAAGGAAATTGTACGTATAAGGTCCACGAGTGTTACTTTAGTAGCCGCGTTTGTACGTACCATATAGCGGGTTACCAAGCTCCCCGAAACTCGAGTTTTTATTTTGTTTTGTTTTATTTGTTTTCTTTGTTTTTGTTGAAACCGTTAATCGACACTCTCCAAATTAATTGGTTAGTAGAGTATATCTGCGCTCGGAAACTAGAGTTTGTTGGGCTTTTTGTCTGTTTCTTTATTTGTCTGTTTTTATTTTTGCAGCCTTTCTCCCTTACAGAAATACTAGTAACTCGCTAATTGCCTATCGATAAATCGATAAAACTACAAGCATTGTTCTTGAACCTCACATACATTGTCGAGTGCACGCCGTTGTGGCGTGCGCTATGAATGATGGGATATGAAAGATTCGAGTTTTTGTGGTCGACCGTTCACACGTATCTGCGGGACAAAGATTAGCGCGCTAATAACAGCAAGATTTCTTGGGTTTAGCATTGCGCTGCTGACCGCGCTTTGTTGGGTTTTTGTCCACTCGTGCAAAGAACTCAGTTTACTAGCGGGTTACAAATTTCTCGTTTTGTTACCCAGTAATTTTTATACGTGTGAATCCCCCTATAGGCGTGTATAGATGGGTAATGAATGTCAGCGCGTTTTCACTTATTTTTCATGTTTATTTAGGCTGTATGTTTGTTTATTATTGCCCTTGTCATATTCAACAACACAAAAAATTACGATACAAAATAATAATACATGTATTATACTCAGTATACATTACGCAACAGTCACTCCAAAGATATTACCCTGAATGCCCATCCCCCGTCACATGGACGTAGGGCCTAATTTACACTGTACAGCGACGTTCAAACAGTAAAAACATTGACTCAACGATCAATCATTAGTTCACACATTGTATACACACATGTTTACATGTATGCTGGTTAATTTCTTTGGTAGTGCAATACGCTGTACAGGCCTGCTGGTAAATTCCCACAAGATGTTCGTAATCTGTCCTTTTTAGTACCTCGGATAAGCTTGATTTTCAGACATTTCCTTTTTTATGTCGAAGGTATATTTTCTCTCTTCCTTTTCTCGTATTATCCCTTTTAATTATCCCTGGATGAATTTTCTTAGCAAATATGTGGCTCGACCGTAAGTTTCTTATAGATAATCTATTACATCGGTAAGTATGTAATTTTGCTATTAACAAACAGGCAATGTTCGCACCTCTTTAAAATAATGGCAGAGAGAAGTTTAAATTTGCGCTTTCAAGCACAGCGATATGCTTGACGTGGAATTATTGTAGGTGATATATTGAATACGACTGGGAAGAACACTGTCGAACCGAAGATAATGATAATTCACATGTTACTGCTCAGTATTATCAGTGTAATTCATATTTGTATAATATTCACATTATTAGTACAGGTGTATTATGTCTCGCCATCGTTGTTGTTCCTGTTACAGGTCATTGGTCATTGGTGTTTTTTGTTTTTTGTTTTTGTATGTGTGCTATATGCCTATACCTCGCGAATCGTGAAGAGGCTAATGGCTGGGAGCCAAATGATATCAGATAATTATTGTCGATAGCATTAGCACTAACTGGAACGGATTCCACGTTCTCTGGCGTTATGAGCATCGTCAAAATAATCTTGACAAAACATATTTTCTCCTCAATCAAAACAGAGGTTCTCAGGAGTTTTGTAATGACAACTTATATAGAGAATGAAATTATTTGTGATGATGATAATAGTACAGTATTCATGATAATCATTATAAAAAACGGTATAAAAAACGGTAACAACAAAGGCAACAATTTCAAGCGGCAATACCAATTCCAGGAGTTAGCTGTTTTGTTTAGATATAACCTCGATTTGTTTTTTAATACCACGAACTGCATGTTTGTGATTGATGAAAAAAAAGTTAAGTGCATTAATTACTTCACGCAACCACATTGGCCTCATTAGCTGTTATACGAGTTGATAAGAATAATCACAGAAATATTCATTTTCAAAAGTGATTGACACTTCGTCTTGTAATTGTACTTACATTTCCCTTGAAATGTTGGTATGTACGGTCCGATATCACCATCTCCGGTTCTGTCCGAGGTCATAATGTGCTGTAATCGTGGATACTGGTTAGTTCGGTTAGCTTCAAGAGGGATAATTTTAAAGCGAGATGCCGATCCAGAGCACTTGCAAGATAAACTTTGTACACTGACGAGAAACTAACTGTAAACAATCGAGGGAACTTGATTAACCACAACTGAAATGCTCTTCCAGGGAATATAAAGCATATGAAAATATGTATGTAGGGTTCACCTTCAAGATCAACTCCTCTTGTTTTGTTCTAATTTATTTATTTTGTAATTCAATTATTTTTTAGTGTCTTTTTATTGCACTTCATTGTACTTGAATGATGGTGAATAAAACTAGACTGAACTAAACTAGAACCGAGTTTGTAATCCTTGACAAGATCAACCTTGTTTCGTTATGTTCGTCAAGTTCACAGCTTTGTCGACCTCATGTTTCAGCAAGGAACTGTGAACGGAAAGATATCCCCTCCCTCTCTCTCCCTCCCCCCCCCCCCCTCTTTCTCTCTCTCTCTCTCTTTCTGACCTTAGTTTCAGGCTTACCGTGTTGTTTTGTTTCAGTTTTTACATCAGAATTGTCGGAAAAGATTTGAATGTAATCCATGGTCGGGGAGGTGTGCTGCCGCACATTTTCAGCCCTCGTCTTACTGCATCCGATTGAAAAATTGCCTTTTATACATCGACGTTTATAAGCATTAGAAATCTGATCAGTGTTTTTGAAGTATCTTTGACAAAATAAATCATGGATGTACATAATCGAGAAGAATTCAAACCTACGACCTCCTGATCTCCGGATTTTCAGGAATATATTGACATCTTATTCCTACACAAAATTTTGGTACACTGTCTTTTACATCTATGTATCTGTGTATGCCCGAAATGAGTTGGATGTGATGTATACAATTTCTATAAAATGATACATGTATCTATAGGTCACACCAATGTCTCATCTGTATTATGGTTTGCGAATTGTCTCCATGTTGATACTTCATAGTTTTCCCCTCCAAAATAGCCCAAAAGAGTCTTGCTATTTAATTTAAAGAGAATTGCTGCAGTCTGTAGGCCTATCGTTGTATTTTTATACTATGTGAAAATTATTTACCATACTACACGCATTTTTTTAAATATTACAATGTTATTGTATATAAGATCAACAGATTTATCATTATTTATTATAAGGCTTGTTTCTTATACTACTTACCTTTCCACATCAAACAAGATACATTGTTTAGCACTGTCAAAATTGTGATTGAAAAAAAAAATTATGTGGTGTGGTTTACGTAGGTACATGTATACAAGTATTTATTATATATACAGATATTATATATATATATATATATATATATATATATATATATAATATATATATATATATATGTGTATATAAATATATATATATATATATTATATATATATATATTTATATATATATATATATATATATGTATATATATATATATTATATATATATAAATTATATATGTATTATATATATATATATATATATATATATATATATATATATATATAATATATATATATATATAAAGTAAAAGAATTAGTAGAAGAAAAACGCCGTAAAAAATAAATCATAGATCTTGAAGATCTTAAAAACGGAGCATAGCTCTCAAATACTGAAAGGCAAGGTCACACTCTTCATCAGTTCAAGAGTGTGACCTTGCCTTTCAGTATTTGAGAGCTATGCTCCGTTTTTAAGATCTTCAAGATCTATGATTTATTTATTTTACGGCGTTCTTCTTCTACTAATTCTTTTACTTATTATCATCAAGATGCCGAGCAGACCAATTTTCTTATTACATTTCTGTATATATATATATATATATATATATATATATATATATATATATATATATATATATTGGCCTCTTGTTATTACCATTTCTATTTCTGTTCAAATGCATGCAAATTGGTTGCTATTTTGCTTTTATGTTTATGTCTCATCAAGCCCTTGAAAAAGGCTGGTGAAACAGCCGAAAGCTTGGGGAATAAAGGCAAGACTGAACATCACTGCAACGTCTATACTGCAAGTTTTTCTTCCGTCACACACACACACACACACACACACACACACATATATATATATATATACTGTATATATATACGTAAAACTGTCTCGAAATTACTCAAATTTCCAGTTCTATTCTGAAGAATGGGAAAAGACACGCGAATACAAGCGGTGTTCAAAATTTACAACAAATACACATGTACACACATCTCTGTATGAACACTGTCAAACACTGTACAGTTTGTGATAATTATGATGGTCACTGCATGTTATAGATTTTGCTTGTGGAGATAGATTGACAAGAGTTTTGGCTTGACGGCATCGTCTTCCATACGGTTACAGCTCGTTATTCCGAAGGTTCGTTATCCCGAAGGCTCGTTATTCCGAGGCTCTTCAGTCCGAAGTTTCGTTATTCCGAAGGTTCGTTATTCCGAATTTCATTTTCGGATTAACAAAATCTTCGGAATAGCGAACCTTCTGAATAACGCTACAAAAATGTTCGGATTAACGAACCCTTTTTCATTTTCAGATTAACCAACCTCTAGGTATAGGGAATTTGTGTGTGTCGGATTAAGGAACCTTCGGAATAACGAACCTTCGGAATAAAGAACCTTCGGAATAACGAACCTTCGGAATAAAGAACCTTCGGAATAACGAACAGCACCATTCCATGTACAGCCAAGATTTCAACCTGCAGATGAGCCAAGACACCTTGTTTCATACGTGAGTATATAGGTATCATAAAAAGCTGTCATTGATTTGAAATTGTAACACGACATTTCCATATAGAATAATGTAAACCTAAATATAGAATCATATAAAATGTCTTTCAGGGTGTCTTACTAAAAATCGTTTGATTAAAACATTGCTGATTTCTCCGTACCGAAACTTGTATGGATCATCACATCGCCTCCAATGTATACGTTGTTTATAACAAACGCTCAGTAAGATTTGTGTAATATGAACCATGACTCCATTCTGTCAATATATTTCGAGTTTTGCAGTCGAATTTCACTGTGGGGTGTTTGAGAGATGTACATCATGATAACTGCTAGGGGGTTGAATGTTCCAGCATGATCCTGTCGAATTTACTTGTATTATAGGTATACATCGGAGCTCCGTATTGTAGCTCGATCCACTAAACATGGGCAAGTCAGTTTGCATGCTATATGCACAGTGAAATCAGTGAAATTTCGGCCACTATAATTATACTGAACAAAACATACGATCCCATCGCTGACAAAAACCTGACAATATTGATATTATAGATAGCATTCTAATTAGAAGTTTCCATGAAGTATAATACAACATAAATATGTAATCAAGTCACTGCCAGGGGGTCTTACCAAAAACAATTCTGAGTAAAATATTTTTGATTCAATGATTCATCACATCGCGTTCGGTACGTGTTTACTTATTTTGTTTACACGTGCTAAGCAGAATAAAGCAGAATGAACCATTTGTCAAGCAGGTAAGTCATATTATTCATGACGTGATTGACAATACAGACTTTGCCACAATAGTTCCGTAACGGTAAATTAACACAAAATCTATAATCATCGTTTGATGATAAGAAACCAAGTGTTGTCTTTATTATATTCCATGAATACTTCACGTATAAAACGTTGTGACACTATTACGTACGATACCTGCCCGTAATATGGATCATTCACGTAAACAAATCCCCGCTCTTATTTTTTTTTCCGGCAGTTGTAACGGGGAAGTGACTGTATGTGTATCAGACACAGCTATTAAAAAAAAGGGTGATTTCATTCATGCAAACGTGTATTATTACTATTTTGTCGCATGATTTCGGACATGAATTTCATACAGTTCAGAAGCAGCAGTGAGATTGAAATATTAACATACCTATAGAGATGACCCTTGGTTGCCAAACATACCGATTTGGCAGTCCAAATCAAGGAACCAGCCAATAAATGGTATATATTTTCCTTCTCTAATTCTGCTTTCTTTATTTCCATCTTTGAAAAGACATGATTAAGAAAAAACTTTGAATTTCAGAAACTCAAGTCCTACAGGCCTACCGGTAATTGCAGTGTCGTTGATTTTCAATTGACAATTACAAATGTATGTCGCATAACTCACATTATTATCAAACATAACTCTCTAAAAAAAAAGATCGAGTGAAAATATTCACTCTCGAAGGAGTGAATACAAAAAAAAAGTGAATTTCGAGTGAAATTGGAGTGAATTTCGAGTGAACATGTTCATTTTCACTCATTTTGGAGTGACCGCAGGGATCACTCGAAGATTTTGGACTTGATATTCCGTAACAGTAAATTAACACAAAATCTATAATCATCGTTTGATGATAAGAAACCAAGTGTTGTCTTTATCATTTTCTATAATTTATACTTCACGTATATGTTGTGATACCAAGGAGGTACTACGTACGATACCTGCCCGTAATATGGGTCATTCACGTAAACAAAAATCTCGGCCTCGAATTATACGATTGGTAACAAAAGCTATCATTGATTTGAAGTTGTAACACGTCGACATTTCCATAAAGAATAATTAATAAACCTAAATAAAATGTCTTTCAGGGGGTCTTACTAAAAATTATTTGATTAAAACATTGTTGATTCCTCCGTACCGAAACTTGTGTATGGTTCTATCACATCGCCTCCAACGTATACATTGTTTATATAACAATATAACGCTCAGTAAGACTCAATAGGCGCTTTCACATCAGCCCGATGTTTCGAAATAGCGCGCTATTTTCTGACTTGGGAAATTAAAAAACATCTCGAGCTTGGATTTTTATCGGGCTGATGTGAAAACGCCTATTGTGAACCATATAAGCATTATAACTCCATTCTGTCAATATCGCCGGTGGAGCTCTATTGTAGCTCGATCCATGGCATGGGCAAGTCAGTTTGTATGCTATGCACAGTGAAATCAGTGAAATCTCGACCACTATAATTATACTGAACAAAACATACGATCCCATCGGTGACAAAAACCCGACAATTGATAGTACAAGTATATATAGCATTCTTACTAGAAGTTTCCATGAAGTATATACAACATAAATATGTAATCAAGTCACTAGCTGCCAGGGGGTCTTACTTAAAATAATTCTGATTAAAATATTTTTGATTCAAATGATGGAACATCGCGTTCGGTACGTGTTTACTTATTTTGTTTACACGCGCTAAGCAGAATAAAGCAGAATGAACCATTTGTCAAGCAGGTAAGTCATATTATTCATGACGCGATTGACAATACAGACTTTGCCACAATAGTTCCGTAACAGTAAATTTACACTAAATCTATAATCATCGTTTGATGATAAGAAACCAAGTATTGTCTCTATTATATTCTATAAATACTTCACGTACAAAACCTTGTGATACCAAGGAAGTACTCCGTGATACCTGCCCGTAATATGGGTCATTCACGTAAACAAATCTCTGCTCGTTAGCTTTTTTTCGGCAGTTGTAACGGGAAGTGACTGTATGCGGTAAATTTTGATTAAAAAATGATAAATGACCGGACGATAGATTGCCTGAATTTCACCCCAGCATTTTTTTTCTTTTTTTTTTTGGGGGGGGGGGCTGTAACTTCACAATTATTTTCTATAAAAATGTAGTGTCTATACTAATGTATTTTGGCTCATTTGGAGGTTGAAATCTTGATGCAAACTTCTTTCGTTTCATGTGTGTGAAGCTGCAGCCTGCAATATAGGTGTAGCGTTTCAAATATTGGCGTCGTCTATCTGTTTGGATACTTTCTGAAATATCTTGACACACACAAAAAAATCGGAAGTTTCCGATCGAGTTTTTTTCCTACTTTTGGGAATTGTGAGGGTGGCTAGTCGCGATTATTCAATAGTGCCTCACATGCGCTGATCAAGCCTGTGTCAAGACAGTCATAAACATATCTCTGAGCTGGCGGTTTGAACATCAAAAATTCAATCGAAATCCATCTAGGATCTTTTTTCTGTGTGTGTGTAGTAGCTAGTACACGTGTGTCTAGTCTTCAAACTTTCATGTTCGAATAGATGATAAAATCGTTGATGCCGGTGGTTCTCAAGTACAGACATACGCGAAATATCTACAGTCGGTGCCATAATCATTCAATTACTTTCTTCGGACTCACAAAGTTTAGTACCCAATGGCACAACCTTGGATACATAGTATTCAATGGATGGAGCTGTACATTACTAGACATTCGGATCATTTCCATAACCAGGTAGGTAGGGATACTGGTATCGGCGACCCAACACATTCAATGGGGTTACGATACCGGTGTGTGTTCCACCGTACACCAAATGAAGCAAGTGGCTGGGCATTGGGTATTGTGTGTGTTTCTCTGGTGTGTGTAGGCCTGTACGGCGAGAGTTGGGAGAAGGGGAGAGAGATTCTGCCGAGAGTCCTTGGGGAGCTCGCAGAGTATAGGAAAGCCTAAAAATAGATGTGTTTCGGTCAAGGGGTCAGGAGGGCCTGTCGCTTGGTGGAATGGAAGGCGTGGAAGGTGGCTGGAGTTTGGCTCGCAAAACGCAGAGACAGTATCGTATTGCAATGGAAACGGCAGGTGGCGCTCTGTATGTAACGGTCATCCTGATAGATGTTGGAAAGATTTTGCCTTCTTGCAGCAAATTACTATGTACTAAATTCGTAATTTTCTCATCTATTTTACCCTGTAATGTGAAACGAACCATCGTGGATGTTGATACTATCCTTCCTCAACACAATTTCATCAAGTATTCTGCAAATACTAGCAAATAACATTCTGATACGCCACATAAACAGGAACAGGACCATCCCTTTAAGGGTAAAAATGGATAGGCCTAAGCATTCTTGAAATCATTAATCATTTGGGGTCTCAATGGGACTCAGTGGATAGGGAGACGGGATGACAAAAAGGAGACGCACGTGGTTTTAAAAGGCCAAGGGTACCCTTGGTATCTCCCTTGTGGTGATTGATGCAACAGAAAAAAATTGGCCAGTGACGCAGACATGTGCCTGTTTATGAGGCTAATCAAAGTCTGGAGGCATGGCTGTTTGTGGTACCATGCGCCAGAAATCAGTCAATACGTGCCACAAAAATAAGTAGTACCAGGTTGGCATGAGTACGCCCTCGCCTGGCCATAGTGTGACTGAATCCTGGCTCATGTCTCACTGGCGGTCTCACCCAAGTTTATTATTTTCCATTTCAAAAGACATAGGCCCTATTAAAAACATCACTACAAAGAATGTACAGATTCATTGCATCTCGTATTCCAATCCAAGTAACCAAATTTGTTTCACTTCAGTCCTAAAATATGCGGGGGGGGGGGGGGGGGGTTCTGTTCAAACTGTGAAAAAAAAATAAAGAAGACTTCATCACTCAAAATGTGAAATTGTTTGCTAAATTACCCCAATACACTAACATTCTCTATGAAGTTTCAAGAAAATGTAGTTTCCAAATGAGGTTCATCTTGCACAGGAACTCTCTCATAGTAACAACAACAAATTTCTTATTTATTGCTGACTTTTCATGATCCCCCCCCCCCTCATTTTGGGTTAGAGGAGTGATGATATCAAAGCCCATGAATGTATCATGTGTCATGTGTTCTGATTTCCTTGCATGGCCATATTTTACTCTACAGGATCTTCATGCAGCAAACAGAATATAAATTATCCATTAGGCTTGCTTCAAGGACATAAGAAAAGTGGAGTTGATCAGTATTCAGATTTATGTTAGTAAGAAGCAACTTCACATTGAGATTAACCATGTTATTCATCCAACGCGATGATTCTAGGTTCACGTTGCTTACTTGAATCATGTAACAAAAATATGTTGAGGTTTACCACAACATTATGAGTAAGGCTGATAACAACACAACTTCACATATACACACTGTTTATGACATTTTTGGGGTAGGTTTTTATATGTAAGATCCTTCTTTCTTTGCTGCTATTATAGCATCCATTTAACCTTTACATTGCTTTGAGGCAGGGAGGACACACTGAGTATCAAAGTGTCATGTTGTAGCCATTCATTGCCATGTAAACTGGTTCTAAACAACCTCACCTGGCCCAAATATCTGTGAACACTATTGGTGCCAAACATGTTCAAACCTGGTTCCAACCCAAGCTCTAACAAAAGACTGTGACATCATCACTTTGGTACTCTATATCAACGGGGCCTGTGAAGGCGACCCCGCATCCAAAATGGCATCTTTGGTGAATTAGGTGATTTTTGCAACCACGCTAAAGAATATATTGACTCAGATTTAGACATCTCCCTAGAGCAAGATGTATGATATTTCTCATATCTTCTGTTGCTACTCCCACATACATATTCAAAGGAAGACAAGCATTCTTGTGCATATTCTGCATTAAATATGTGACACTCATCTATATGACACCCTCAAGAAAAAGAGACTGAATACTGTCAGATTTCCTGCAATGTGATTCACAAAACCCAAGGTTTCCATCCTTCCTTCCTCATCAATTTTCACACTTTGTAAAGTTGCCATGGCAACTGAAAATATGAGTAATTGAATGGGGTAATCCCAGAAGATCGGCTGAGATCCGACTCCTGGCCTTGCGATTACAGACTACTGACTAGCCAAATCTACACAGCCGGAGCTGCTAGCGCACAACTATTGAAGGTTGGCCCTGGATAGGGAGACTAGCTATTGGCATAAGGAAGAGGGGAGGGGAGGGGGGGGGGGGAGGAGTAAGGAGAGGGGTCTAGTCTGATGATGTCATGGCTCGGACAAACTACGTCCTCAAGCCTAATTGCTTACATCACTTTTTCCTCGCCATCAGAGTTTCCTCATAAATGAATACCGCAGACAGCACAGCACATACCTACCACGGCAGGGTGTAGAGGGACACATTATGTATTATATACAGACACAGAGGCAGACAAACATACACACAAGCAAGGAAACGCAGCCAGACATACTGACAAGCTTTACAAAAAGACAGAAGACAGGAAAATGGATGGATAGGAAGATTGATGGACAAACAAACTGACAGATAGACATAGAATATGTTTGTCAAGAGACACATGAAGACAAAGACCAAGAGACTGATAGATAACTAGATTGAACACTAGATTTGAAAAGTTTTGTAATAATCAATATAAAATGATAAATAAGTGAGAAAAAATAGAAAACAACTGAAAGAAGCATTATTTCTCACATTTTACAACATATCCCAATAAGATAGCTTTTTTTTTCCAGGGAGTGCCACAAAAATGTCTATAAAGTTACAACATTGACATTTTAAGTCCAATGTTACAGTGTCCTAGAATGCACCTTGTAAAAATTTTATGTAGGTATGAGTTTACAAAAACAGCGCCCTCTTGTGATAAGACCTTTACACTTTGGATTTGGAGACACTAGCAGCAAAGTTCACCCCTGCCTAATGATGACATCACAACCAATGATGGCTGAAGTCACAGTAGATAATTGTTAATGTGTTGGACTGAAAACTGAAAGCAAGTGCCTTTGGAACCATTTCATCCTAGCTTGAAATTATATCACAATGCATTTAGTGCCAAGTTGTCAGTCAGAGGTTACAAATGCATCACTATCATCTATCTTGTGACAGGCTTACATTTTTTTTTTCATATACAGAAAAAACATGGTAGGAAAAACAAAAACATGATGAGATATGGGTAGAATGAATGGCTTGTACAAGTACATTTCACCTGTATTGGCAAGAAAGTAGAAAAGATAACAGCTACATCCTTTCATAACCATTGAGTTGTCTATTTCCCTGTATATATTTTTTTTTGTGGATATGTACAGTATTTTGATGCAAAACATTAAATCTTTGATGCCCTTCATATTTCTATGGACATCCCAGTTAGTTTGGTTGGGATTTTTAGTCATATCTGGATTTGCTCAAGTGCAAGGTCCCTAATTTGATACACAGCCATGACGCTGGGGACTTATATTGAAGGTTTTGATACGACAACAGATGGAATTCTTTTATATATAATTGCCGATAACCTCTCCATGCCTCAGAAGGTAAGGAAAGATTTGTGATTGGGAGAAGGGAAACTTTAGGCTGACAGGTGAGAATTGACTAGGGTTGTGAAACCAAAACTTTTGAGAAGTCTGAACAAGTCGTTAGTCACCACTGTAAGTAATGACACCCAGGAGGCGCGGAGTCCCAGCTGAATCACAGCATGTTGACAAGCCGACCGCACTGTAGCCATGTGTCTACTGCCCTCTTTGGCAAAGGACAGTATAGCTAGGTAACAGTGAGCTACCCACAGATTGTGTTAAAAGCCATTAAGTTACAGTTTTAAATGGCCATGACAAACACCCATTTTTAGAAGCTTGAATACCTGTTTCATAGAAAATCTGTAGGAGGGCACAAATACTAATAAATAGGAAATATCAAATCAAATTCTTCCAATTCCAACAGACAAGAGATGAGGGCAATAATAAAATATTGTCCCTGAGGTCATTTGTTAGGACACTTTCTGATTGGATTAAGTCTTCAGATTTAAGGTGATTCAGTCAATAAGTTTCAAAATACATTATCTGTGTGAATGTGTTCACAAATATGACATAATTAGATTTGAACAGCTTTAATACTCTGTGCTGGCAAAAGCAAATCAGTTTAATTGGTATGTACATTGTAACATAGTACACTGTTACATAACACACAACATTATGGTTCTCTTCCTCATGTAATCACTAATGAATGAATGCTGTGAAATAAATTTGTCAACATCTGATTTTTATGAATGCTACTTCATTTCCTAGAAAGTTAACCCTGCTCCCTAGGTCTGATCCTGAGGAATGAGCACATTTCTGGTGTCTACTCATGAATGTTACTGTAATGTAACCTCTTCAGATGTGAATGTATGTGCTACCAGAACACCACACAATTTGCCAAGGGCAATTTTCTTACTGTGGACATATCTGATAGGAGCAGCCACCTAACTTTGATAAAAAGGTCTACTGCTCATCAAAACTGGAATGATGTAAGGAACTCTTCTTACTGAACTAAGTGCAAAGATGAAGAACACATTTGGCACTGAAAAAAAAAAATTGGGAGAAATAGGGTACGTATGTAGAGGTCATTACAGCACATGGTGTGAAAGAAGCATTGCACACATGTTTGAATGTTTGTATCTAATGTCCACAGTGACTAATACAACTCAACTCAACTGTTTTACAGATTTGTCAATACTTAATGCAAAGGTGATAACGCAACCTTTCATTTTGCTGCGCTGCTAATAAACTCCTTTGCCTAAGCTTTTTCTTTTCCTAACTGGTGAAGTCTCACATAGCATCACAAATTTCGAAATATTTTTTTTTCCTTTTTTTGCCATAGAGTTAGAATATCTCCGGCCAAGTTGTAAAACAAAATGTTTACGTTTTATCAGTTTTCTGAGTATCCTTATTTTATTTCAATACATCTTTCAAGATTTTGACTGGGGCAGTTACATTTTCTTATCTTCAAATTCCTTCGGCCAGAACAATTCTCTTACAGTATCTAGGCTTTTCAATGAATGCAGTGTCTGATATCACCCTTTAAGTTTCTTCATATCAGACATATATTGATGAAATTTATGAAAAATTAAAGTTTCATATGCTTTAATCAACCAGTCACATTGGTCACAGTTCATTTCATTTCATTTCATTTTATTGCAAATGGCAATTTCATGAAGTGATGATAGTATCACCTATCTAAACAACTCTCCAACAGAAACTGATCAAAGAAATTTTACAACATTTATCACATGAAATTACAAAAACAACGAAAAACCAGTGCAGCAAAGTCTAGCACAGCATTCAAATGTTACTAAAAAGCCACTGCTGGTACGTCACAAATGAAATTTCCTGCACTCTTCAGGAGTTTGCCAAAGTAGGTGGCACTATATGTTGCCTTCCATTAACGTTAAATGTGTGAAAGGACCTCCAAAGTACATCTCTCTCTACCTGATTAAAGGTCACCCAAGCTGTTTTCAGTCTGCTACGGAAAGTCTTTGGAAAAATGGGTAGACGGCTCAGCAAATCATCAATTTCATATCAAACAGAGTGAAATCATAAATGACTCAAATTTCATGCACACGGAGGACCACTTTACCCTTTGGTGCTTGGAAAACGCCGCCAAGATAACCACAAACGATTCAATGAACTCGCAAAGACGAGAACAACAACCCTACTAGACGTAAGAGAGGACTCATAAAAATGTATTTTGAGATGGTTGTCATGAACTAGTTATCTAGAGTGTGTCAGGGTCATCTGAACAAAAAAAGAAAGAGACAGGAAAACACTGACATTCAAAGATGTCTCCGATCCACCACAGATGCGGCTTACTTCTGATGTCGACCGACTATCAAACCTGGCGTGACAACATTTTTGCGGAGCATGGCAAAAGGAGGAGACAGGAGGAGGGCAGGGAGGAAGAGGATCACTAAAAGGTTTGGATGCAGACGATGACATCGAATCCTCTGAGGCCTGGTCTCTCCTCTCATCTTTCAGCCGGTTCTATCACTTTAAAGGTAGCCGCTTCTCTTCCCACCTCACTTTAATTTCAAAGTATTCCCACAACCTCATCCCTACTTCAAATAACCATTGTTGACTAATGGTATGAAAAAAATGGCCTACATCTTTTCTTTAATCAATGCAATGTCATTAAAGCATCTCCCCATCATAATCAGGAAGGAAAATCACTTTGGTAGGCACTTGTAGCATAATGGCTCTAAACAGAATAACATGATTTAAGTAAGCCTAATTTCTTTCATGGGAATGACAGAATCATTTTGTGAAAGAGCTCTTCAACCTTGAAAAGTAGGAAACCAATTTGCAAGCCATTACACACAGACCTCTAGACCTTATTAAAACAAATCTAGACTTTGTAAATCACTTCTGGTGAGAACTTCTGGGGTTCACTTCTCAAAACATGCATATTTCATAACCCCAAGTATGATGTCATTCTTTCATCTTATCGAGATTTACTATAACGGGGATGATTGCCATTTCCAAAAAGCTTATATATTTCATGAATATTTCTCTGAGGTAAGAGTAATGACGTATTTTACCCTTTTCATAAACTCACCCTCCAATTATCCGCCTAAGAATAATGCGGACATTTCAATAAAAAATGCATTCACAAACTCTGAAAATTATCTGCATTAATTTTACGAGCGCCCGTCCTGAAAAAGGCGGATAATCGTCATGGTGACTGCACACGTCCCTCCTGTGGGAAAGACAGGTGACGTTTGACCGCACCCCGGCAATTATCCGCATTATTTGGGTTTGCGTTCATAAACTCCAAATCTGGTCCCGATGCTGCTATTATGCGGATAATAGAAGGGTCGAAAAAAAGCGGATTATTCTTTCCCCGCTCCGATTTTACGACCGAATGATGCGGATATTATCCGCATTATTGAGTTTATGAAAGGGGTATTTGAGAAAGAAAACAGGGTAGAGCAAACTGCATTCTGTACTTTGGTATCAATCATTGCATACACACATACACACAAGCACACACACACACTCAGAAATCATCACACACCCATAAGGGCTTTTTACACTTGTAGATTTTTGCTTAGTCCCGTACCAATGGTGGGGCTAAGGGGGGGCCTTAGCCCCACCGTTGGTACGGGACTATCCTTAGCCCACTTTCTGTTTACACTCGTTTTTGCCAAAGTGGGCTAGCCCCACCGATAGTCCGGTACTATCTGGCCCTGCAAAATAGCAGGGTTAGCACCGCAATTGCGGTGCCAAGCAAGTGAGAGTAAACAGAACGAAAAAATAATCCGGGGCTAAGCGACGGAGACGAAGTCTGACCCTCACTGACCAATCAGAAACAAGGTAATCAAGTGCTGCCGGCGCGTGCGTGTACGTGTACAGTACACAGCGTAATCATGAATATTCATGTGGTTTGGAAAGTACCGGACTAAGAAATACGAGTGTAATAAGGTCAATTTTCTCCTTAGCCCCGGACAAGAGATAGTACGGGACTAATTGGCCAGTGTAAAAAGCTGAAAAAATTGGTACGGGACTAATGATAGTCCTGGGTCAGAGAAAGTCAGGGGTTAAGAAACACAAGTGTAAAAAGGGCTATATTATACCAACACAAAACAGCTGAACACACAGGCACATATACATGTTATATATCCCAGCAGTCTCACGTAACATAATATCTTCAAAGGCCTTGTATCCCTTTTGCAAATGGCTTGAAATTTTGCATGGTCAAAAAAATAATGTCTCCCAACATGGTTTATGAAATCTTAGTACATGCATAATACACCTCATAGCTTTTTTTTTTTAAGAAATGAAAAAACTAACCCCATCTCATTCTAGAATAGCTCCCCTTTTGCACAGAGAATAAGGGGTGTTTTTTTTTTCCCCGGGGGGGGGGGGGGGGGGGGGGGGGTCCGAATACAAATTGTAAATTCACTGGAAACCTGTAGCATTAATTCCTTCTCCATTATAAAAAGTTTCCAGCTCTATCATGTTGAAAAAAGGTCTGATTTACCTACCTCTACATACTACCAGCTTATGCAAGGAATCCAATTTTCTGAGTTGCAAAAGCGACACACAGACTTTAAATCCTGTTTGTAATGCATACCTTTGGGCTTGTGTCATGTCTTGGTTTCTCCTTTGCCAGGGTGCCAAAGATGGTCGGCTGTGAAGGAGACAAGACAGAGTGAGACAGACAAAGTTTATCACCGTGCACAGATGCTGTTGCCATGGCAATGAAGGCATAGGAAAATGCGTAGGTAGTACATGGAAAAAAAAAGACAAAAAATCTACTCCATTCATTATAAGAAATCACAATCATAGTATTGACCCATGAATTTGTCAGTCTACTCGCTACAATCTGTCTGAAGACATGATCTCTTCATGTTGAAACGAAAACAGAATACATTGCAGGTTTTATCCAAAGTATGAACATAAAAACATTTTCCATGCAGAAACACAAGTTCTTCTTTTTTTTTCTGGTATGTCCTTTCTCATTTCACATTGCCTCCCTCATAGACTCACACCATTAGAACCAGTTGGAAACAGAACAAAACAATCAATGTTTCCATCAATCTGTTGTCTCTACAGGCATTTATAAAAGACATGCTGATCAAACAAGCACTCATCACATTTATGACAGTAAACGACACTCTTCAAAAATTATTGTTAATGTTGTTGGTTGAACGGAATGGAGAATGATATGATAACGGGCAATGAAGTTAACACACAATACTGCTGTAACATTTTTCAAACATTGTCACCATAAAAAGATATCAATATTTAAATGAGTACAGAGACAATTCATTATTCCTTTCAAATAATGAGATTTGAGACAAGTCTTCAGTGCAAAGAGAAAAGAAGATAATGACTCAAATGAAAGAAGCTACATACTGATGAGCAGCTTCCTGAACACTGAACACAATTTTGTGATGTTCTTTGTCATCCTCTAGAGGAACAAAAAGAAAAAGGAGAGAAATTGAAAAATAAGAATATATGAAGAAGAGTGACAGATCATGGAGTTGATCAAGACGAGGTTATCAATCATCAAAAGCATATCTGATCCAGACTGGACAGTCAGATTATAAATAATGATGTCACCACCTGGAGAGGGGGGGGGGGGGTAGGGGAGAGGGGGAGGGAAGAGGGGAGGGGAGGGAGATGTCACAACACCCAGCCAGTATACCTAGAAAAAAATGAACACAGAGCCTGTGGCCATGGAGAAGTGATTAATATTCAAATTAGCCCCGTCATAAAGAATCACGCTGAGAAACACTCCTGTGATTGGTCAGTCTCCTAACTTTGAAGCTGGTCAAGCTGTAAAACAAAGAAAGAAACACACACAAACGAATATATCACAACAAATACATAGATATCAAATAAAGAATATATAACTTGAGAACTAAACAACCAAATGAAGAAAAAAAAATACTATCAATATGTACAAGAAAAGTTAGAAGCCTCTGTATTAGAAGATTAAATTACACAGGTAATAGGTTTTACAGTGCAATTCGAATACTTTACTTGTTTTGTTTTTTCATTACTAAATGTAATTGTTGGTGTGAATGTACTAAAATCAAGAGTAAATTCATGTCATGAAAGCGTGCCAAAGAAGGAATACTTAATAGCTCCATTCACTCTTTGAGCTAACTCTTCCTTTTTAAAAAAAATTGTGATACCTATAACTTGCAAATCGTATCCTTATATCTACTGAACAAAAACCATACACACACACACACATAAATGTTTCAGGTGTTACCTTTACTCAAGCAATGCACAGCTGTGATTGGACACTCTATTATGCAATTGCTCATCTTTACTATAAATGACTGCAATCTGATCTGATAAGAATTAAAGTGATGCATTGTCGTAATGGGGGGGGGGGGGGAGGGATTCTACTGTCTGTATCATACTGAGCAATGACGTATGCGTGTTGTATCCGGACACAGGACATTTCGCATTGTTTTTGCATCTTAATTCATTTCCTTCCTTGTTTCCTATTAATAACACATGTGTGGCACCGCCAATGTTGTTGTAAGATGCATTTAGCTGCGCGGAACGTTGCGTCTGTGTGGCAGTGGGCAAAACGAAAACACGGTCATATGGAGCCAAGTGCACGGCATGTCATGCTAAATTAGGCAGAGTAAAAGGGAAAGTGTGAAAGTGCCAAATCACTTTCTCTATACTACCAAAGGTATACACACTATCAGTTTATGGAATAAATCTTCTCCTCTTTGCAAAGTCTTCTAAACAAATGCTAAATTATGTCTAAAGCTCTTTGTCTCTATGATATTGACTTTACACCAGGTCCTGAAGCTCTTCAAGAAATATGTTACAAAAATAGTCTCAATCACCAGTATATTTGCCAGGGGGTCACAATGCAATCTAGAGGGCTTTTTACACTTGTAAATTTTTGCTTAGTCCCGTACCAACGGTGGGGGGGGGGGCCCTTAGCCCCACCGTTGGTACGGGACGATCCTTAGCCCACTTTCTGTTTACACTCGTTTTTGCCAAAGTGGGCTAGCCCCACCGATAGTCCGGTACTATCTGGCCCTGCAAAATAGCAGGGTTAGCACCGCAATTGCGGTGCCAAGCAAGTGAGTGTAAACAGAACGAAAAAATAATCCTGGGCTAAGCGACGGAGACGAAGTCCGACCCTCACTGACCAATCAGAACCGAGGCAGTCAAGTGCTGCCGATGAGTGCGTGTACGTGTACAGTACACAGCGTAATCATGAATATTCATGTGGTTTGGAAAGTCCGGGGCTAAGAAATACGAGTGTAAAAAGGTCAGTTTTCTCCTTAGCCCCGGACAAGAGATAGTACGGGACTAATTGGCGAGTGTAAAAAGCTGAAAAAATTGGTACGGGACTAACGATAGTCCTGGGTCAGAGAAAGTCCGGAGTTAAGAAACACAAGTGTAAAAAGGGCTTTAAAGCAATGATACATTAAATGCAAAGTGGTAAGTCAAGTGCTCTGTTGTAATGCCACATAAAATGTGAATATGTTGAATTCTCTTTACATTCTGATACTTGACATGAATATTATGAAACTACACTTCTACATTCACTCCATCTCAAGTGAAATGCAACTACTGAATACTACAATATAAAAAAAAAACCAATTGCTGAACGAAAAAGACCAATAATTTTGTTTTTCATCAGGTAATGTAATTTCTTGCAGAAAATGAGCACATCTGAGTCACAGAACTATGATCTTGTTACAAAACTTTGCCAAATCATGAAATGACCTACAGTTTGAACGATATCTGAGGAAACTGAATGAGATTTTGCACCCTACTATAATTGAAAGACAATTCATTGTGCACTGCATTTCACATCTCAACAAACAGCAATACTGAAAATATTTTGATTGAAACTTGCAGAAAATTCTACTGCAATCTAATAAGCCCCAAAATGAAAAACGTTGTACAACACGATAATAAGATTTTTGATTTTGGGCTTGGAGTAAGGTCATCTTACCGTCAGGATCAATGCACTTTGGGAGTGAGAGCTGTAGCACTGGCTCATAATCTAAGAGGGAGTTCATTTCTCCCAACTTAATGGCAACAACAACCTCTTACAAAAGATTCCTTCACACTGTGGGACTCGGTTTCAATTCCATCGAGGGTTGGCTTTTGAGCTGAAAGTACAATACTGACTAACATTTCGGACATACTCACAGGCACTCTCTGTGAGAAGTAACAGTAAATTCCTTCAATCTGAAAGTGCATTGTCGGGTGCACAGGAGCATTGTAAGCGACATTGAAGAACATCTTTGGCTAACCTGTATAAGATAGACCTGAGGGTTCCGTTTTTTCCCCCCTCTGGTAAGAAAGTAATTTCACTTACAAAATTGAATGGGCCTTCTGTGTTATGCTCCAACAAAAGATGATATATTGCTGATTATGAATGAATACATCTGCCTTGATCTCTTGTGTAAAGGACTTCATTTGATGTGACAAATGTTGAAAAGTAATAACTGTTTGCAAAGAAAGACTGTAGTCTCTAAAGCCCACAATTAGTGAGAATAATACCCACATAACATGAAAAAGAGTAAAATTCATTTCCATAATACCGATCAATGATGTTGGATATCAGTAACTATGAGGATACAATAGGAAAATTATCATTGTTAAAGTAAATAATTATTCACTTCAATCAAAACTTAATGCACTACTAGAGAGTTGATTACCCATGATACCATGGTACTACAAGACCGATACCATGGCAATGTAAAAGAAACTTACATCAAAGGCTTCTCCGAACCTAAGGAGATCCTCGTGGACTAGAGTCCTGTGCAGTTGAAGGCCTTCCTGCTTGGGAGCGAAGGACCCGTCAGTGCCGATGTTAAAAGCTACCGAGCTGCAATGGCATACTTTGTCCCAAATAAAGGCCACGAGGGGTGCGGGCGAGTCCCCGTTTCCGTGCATGGTTCCCGCTTTCTCCCACTTTACATGAATTCCGTATTATCACTCCCTCACATTATAGATTAAAAATATAGTGTACTCAGCATACACGACAGAGTCAATGACACTGGCTGACTCTCCTCAGCACGTCTGCACAATGTTCTGTTGATGAAGTATCAGTTTACTCCCAGGACTATAGCTGCTTCAAGTGTCAGAATTGTAGGTAGCCTGTCCGGACAGAAAAAAAAAAAACACTATGTTTTCTATATCAACAAACGGTCTTAATCCTCCTCTGTAATATCATGGGTAAAAACAACTGAAAGGTTTATGTAGGGGCTAATATGACATCTTTAATTGGGATATCTTCCTTTCTTTATTTGTCTATATTTGCTTTCTCTTTCTTTATTTCACTATAATTTATCATTACAGAGGCAATTAGACAACATTTTAATGGCATTGTGGCTTGTAGTGTACCAGGAAATGAGTGCCCTGATGTGACACATGACATCCGGTCCAAGATATACAAGACAGAGAAATAAAATAGTTATGGTAGGAACGAAGCTTAGAAGCTACTATGGCATAGACCCTGCCTCACTGCACTATCATAAAAACTTTACGTACATCAAGAAATGGCAAAATTTTGTTCCAAAAGTCCACAAGGTACAATTTGTATGGAGCAAGTCAAAATCAGACCCAACCAGCAAGTTCTCTTCAATCCAGGGAACCAACACTATGAACGCTCTTCAGAAGTAAAAACATGTTCCCATGACAACAACAATGATGATTTTCTCGACATGGATGAAAGACATGTCTGCCTCATCATCCGTGTTTATATTCTCTTAATCACCAAGACGATGAAATTAGAAGCCATTGTGTCACACGATATCACAATCTTGCTAGCCGCTCAGGCTGGCTACATAAACACACACACACACAAAGACGCTCTGAACCCGAGTACGTTCGGACCTGTTTCGGTCTGGAGTTCCACTTCTTGAATCATGTGTCAATTTCATCTTGTACACATTTCACCTTCTCACCATGCAGAACACATTACAATTTGTACTCAAGAGTAGAAGATGATGACCATACCATACACATTCGTGAACCATGTACACTGGGCATCCAAATATAACCCCTCTGCACAGCCTGCCAATGCACGTGGAGGATATACTTGATTCTGATGATTTTTCCTGTTCTACAGGATTTCCTGGAAAAGACTCGTTCCGATGCCATGTGCTGGGAATATGAACGTATTCAGTATCAGCTGGCAGTATCAGCTAGGTTGCTTCAAAGCGATTAATGCTGCAGTATAAATGAAGTGTAACTTGATACTAACTAATACAGAAAGACGCAGAGGATTGACGAGTAAAGTGAAACTAGGCAGACAGACGATATCGAAAGAAGAATTACGCTTGCCACTGAATCGTCTCGTATGAAATTAATTAGTCACAATTTTGGATAATTTCACTGTCTGCCAAATGGTTTATGTGGTAACAATTAATGCTGACTAAACATGCTGTCTATAAAGTAAATTTATACATGGACAATGGCTTTTTGACCTGTTCTACCTTGTTTTACTCTTTAATTAGACATCAGTGAATAGATCTCCATGGGGTAATAATATAATTTTACCTCAAAGTAACATCTACTTCTGATTGAAAATGGTGTTATCAAAGCAACAGACAGGGAAAAGTTTGAGAGAACTGATCAGACTCAGAATGGGGAAAATTGAGAGAGTTTCATGTCAGAAAATCATCTGAAAATGCAGGGCATGAGGTCATCTAGATAATAATGTCATTCATCATGTGTCTGCAACATCATTTGCCCAGAAGCCTTCATTTGATGCATGAAAAAGAAAAACTACAACAGTAAAATAATGACAACAGGTGTGCTAACATTAGTAACCAGCTGTACAGTTGCCAGATAGGCCTATACATATACGTTTATTACCACATGGAAGCAGTATATCTACCCAACAGTGCTCTTTACAACAGAAAGAATATACACTTTATTTGCATTTACCCTTGATCTGAATGCATTATCTAAAGAATGGTAAGTGCTCTATATACATGTAGATGGGGGCTCTTTTATTAGGGTGTGTGCTTATGCACACTTGAATACATTTACAAATGATTTTTAAATTCAGTGGAATTACAATTGCTTCTACAGTGTACATGTATGTAAAAGATTTTTTGCAAAAAGCAATACACCCCCTCCCCACTTCAACAGTTTTTAGCAACAGTTTAGAAAATCAGGGAATGAATTGCATTTCACTTGCCATGCTTACAAGGGTCATTGACCTTCTGGGAATCACAAAGTTTACTATTTATGCACTCTTTATCTGTTGATGATCGAACACCTTACATAAATTAAAACCTGACAGAATTATTATTTTTTAATTTCTTGTTGTCATGGAATATGATCAAATATCTAAGCACCATCTTGCATGAAAATTTTTAAAATTTAGGAAAACATGTTGAAATCAACTGAGAATTAGCAGCTCCCTGTACAAGAAAATGATTTTGGTGAGGTGACCATTAATTACTTAGTTTCTCTCAAACTGATCTAGTGTGGCTCTGACTCTAGAGCAAATTTATCAAAACAAGATGTTCCCATAGACACCTTCCCAAACACATCACATGGAAACTGATGATGAAAACTCCCCACCAATGATCCTCAACACACAGGGCAAACCCATTCTCCAAATCTCATCCTGACAAGACACAGGGATGATGCTGTTTCATCCATCCTCTAATACATCCACCAGAGACGGGACAACAAACTGACTCGGCTTCACTTCTCTGGGCATCCAGACTTAGCATGCGCATCCTCATCACTGCACTCATGATGCAGATAATGTAAATCCATCCTCTGATTATTCCAACTTGCCAGATGCAAGGTTCTCCTCCTCAAGGAATTGTCACAATCTTGGAATGTTCCTATGATACCACAAACTCCTAATTCGGCGAATCACGATTCTTGGATGCTGGTGGCAATAAAGGGTGATTGCAGTGCAGTATAACACCTCAGAGAGGACGTGGGAGTGAAAAGAAAGATGGGTGTTCTCTTCACAGTCTGTTGACATCAGATTAAACCCTTCATCAAAACCTGACTTCACAAGCAAACCACAAAGGCATCTTTCTGAGTTGATCACAAAATTCACTCTCCTTTGTAAGCAACAGAAAAGGGGTAACAGTCGCAGCTGAGTGACTGTGTTTACGAGGAAATGATAAAGCACTTCAAGCTTACTATTCACACAAAGAACAGACTGAGAGGCCGACAGAGGAAATCCATCCATAAAATCACAAGAACTCAGCATCTCAGCCAACGGGACAATCACAAGAATCTGCAAGGTGGTAAAAGTAACAGGCACGGTTAATATGACGATACGTGTACCAGCCAATCTTCAATTGATGCAGATGAACACGTATAGTGATTCCAAATAGATGCTCACTCCTCCCTGCTGAATGACGTGCATGAAATCTGGCTCCTCCACTTCCATCACTGTCAGTGACCTCCGAAAAAGAAATGAAGCAAGTGTCCGCTCTTCCCGCTAACCAGTGGCGCCGGGCAAACTCGGGATGCTGGCGAAAAAATTTCCGCCTCCCAAATAGCTCGACCACTCTCTCACTTTCTTCTCACTCGGTGGCCAGCGCATTAGCGAGAGTTTCCCCCCACACAGGAATGGGGCAGAGTAAGTAGAGGGGCATTCAACCCCCCTTTCATCCCCCATTCTTACATGCCTGCTTCCTCATACTGGCAGGAGGAGGAGGAGGAGGAGGAGGAGGAGGAGGAGGTTGAGGAGGAAAAGGAGGAGTGGAGTGGAGTGGAGTGGAGCGACAATAGTGCAATATTCATCTCGATATTGGATTACTTCCTCCGGGCACCAGCCTCTATGTGGGTCTGGATCCGCTACAAAAAATGGAAGGAGGTTTTCCTTGAGTGGATTTATTCTGAAACCCAGAATACAAAAAATAAAGAGAGAGAGGGAGAGAGAAAGAGGGGAGGGGGTGGTAATATTACCTCTGATGTTTGTGGAATACAGAGCCAGCTGTAAAGATGCCCCATGATTTTTCTTTTTTTCACTATGATCTAAAAATGTAAGCTAAGTTAGTGGTCATGAAGAGAAAAAGATTTCACCGATATGTCATGTTATGAAATCATCATTTTACCTTGTTGCATACTGCCACATGCTTCCCTCAAGACTTTGTATCTGTTAATGATCCTAAATCAAGTCTTCTCCACTATTCCATTTGCAATGACTTGTGCCACAATTGAAAATAGCTTCTCTGTGCTGAAAGGCATCATGTAACGATGGTTATACCACACAAAATTGTTATTGAACTGAGATTTTTTTTTCCATCATCCGTCACCCCCTCAAAAAACAACACCAACAACAACAGAATGATGATAATGCTATACTTAAAATGGAAAAGAAATGCTTAAAATTATACCTCCCAGTCTATGATTGTATCCAGTTATTGTAACCATCCATTATCAACTACTCTTTTGTCCATTTTTGTTGCATCCAGTATTCAAAAGCAAATAAGTAACAACAACCAAACAATAGTAATGACATACCAGTAGATAAAGAGATCAGAATTAAAGAACTATCATGACGAACTGTTCCCTTGATTAGACAGACACAACTAAGCTGCTCCGTTATATCTGATTATAAAATGGGTTCAAGAATGTAGCCAATAGGAAGCGCTGAAATGAGACACACCTCCTTCCTTTACTTCAGTACAACTGCACTGCCTGTAATCCTATGGTAGATTGCCGATCGTCTGTGCGCGCGGCGGCTCCTTTGATGAATTGCATGCATACGCGTACGCGCTGTCAATCCTGTAAACAACTTCTAGTTCGGGCTGCCGGCCGGCCGGCTGTCTTCCCTTGTGCATAACATATGTGGCGTACGTACGTATACTGTACTATACGTACACTTTGTACAGTACAGTAGACCAAGCGTTATGGGACCGGACGCGTACATGGAGTCACTTTGAAGAGCAAATCCAACGATTTAGCAGGTTAATTCTCACGCCGTTTTCGGAGTATGTTGTCTAGTAGGCCTATATGAGGAGTCTATATCAAGTCTTTAAGGTAAAGGGTGCATATTCTATGTAAAATAAGTAAGTTTTCATGCGGGTGTCCGGAAACCCAACCCCCCATTATACTTATACTGTATGTGCGGGACTGCCGCGAGTGCGACGTGCGTAAAAGTTTGGGACGAACATCTTCGGACGTCTTGACCCACAAAGGTACGTGAAAAACGCTGAAAAATGATGTTAGTTTTCGAATTTTCGACCCATTTTATAAAACAAATGATGCACAGGATTATTTCGTGGCGTTAGTGTAGGCGTAGCTCACTCTCGGGTATTTACAATGTAGTGCAACATGCACTCGGCTTCGCCTCGTGCATGTTTCACAATTGTAAATACCCTCGAGTGCACTACGCCTACACTAACGCACTCTATCCTGTGCATCATTTGTATACTAGTGACAGCTGATTAGTGTAGATTCCTGTAAATTGTGAGCTACATGTAAGGAGCTGACAAAAAGTCACACAACAACATTTTCTCAGGGTTTCCCTTTAATCTCCCTAAATTTTGGTAGGCATAGACCCTAACTCTCCACACACCATCTATATTGTTGACCTCCTACAATATGGAATATGGGACGAAATCCAGATTTGTTTTTCTTTTTTTGCTACCATCAACTTTCACAAACTGACAGCTCTCCTAGCTCCACTTACTGAGAAACTCTCATTAAAATTCCAAGGTTCTCCTGGCAAGATTAATGCTCATAAGGTGATAATGGCACTGCTAGTTTTCCATTCCAATCAATCACAGGAAATTCCTGAAACCATGAAAGCAAAACTACTTGTACAAACGTACTCGGTATCAAGGAACCACTGTCTGCAACACCCCCTCCTCCCCCCCCCCCCCCAAGAAAAAAACACCAACCTTCACACGCTTTTTCATCTCTTTCCTTCTCTTGATAATTAGTTGTGACTCACATAAGTGGCATCCAATCTAATGTCAGCAAGACTTTCAGTTCTTTGAATTACATCAAATATTCATGTTTGAGGTCATTTTTACACTTGCCATTCACTTCCTCATGCATCTTCTACTCATTTCAAAATTTCCAGATAGTTTACTAAAAATCAGACATATTCAAGATCAACTATATGCTCTATTTAAGCTCATGCAAAAAGTACTACTTGTTAAAATCATCATATAGACAGTTTTTAACCCATTCAGGATGAGTCCTGAGTATGCTAGGGCGGGATTCTATGGGAAATGCGTGTTGTAGCAAAATCAGCCGTCCTCAACGGGTTAATTTTCGACAACACATCCAAAACATAGGGGATTTTGTGTGTTTGCATAACATGCAAATGATCCAAGTCAAACCATACCCTTTTGTATGTCTCAAGTTCTTTTGCAGCCTCATGAATACCCTCCAGAGAAATGGACTATCTTCAGAATTTCAGCATTGCCATGATAGCAACAAGGGTATATGGATGATCGATAAAAGATATGCACGCTGAAGATGATACTTGCCAGAGACCTGCTCATTCCCGACCATATTTCCTTCCTGAAGCCAACAAATGCTGTACCTGTACATGTGTACAATTAGGCATGTGGCTGCAGACAAAAAGATGTGTAAACACTGTGAAATCCACATACGCCGTACAACATTCCGAGCCAGCGATACCATCTACAACAACATGCGAAACTGACATGCAAGAATCCCAAAACAAGATCTGCCAATATCGGCTGTATTAGCTACGCACCTGTCGTCCGACTAATTCCAAGAGATATACCTCCATGACAAGGAACTCTTCTTTACTTCAAGTCTTCCATGCTGGTCATGTGAAGCAATCAAAATCTCCCCAAAACTGATCATCTAAAACAGAACACTCAAGCTTGCTGAGATGGTATCGATTTGAGCCAAACTCTATTGTACCTTGGATGCTCATTCCTTAGGCCCATGTTAAAAGGGAAAGAGAAAATTATTTTCATTTTCTCTCTAAATGACCAAAAAGCCCCCATGAGGAAATCCCACACTGTTATTCATGGACTCACCTCAAGTTGAAAATATCCTGCCCAGGAGGAGGCTAGGAGGAGAACTTGGCTCTCACAGACATGACAGTTTGGAAACAGATATTAGATATAGGCCTACCATTCTACAAGTATAGGAAAATGCTTGTAATAACAGGGAAATGTCGCAATGCACTCACAAAAGGAAACCAAACAGATACACAATAAGGATACGGCCGGCCGTTGTTAGGAGGCTACCGCCAAAACTGCTCGGACACTTACCATTTATCTTGGTAACGTTTCAATATCAAACTGTGTGCATTTCCCTTTGGAGGTTGTCCCTGCTTTGTATCAAGGCAGGGATTTGTATAGTCAAAGCTCTGTCAAAAAATCTCTGAAGTTGGACAACTTTTAACTTAATCAGAGAAATTTGGCTGAAGAAAATTTGGGCAAATTAAACATATAAGCCTACACTACTTTAAAGCCATTTGTGTATATTACTGAAAGGCATACAAGTTCCATAAATTCATCACAAATTAAATTTTTCTAATTATTAAAAAAAAAGACTACACCAGATATCCACCTCCTGATGTACCAACCTCAAGAAATCATTTCATATGAGGGTTATGTAATCAATGTAATGCCAAAACCACTAAGAGTCAACTGAATATGCTTGTTTCCTGTTGATATTGTTAATGATTATACAACCAGATATTCTCACAGAGATTACAGAAGTTGTAAATAAGAATCCACTGTCATTCGTGTGCTCCTGACCTTCGTTATGGTTGTCACCAAGAGTTTCCTATTCTAGAACATGCTTACGAAATTTAAAGGATATTTCTGAATATATCTGAAAGTTTGGATTATAGAAACTACACCAACCAAGCGTTTGTTGAGTTTGGCATGGTGTCACGAATTCCCCCCCCCCAAAAAAAAAAAAAAAAAGAAAAAAAAGAAAAAGAAAATGCTTTTCATCCTGTCAGATGAGATGATTACCAGAAGGTAATTATTTGTATCATATAAAAAAACCAAAATGATGGTTTCCCTTGGACGTTAAAAAAGTACAAACTGCACTGATTAAAACACTGATACTTCCTGTACTTGTATCACTTGGTAATAGCTGACTACTATGCATAGAAAAGTTTTGACATTGATTGTGTCATCTGTCCTCCTTCTCACCAGTAAGTCAAGTAAACATCACATTTTTGCCACACAACATGAGAGGTTTTGTTTCCTATTATATATAAGGAATCACAGATCTAGAGGGTCATGTAACCTCTGACAACTTTCCACCACTTGCACTTCTTTACTATGAAATGAATGTCTCCAATATTTCAGTTCTTCTTGCTGGATTCACTGTAGAGCCCATCATAAGTGTTACCTTTCTGATTTTTTTTTTGTCTCACAGATCACTACACATATCCAATCTGGCTCCCATGATGCTAATCTCATCAAACCTGAGTCATGATCCTTCAACACAGTTTCGATGCCTGGTAGAGAGTTCTCCAATTAAACTCCAGAGCAGTGAAAGTTCCCGTATACTCACAGAACAAGGTCTGTGTACACACAGACAATTACGTAACATTTTGGGGCACAAGTCCAAGTTTGTCGTGTTCTACTGCACATGGAGAACTCTTTGCTGCATGTGAAGCAGACAATGCGTGTAGGCCACACATCTGCAGCAGCAGACCAGGACGAAAAAACCACAAATATGACACCACAACCACACACTTCTCCAACCATGGACCTTCTCCGACATAAAGAAAAGAGAAGAGAGATAATAAAATAACACAATCAAAGAAAAAAAAAATCCTAGTCGGATATGTTTCCTCCTTCCGCTACATCCTGTCCTAAAAGTGGATTCCTTCCATCAGTTTTGCAGGCACAGATACCGGACCTTTCATCGGTGAATAGAGTCAGGTAGGCGTGACCTCATTTGACCCCCTTGCCTCTGGTCAGTGACTCCTCATTTCTCTCAATACTATCAAGGGTCTGGACAGTGGTGGCAATTATGGTCAAGGGCATATATTTGTACCTGGTGGATCGCCTAAAAAAGAGAAAAAAACAAACAAACCAATATTGACCGACTTCTCATTTTGGTAGTTCTGACCCAAATCCCAGGCAAAACAAAAACAAAAACAAAAACCAACCAAATAAATAAAAGACTTCTGGTATCAATGGAAATGTTTGGCGGAAGTCTGTCAGCCAACACCTGCGCACCAGTTTCAGAGAAGAGCATATATTCTGGATGTAGGCATTCGTGGGCTCACTTTTTTTTCTTCAAAGGAGAATGAACTATTTCATACACTAGAGAAGCAAAAAAGAGACCATGCCAAATTAGGGATGTCACTATCAAGAATGACACACATGTTCAGATTCTCACCAATACTCTTTTAATCTGATTACACAGTGTTTTTGCCTGTGCTGTTAGCAACTGGAATGTTTGTGATTCTCAACATTATACAGCACTGAATAATCATATTGTACTAATACTGCATGACGAGGGCTCACCTTTTTTTTTTTTTTATGATTGCTGATAAGGGCATATATCTTTTCACCTCATGCCATACGCATATGAACAAATATTCCCTCCTGTTAACCACTGTCTTAAATTCCATTGCTTTTGTGCATAATGGCCTCTCCTGTGGTTTTGATAGGGTTAACTTGCAAAGACTGAGTACATTGTCACATACATTAAAGGTGCAATCTGAGTGACTCGATCATACGGAGTGAATGACATCATATTCACGCCATCAAAAGATCAAATTATGATATTTTCTGTTATTGCACAGAATCATTCTTCCCTTGGTTCTCTTTAGCTCATTTGGATATAAACAATAGCACCCTGGCTGGAATAATGTGGTTTCCAGAATCTTATTGGCCAATATTTGTCAGGAGATAAAGTGATTGCTTAAACTGAAACCAGATGCCACATCTATTACATCTAGGATCTATTACCATGTCTCAGATGTATTTGGGTTTATGCACTGCAGCAATTATATCTATTCTCCTTGATAGTTTGTTTGTAAATCTATAGAGAATTTCATTTGCTACCACTTTCAGAAGAGTCAAATTATTATTTGAATCATAACTATCCTTAAACATCATAAATCTCAGTGTACTGATAGTAAACTCCTGGAAAGGTCTACCCAGAGAAAGATACACCAGTTCACATAATAACAAATGAAAACCGATGGTATACAATGTATAACAGTCTGGCTTCCATATCATATTGAGAAAATGGTGCCGGAATCTTCTGTAAAGATTCAGGCTGGTGATGCAAAGGATAATTGACTCCCAAATAGAAAAACAAGCGGTGTCACTGGGAGATTTCTGTTTTTTTGACAGTAAATTGATATTCAAGCGCTATCTTGCTTTATACTTGTGAGGGCGCTGTTTACCTTTTGACAACAACCTTTTAGTGTTGCCATGCATATTGCAATACAGTTGTTCCCCTTTTTGCATCTGGACGGTACAGAAGACGGTACAGCAAAGAGTTGGAAACCGTAGCATTCATTCAAATAGCATTCCTTGGATCCCTCAGAGGATATTGGTACAGTATATCTACTTTGGACAAGTTGAATATTGGTGTATCATACATGTTGTCATCCTATCAGCCATTCACAATAGCCTGCTACATAGGTCACATGTCCTTTTAAGGAGCACTCCTCATTGGCAACATTGAACAGAAATTGGATTGATGCAGATCGTTGGAGATATGCACGTGTGCAGTGCTTACCACAGAGCTGGTGTACTTTCAGGCCATAAATACCCTCGCATTTTGTGAATGAAAACATTACCAAGTAGTAGCTATAACCATGGTATTTGGCTAATGAGAATGGTGCCTACAAAGTCAATATGGTGTGAGTTTCTTCAATTTGTCTCCCTCTACAAATTAAATTTGTTAAGATTGCAACTGCTGATCTGTAAATTAACAAACATGTTGGAAAAAAGGAACCAGTGGGACTCGAACGTGTCATCTACTGCTTTCCGGGCAGCGACACTACCACCAGGCTGTCCCTGGTTGCCGGCAGTGACACTATGAATATGGAGCAGATACCCAAGCTCTAAAATTCGGACATTGTTATGTTAAGTAGTCCAATGCAGACAAGGCATATCAAATGAAAGAAAGATATTATTCAGAAGGGTGAAGGTTCAGGTGTGAGTTTCTTCAATTTGTCTCCCTCTACATATAAAATTTGTAAGATTGCAACTGCTGATCTGTAAATTAACAAACACGTTGGAAAAAAGGAACCAGTGGGACTCGAACGTGTCATCTACTGCTTTCCGGGCAGCGACACTACCACCAGGTTGTCCCTGGTTGGTCCCTATCCCAGGGACAGCCTGGTGGTCGTGTCGAAGCAGTAAATGACAGGTTCGAGTCCCACTGGTTCCTTCAGCAGTTGTGATCTTAACAAATTTAATTTGTACAGGGAGACAAATTGAAGAAACTCACACCTGAACCTTCACCCCTCTGAATAATATCTTTCTTTCAAATTCAATGAGATGGTAATTCAAATGTGAATGCATGCTAGAAAAAGATATGTAGGGGGTGGGGCCAACTACTCATAACTTCAAGCAATTCTATGGTCACATTGACCTCAAGGACACCTACCATACACACTCGTAGTTTATTTTATTACATTTATACAGTGCCAGTGTCATATTTGTCAGAGTCAATCAAATTTTCTCTGCTGATGTGACTCCGCCTTTTTTTAAAAAACTTTTCCTCTATAATAACTCTTTCTCTGGCATCTGCTAAGAAAGTAATCTTGATTTTATTGCTTGGTTCTTTGAAACGTTCAATGCTAGAAAATACGAATGATGTTACTGTTGATCATAAGAAACTTGCTCCTGACTACAAAGTGAGCTTCATTTTTTGTTTTTTAATACTTAAAAATATATCGACAAGACTCTTCAAGCTCCAAGAAACAGACAATCCTCATATCACTTAATGCATCTGATAAACATTAGTTGAGATAACATTCAAATTACAACTGAGCCCTTAAGATGGTAGGGAAAAAAAGAAACAGGGTACCTCATTATGAGACACGGAATGTCCATGTCTTCATTCACACGCCTGACATTGGTGTCAATTATCACAAATGAGGGAGGTACAGCGAGCTCGGAGACACGGAGTCACTCAGCCTGCTAGATCCATCACATCTTCCCCCGTTTGAATTGAAATCTCACTCGCCGATCGATGGTGGGTTTGACAGCTCGCGAGCTGTGCGAATTCCATGCATACCAAAACTAACATTCCGTCCTGGAAGTTCAGAGCTAGTCTGGTAGCTGTGCAGACTCAATTACATAGTCAAAGGAAAACTATTCTTCATTTCTTAGTTTAAACTTGAGTCTGGAAGAAAAGACCACCACATGCTTATGTACATTTCAAGCTTCCACAACATGGTTTACATTTAAGACAGTCATTCAATTACATAATTCCCCTAACGACTGAAGCAATGAAGATACATGTGATAAGACTACTGAGAAACTTGACATTGATATGTATTTCCTGAGCTCGGCCAAGTCTTTGATCTACTACTCCATTCTGTCTCTGTGGTAAGTGATGCTTACTCTACTGCTGGGGTCTGGAAGTCACAACTAGCATTCGTAGGAAATCTCTGATTCATGTGGATTACCATTCAACTCAGCCATTCCTGCCCTTTGCGCTGTAAATAGACCAATACGACACACATTTCAAGAGTACTCTTCCATTCCGGGCTTCCCACGACTCCACAAATTTCACACGATGCAGTGAGCATCACTTTGGATCTACATCATCCTTACACCAGAAATTATATCCCGAAAATACTTCACATCACACTGTTGAACATGTAGGAAACACTTATGCTAGTTTCATGGCCATATCTATCAGCCTATAATTGAACAAGCATCTGCCTGGTTACTTCAAATTTAGAGGTTTCATTGAGTTTCCACAGAATTGTATTCCACTGACAGTTTGATTGTGCATTATCAGTCGATTGCAAATCATAATACCATAGAAGTCCCTTTAATCAATGGCTGACGTGTGAATCACCTCATCGCTGTGTAAAGTAGATGGCCGTAGAGGGGAAATATTTACCCGTTGCCCGTGCAACGCTGGGTGCCTCGCTTTTTCTCGGATAATGGGCGTCTCCATATCACACTACAACATTCTCTGATGTAAGCTGGTCTAAACTGTTTTGCTAAACTCATATGAATGACAGCTAGACAGGCATATAGTGGTATTTTGTGATAAAGCCTCTATCTGACCAGCAAAATGTAGATTATCTAACTATCCATGTCTAATCTTTTGAGTCATCACTATGTCAGACCAATAGTGCGTATTAATAAAGGACAGAAAGTAGCTCTTCAAAGCTTAAAAAAACAATGAAGATAAAAAGATCTTCATACATCTTTTTATTGATATTGCTTATTGTCATATATTCCTCATCTTCCTCCTACTCTTCAACAATATCATCATTATCATCAATCATTCTCATCAGCACTATTATCATCATCATCTTCATCATAAATACCTCCATCATCACCTTCATCATCATTACTTTCATCATCTTCAGTTTTATCATCATCATCATCATCATCATCATTATCATAATCATCATCATTATAATCCTCATCACTGTCTCTGTGATGACTTAATCACCTTTAATTTGGCTAATTCAGAAAGCCAAATATCTTTTACAACTATTCTGGTGCCCAGCTGAGAATCACTTAGCATTGTTTCTAAAGATAATCTGTTTCAATCAGATTCATGCATTCACAAACTGACATAAGCCTGGTTTGCTACTTTGACTGTCAGGAAGGAGCTTACTAACACTATTAAGAAAATCCATTGAAAATTTGCAGCTCCACTATTGCTTTGGAGAAGTTGATGCAGACACATAAGAGATGGGGATCAGAAATATCTCAATTATATTCATGGTTTGTAGTATAATATACAAATATACCAGGCCTGAGAGGCTCTGGTTGAAACTATGCGCATGAGGTGACTTCAGTAGCACTATTTTCTGAGGGGCGCAGCCCCGAAGAAAATAGTGCTACTGAAGTCACCGAAGGCACATAGTTTCAACCGGTGCCTCGAAAAAATGGCCTGGTATATTTGTTTTATATCCCTCCCAATGAATTTAAGAGCATTCGACTGCTGGTATTCTGTAATTTACCCCCTTTTTTAGGGCATCTTGCTTTACTCTATTCAAGAAGATTGACAAGTCATTAACGCTCGGGAAAGCAGTTCAGCAGGAGGGCAGCGCGTACGCGTACTATGAAGAGACAACTGCGCGCTCAGCCGCTAAAGTGTACTCAATGCATTGCTGTACAACGTACTAGTACTGGTAAACATGCGCAAACGGCAAACTCACTACGCGCTTCATACATGCAATACGCCTACTAGTATCCGATCTGTCAACAAGTACGTTGGTGCGGCGGTGATGTGCGTGCTCGAGCTGATCAACGATGTGACTGTGAGCTGCAGTTGATTGTGTTTTCTGTCGTTTTTCTAGCTGTCTGTACATGAATATGGACTATCATTTCCTGTTAAAAATGCAAGTATACATTGTAAATTTGGGTAGCATTCAGTAACAGCGAGTCTAAGGTTAGATTAGGCACTGGAAAATTCTAGCAGTTAAAGCATCAAGTGCCACTGTAAATTCGTGAGATTCGTGTTCTAACGTAAACAGTTAACATTAGACTCTAACTCGTTAGACACTCTAAAAAATGATTATTAGGATGAGATTACGGGAACTAGGGTCTACTGTTAAACAGGTAGAAGTAACTAGATCTAACTTACGCTATTAAAACGTTAGAAATAATGGCATAAGCAGGCCTATTATCTACTGCAGTTTGTCAACATCTTTTGGGTGGGTCGCTCGAGTTAGTGAACTGCGAGATCAACTTTCAAACGGCGAAGCATGAACTCCCCAAAATTAGACAGTCCTACACTGGGATATAGGCATAGACACTACCTCAAATCTAGCATACCGTAGTTAGGGGATCATACTTTCTCATACATTGCACCAAATCCTTTGAACGATCTTCTATTGGCATATATCTCTACGAGTCACAACATGCATCTTCAAAACCAGGGCCAAATGAGGCCTAACCAACGTTAGATATTAGAATAAATCTAGGCCTACGGTACGTCGAAGAGCCCTAGCTTGCTTATTGTTGTTGTCTAATCATAGATCTACGATATCGCCTACTCTGTTGTAACGTAATACAATGCCATGATCACCTTTTAGGTAGAATGAGGGCTTTATAAGAGTCTCTCTGAGTCTCTCTATAACGATACACATATTGAGTGTATGCGTGCGTTGTGGTTCTCGCGAAGTGAAGGCGCCGCGATATACCCATTCATTTGTACATGAAATCTCTCGCGAAGCGAAGGTGCTGCGATACCCATTCATTTACACGTGAAATATTTCGCGTCGCGACGCGAAGCAAAAAAGGCGCAAAAATCACCAGCGTGGTATAGTTTTTACCATTTTCCCTAGGGAGAATAGTCATACGCGTATTTGTATGGTAGAATTATGTTTTGTTGTTTACAGTGCTCTCGACCAATCAGAGGACGAGAAGCAATTTGTGAGGGATATAATACTATATAGGTATAGAAATGATACAGATATATCATTATCTTGACAGTTTCAACCACAATCTTCAAATATGTGCTTAATGGCAAAATCATAAGTCACATACATAAATCCTCTTCAGGATTGATTTTGATGAGGCTTGATTGGAGGCTGGATTGAATTCTGACATAAAGTGAATTGCATACATATTGGAAAAGTAAGATATCTGATCTTCCTAACTGCAAATAGACTTATACAATGTGAACAAACACTACTGTAACATTAGCTTTGAATCACTGTTATCTAAAGCTACAATTATCGCAGCTGGCAATGAGGGCTACATGGGATCACAGATTTGATCTACTGGGAAATGTGCAAGTAAGCAAAAATTATTTGTACCCCTTGAAGTGTGAAGCCTGAACCTACGTGGATGAAGGTTTCAACTTAGTAGGGGAAGTTTCCGTACCCCCATCTCCTTGACTCGGTGGAAGAGTATGCTTCCTGGGAAGCTAATTAGCTCATCCTCACTCAATTACGACGATCATCGCTGTTACATCAAACCGCCATCAAAAAATTAATCTTGCGCAATTAGCACAGGTGTGCGAATGTGATTAACACCATGTGCAGCAATTTGTTTAGTATCATCTCCTGACAGTTCCTTTACCAACATCCCTACTCCCCCACCCCACTTCCATAAATTCTGGATTGATGCAGATTGTCAAGGGCTGCCAACATCCACATATCAAAATTAGGAAGATTCCAAGAAGCAATCAGAGAGATGCTTGTGGTGTGGTTTATGCATCTCAATGGACTAAAACAAATTCCTCAATCAAGGAAACTTTTTAATGTTCTCTTATCTAGACAAGCAGAGATATCAAAGTTTTCAGGAAGACTTCTGCAGGATCAGGGAGACTTGAATTTATTGTCTTGTAATAAGATGATTGCTATGGCAGGCACACTTTAAATTGAGTTAAATGGCAATAAAGTGAGACTGTATCTCAAAAAGTATGTTTTTTGTTGGAATGCATAGTCTGCATAAAGAAAAATTTGTTATAATCACACAATATTATCTATCATCCATACAACAACACACCTACTCACACACTGTCTCCCTGCCACCTTCTCTCCTCCCCCCCCCCCCCCCCCCCCAACCACCATCACCCCTCACACTCTTTTTCTTGTGGTTAGTAATGTTCATCCATCTACATTACCTAAAGCCCCAAAACATATGGCTTGGCTGAAGGTGAATGCACGGCAAACGCGAGCGCAAATTATGATGCAAGTACCTACCAGTATCACGTCCCTGCGGTCATACTCATAGGTAACACGTTCGGTTCATCGCCATGATATATGTCGACCATGAATTTTTAGACAACATTCAAATGTCAAAGTGAACACTTTGATGATAATCAAATGTCAAATTGAAGTGATTATTCATAACCATTTTCATACATATCACTATTATGCCAACAATCGGTACATATGTTAATCAAGGCTCTCAAGGGATACAGACAATCCTCCAACAAGGTATTGAGATGGGACAACTTGCAGTTTCTGTGAGTCATCTGGTTTCCTGACATAATAAAGGGCTTTTTACACTTGTGTTTCTTAACCCCGGACTTTCTCTGACCCAGGACTATCGTTAGTCCCGTACCAATTTTTTCAGCTTTTTACACTCGCCAATTAGTCCCGTACTATCTCTTGTCCGGGGCTAAGGAGAAAACTGACCTTTTTACACTCGTATTTCTTCGCCCCGGACTTTCCAAACCACATGAATATTCATAATTACGCTGTGTACTGTACACGTACACGCATGCACCGGCAGCACTTGATTACCTCGTTTCTGATTGGTCAGTGAGGGTCGGACTTCGCCTCCTTCGCTTAGCCCAGGATTATTTTTTCGTTCTGTTTACACTCACTTGCTTGGCACCGCAATTGCGGTGCTAGCACCGCAATTGCGGTGCTAACCCCTGCTAATTTGCAGGGCCAGATAGTACCGTACTATCGGTGGGGCTAGCCCACTTTGGCAAAAACGAGTGTAAACAGAAAGTGGGCTAAGGATAGTCCCGTACCAACGGTGGGGCTAAGGCCCCCCCTTAGCCCCACCGTTGGTCCGGGGCTAAGCAAAAATTTACAAGTGTAAAAAGCCCTTATCTGACAAGAATGCATCAATTTGCAGGTGAACAGGTCATTGAAAAAAATCATAGCTAGTAAAATCAGAACATAAACTTATCATATTACAGTATGTGTGATGTACCTGTCCAAAACTGCAAAAAAGGACGGAAGAACACATTTTTAAGACTGGTAATAGTGGAAAGACAGAAACAGCATTATTGCAACAATGGAACATGCATACATGAAAAATGTTCAAGAGACTGAATAAAATGAAATCATCAATCACATTGCATGAATGTTGATTTAGAAAAAGGCACATGTAAGCAATATCATGAGGTGACAAGGAATTCAAAACTGCACAATATGTAATGTCACACATACATATATAAAAAAGAATCTTGGGGGGAATAAAAGTTAATATACTGGTGAGATATGATCCATCCAGAGACCTGCTTTCCTGATAGAAATATAAACGAGGTGTAATGCATTAAGAAAATGGTGAAACAATTACACACATGATAAAAGTATGAAGAAAAAAACACTCATAATGACTGTGAATCTTTCCAGAAAATCTTACCTCGTCTGATGAAGGCTTGACAGAGTCCATCATCTCAATACCAGAATCTGATTGGCTGATGGTCTCCTCCATGTTGCCCTGTCCACCATCCTTAAACGGTTTCCGGCGGCAACCACCTTTGACCCTGAGATTTCGATTGAAGTCAAGCAGGTCCTCACTGCTGCCACTGCTCTCTGCGCTGTGATCCACAGTGTCTTCAGTGATCACTGGGTCGGATAGCATCCTGGTGTCTCCCTCACAGGCACTCCTATCCACACATAGAATGTCACTGCCATCACCATGATCACTTGAGTTCCTAGAGAAGTGCATCACTTCACTGGTAGCATCCTCCTCCTTCTCTTGCATTCCGTGAGTGACACTGTCTCCATCATCCTCTTTGATGCCACGAATAGCTCTAGTTGTGAATGTTCCGCAACTTGCCCCTGTTTTATCCCTGTCAGAGGGTTCTCCAATAGCTACATGTACTCGTCTCTCATTTTCCCGCTCATCCGCACTCCAACTTTGCTCAAGCGCTAGCTTCCACTTGCGGAGCCTCGGCGTCACCACGGTAACAACAACGCAGGAGGAATTGAAGAGAAAGATGACACAGGAGGAGAGGAGGAACCACAAGATGCAGAGCAGCAGGATCAGGGCCTCCCCTATCGCCTCCACCACCATGATGGTCAAAGTTGGGGTGGGAGATTCTGACGGGGCTTTGCTCGGTGAAGGTGGAGGGGTTGTCATGGTAATGGATGGTGGAATCTCCACTTCAGGCTCTTGAGGAGATGGATAGGGTTGACAGGGGGTGTCAGGTTTGAGGAGGTCATGAGGGAGAGGCACTGAATTGTCCTCCAGCTGATGAGATAACGTGTTGCTACGGACACAGTGCGTAAAATCAAATATTGCGAGACATTCGCATTTACGGTTTAATGCACAGCAGATGCTTTTGCTCATCTCAGCTATGACAGCTAGAGAAGTCTGACCTCAATAAATATCCCTCTCTTCATAACAAGATGAAGTGACATCATTTTCAGGGCTCACAGGTCATCAAGGATTGCTAAGCTTGATATTCTTGGACAACAGGTGCAATATGTAATGTCCACTCGTCTGCAGGCTGGTGCACTATGTAATGAAACGAATATAACATAAAATGTCTCAGCATCAAATCTTTTTCAGGTATCGATAATAAAAATGCTTCAATCCACTTGATAGTACAATGCTTTGCTTCTTTGAAATCTTTTCCCAATGTTTACATGTTTATGATAGTACACTATACTTATGCAGTCACATATCCTCAAAAAATTGCAAACAGATTAAACAGAACCATGCACATTATGTTCAACTTGACTCCTCATACAAGTGGAACTACATGAAAGCAAAACTCTCAATACTTCCTTCCTATACCACCAAGAGTAGAACCTTACTAGACCAAGTATGTCCAAGAGAAAACACCTCACAGGTAACAGCTCTGTATCATCGACACTTTAGTGCAGAAGACAAACACATGTTGTGGAAGTCGGAGAAGTCAGGACCGATCTCTCAAAGACTTGAATCCAATCCTGATACTTTGGTACAACGACTATAGTCCACAAAGAACACACAAATCTTTCTGATGTCGACAGAGAGTGTTACTGTCTGCTTCAGACTGTGAGGTGCGTTTTCAGTGATGCCTCTACTTTTGACAGCAGCTGTGAGATCACTCCAGCCTTCCTGTGTCAAAGCAGTGGTCAGCTGGTCACTCTCTTTGGTCACAACTAGGCACATGCCATGGCAAGTCAATGGACATGTGTCGCCTGCAATGTACATGTGATGACACTTGTACAGTTCCCTTTTTGAGATACCTTTTAAGTTTGGATAACCTACTGCAAGTAGCATGTACTTTAATGAACATTCAAATTTTCAGACTATTTCATAAAGTTAATCTATGTTTAAATATTTTGATGATATAAAATTGTTGAACATTAGTTTAAAAATCTGTTTGTTTCCTACCTCCTATCTTCAGCATTGTCTTCTGACCAGCAATGATTTTGAGGGCCCAAAGTTTCATCTATCCCACCAACATGCTTGATACACAGCTCACACTCTGAACATTATATTCATAGTGACAAGCCACTAGGTACTTTCATAAGATGGCTAAAACAAAATCTGAAAAAGCCCCTGAGTTTTCACATCCACTGTTCACACTACTAAAAACAAAACAAGACAAAACAAATAAAAGATTTACAATATCTACAGGATTAGCCTACCTTTATTACTTTCAGGTATAGAGGTAAGTATGGTTCTTGTGCAATGTATGTTGTTGTTGATGTTCCACGATCGGGGAATCCCCTAAAAGTTGCATGATGTAAACGATCTAGATCATTCACTAGTTGTGACAACGTGGAGAAAGTCACGTGACCAAGAACCAAAAATTTAATTGGCAAACATCTACATTGTAAACAAATGCCGGAAGACTGGTAGAATGTTCAAAAGCAACAGACTGAAGGCTTTTGTATGCTTTTCTGGGGGAACACAATGGCCCGACAGGTGCATTCTGTATAAGAAGCAGCATTTTTTAGGGAATGGTTTTGTTGACAAAGGGCTCTAGCAAAAGGCTGGAGTGTGGTCACTAATGGAAGACATTCAGCACGCTCTACAATGTTAAATCATCATTTACCTATCACACACACGAGCTCGCTTGTGGTATGATGAAAGAGAAAAATATGTTTGGAGAAAGATTTGAAAAGATAGTTTCTTAGAATCAGAAGCCGTCAATATATGCTAAAAGGTAACAGTTGAATACATCTTTATTTTGCTTATTTCCGTATTATGTATTATCACATTACCTACATAATATATGATCTATTACATTCTATTACCATGAATTCTTTATGCAACATTAACTGTGCATGAATATTTCATAGTATTTTTGGTTTGTTTTATTAGTTGTTTTCTTTGAGAGGGATACACAAATCATGGTACAGTGGACTCCCGTTATAACAAAGTCTTCGGGACCAGCAGTTTCCTTTCGTTATATCAAAATTTTGTTATAACTGAACAAGTAAACAATAAAAATACATAGAGCAGATTATGTTGCAGCCTGAATTTTTACTTCGTGGTAACCAGAACTTTGTTATAACCGTGTTCTTTATAACGGGAGTGCACTTTATATCAAATCAAAATAAAATCACAGAAATTGGGATTGCCAGATTACACATTTCTTTCACAAAACATAGCTTGTTAAAAGACAATAATTTCATTACATTCATATGAAACCTGAGACTCAACATTAATGAGCTTGAAAAAGTTTGATGTTAACTTTTGATGTGTCCATCGACATTGATAGTGTTCACTTTCCACCCCGACTGGACAAAACTGGAGAGCCAAGCAGGAGATGTGCCAAATTGCCTATTAGAAAAATTGTCAGAGTGCAACAATTTTTATATCAGAAATTCAAGTTGTCCTGTCTTCCATGTATACTAAGCAAGAAATGCCACAGTGATTACACAAATTATGCTATTATGCAGCTACGTGAGCATTTCTTGATAGCACAATTTTCTCAGAGTCCAAATACTTGACTTGAGGACAGAATATGAGTCTTGAGAAATTGATCAAAAAGTTATGAAAAATTTTCTTCACTTATATTGGTGTAGTTTACATCAAGAATAAATTGAACGATATAAAAATCAAGGCACAGCTTGTCAGATTTGAGTGTGTGAGAAACACAATTTTTCTCGGATGTCATTCAAAGAAACATATCTATTTTTATCCGTTGATGTTCCTTCCATCCTATCTTCATCCTATAAAACATGAAGCACAGTTCGAATGGCTGCAGATTATGGCACTTCATTCCACATTCATAATATTCTTATAGCAAATTCCTTCCAGTTGAACACATACAGGCAAACAAAATCCTACAAGGAAGGAAGCAAAAGATTGATTGTCATGACTATAATACACAAAAAGTATAGCTTTGATGACATCAAGAAGCAAAGATTTAATCTGAGGAACATTATGCTTCTCAACACTAGTTAGATTCTCACAAAGTTTGTAATCAACAAAAGTTTTAAACCTCAATGATTAAATTGTACTTATAAACTATGACTTGTGTCCACGTGACACCTAATCTTTAAGATTCAATCTAAGATCAAACCAAAGACCCAGAATAAATACATATACGCAGTGCTAGAATGAAACCCAATGAATGATGTTCAATGATAAAGTAGTGTACAACACATACTGGATGTTGACCGGGAAGCTAAGGGGGAATGGGGTTCACAGAGAGATCATGCTATCTTTTGAATTTATTGATTATCATGTTCACACGAAGCTAAATCCCTGGAACTCATGGATAGAGCGTCAACCCGAAGAAAGCTTGTGGTTCTAATCATCTGCTATATAACCCTTATGATTGCTAATTTTTGAGTGCATCTACATGCGGCTAAACTATGAGCTAATTATCAAATGTTAAAACTTCTGGCTAACCTTTAAAGATTAGGAACGTTGTATGAATGTAACTATTGTATGTTTCATTACACCATGGCAGAAGCCTAATCCATAGGAGGTAATGATATGTCCAATTGAGTCTCGTAACAGGCTTCAACCAGCTGTGACCATTAATTCAGTAACCATCAGTGTTGTCCTTTCTTTTGTTTCGTTACTCATCCTGCCAAACGGCGCCAAGCTTGGTAGTAATGAATATTTCCTCTTGTGTAATCTACCTGTTCTGGTTTGTCTTCATTTGGTTGATGGGAGTTACATGCTCCTGAATAGAGATTTTCAGTGACCGGAGATATATTTCTGTGTCGGAAGGAAACAAAACAAGCGTGGACAGAACACAGATGGGGAAGGTATCAATGTAGTATTTGTCTTTGAAATTTCTCATCAAAATTCAACATCACCACCTAAACAGGATTAGATAGGAGACCTTAGTTCTAAATAAACTATGGTGAATGATGACTTTTTTTTTCTTTTTCTTTCTTTTTTGCTTTGAACTGTTCAGAAAGGATTTCTTTAAAACTTCAGGAAACTCCATTGTGATAAAAAATGGATAATATGATATTTTCGTATGGGTACAGTCATATACAGAGAAACAGATTAAAAAAAAGAGAGATGGATAGATGAATTCTCACAGAAACGTGTAGAGAAAGAGAGAAATAAAAGCCCAGAAAGACAGACAGAAGGGCTAAAAGATGATGATAAAAAGAGAAAGGGAGCTCCTATCTTGTAATCTTTACATCGATCGTAATGTGAAGAGATTGAATTTAACAGAGGGCGAATGAGATGCAAAGAAAGAGACAGGTAAAAACACACAAACAAAAACAAAGCCTAACAGCCTGACAAATATGGGCAGAGACACAGATCATCACAGGTTAGAGACTTTGTCAGATACAAGGTTGGGGGATAAATAGACAAAAAAGGATGATAGTGTAGGGATGAGGAAGAGTGGGAGGAAGAAAAGGAGGAGGAGGAGGAGGAAGAGGAGAAGAAGTTGGGCATCAGATAAGAACACTTGGCACTGGAAGGAAAGCGTGTGACATGTCTCCAACCATTTAGCCACCACAGGAAAAATGACTCACATCGTTATAGGCCATTCTATGAATGCTCTTAAAGGGTCAGACTGATAAGCTCCAAGCCACAAGTGCAACAAAACACAGACAGCACTTATTATAGATAAGAACTGTCCTCGTCTATTGACCACATCCAACCTGGATTTCTATGAGACACTCAGTTACCTTATCATCATGTCCAACCTGGAAAAATGCCCAAACTATATATATTTATATACAATTGCTATCTGTGCAGGAATCAATATTTCGTAAATCACCACCCCTCCATTTCAATTGGCCTCCTTTTCATCATGTTGGGACTGGTTCCCCCCTTAAAGATGTTTCATCCCAAGTTCCTGCCCAGGGGACCCTCACCGGGCATGATCCCTACCTGGCAGGTTAATCATTAACCTACCTGAGAGTGAGAAGGCAGATTTAAAGTGGGTATAATAGACAGGCAAGGGGCTTGTACTTAATCCAGTATGCTAGCTAGTGATCAAATGGTGCGGCTGGCCTCAGATGCTATTTATACACACACCCGTTTACTTGTTTGTTATTTCTTTCTTGAACCCATGACATCAATAATTTGTGTGTGTCAGGCAGTGACGATATTGAAAGACCGATATAGCTGACCAAAAAGACAAGTTCATAGAATGTTTTATATGGGGTGTGATGAGATAGGTGTTCTGCGAGAGGATTTTGCATTCTATCTTTACTGACCTACTACTGTAAAAGCTGTTATTTTTGCGTAGAGATATATTTGCAAACGTGGATGTCACAGACATTTTTGAGAGACGTTCTTTTCGCAAATTGACATCGAGCCTATCATAAGTGCGCGAATGTCTGTCTATTCACAATATTTTTGCATGATGTTAAATTCACGACCCCAACAGTGATTTGTAAAATTCGCAAAAATTAAACCCTTGTAAAAATAACAGCTTTCACAGTACATGGACTGGAAATATTACTGCTGAACTGGCATGCTGCATTACAAAAATACTTGGTCCTTGTAGACCACATTATCTCCCCATCTCACAGTCTGCAAACAGAGCTGAAGGCATTTAGCAATTTCCTGAGGAAATGAATGTGGTATCTAGCTATGTAATAATGGAAGAACAACTCCCACCCCCCCCCCCCCCATCCTCCTCCTTAAAAAGAGACAGCTAATATTTTACCTTCATTGGTACAGGATCATAGTAGTCATTTCCACTAGCAGGGGTAAAAAGAAATAACAACAACAGATTTTTTAATAAAAAAAGCAATGAGGATGTATTTAGTTGAAAGTTTATGCAATTGTGAAGGTACTTTAAAGCTTTTCCCTTGATATTGCTTACTAAAAGCTGCATCAAAACACACCAGTTGCCACACATGCATGACTAGCATTCACACTGGCTCTGTTTATATCTGACCCTCATTCACATGATGACTAGCTGTGCTTACATTTATATATAACTCAGCCTAATATAGCATATAAGGTGTAGAACCCCCAATGAGTCACTTCGATATATTTTGTCTAAATCTGTCAAAAGAGACGAGAAAAGAACAGAGCTGAAATGACACCATCATGTCAAAACTCTCACTCAAACTGGATTCTTACTTTCCCTCTATACCAGGCAGGTGCACCTCCCTGTTCTAATTCTGAGAGAACAGTCAAAAAACTATCAGGTGAAGATGGCAATGATGTGACAACTGTGCCGAAGTACTGGGTGCATATCCATTCAAGGAGTCTTTGTCAGCTCGTGTGAGAACGACTTCTAATTTTGTCATTCAACCATGACCTACTTACATCATGAAACACTTTTCATCCCTATTATTAGATATAAAAGGTACGAAGCCTTCTTTGTTAGGTGCCATTTTGTGTACTTCCTCAATTCCGAAGCATGATTTGACTACGTTCACATTGACATCGTCAGCCCACTCCCTCCATCAGAAAGTCGTATAGAGATATCTCAGGTGAAAGTAAAGGTGTCTAAAACAACCAAAACTATTCCATAGAAATTCAACCTTGGATCTACAAGAGGAAGTTAAAAATTACTTTGAATGAAGATGATGTTGAACAAAATTCATCTTTAAAGATGAGAGAAATAAGATTGGAACATTTGTTATTTCAAATATTGCTGTACATTCCATTTCAGTCAACTCTTACATTTAGTACTTTGGTCATGTTACAGTCTGTTGGTATACAACACAATTGAGAACTAAAGCTAAGAAATATGGCCATTTGACCAGCTGGCACACTCACAAGATGCAGTAATAGATGACTCACTGACTATACAAATCATCTTAACCTTATTTTAACTCACATGGCCTAAGCGTATCATTGCTTAATTATTACTTAACTTGTTCGTATGTGAGCGCCACTGATGTCATTCCATAATTTTTTTTGTGTGTGTCTTTCTCTTTCTCATGCGATTTTCCTTCAAAGCAGCATACAGAAGTTGGCTTTGGAAACATATTTTGCAACATATTATAATTTTGCTCTAAATAATACATCAAAAGTGAATCAAATAAAACTTTGATTTGGTGTAGGTTTTTAAGCACTTCTTTTCAGATGAGTTCATATGATAACAACATCATTACACCTTTCGCTACTACAAGAATTACAAACTGCAGGATGATCAACAATACATAAGTTACTTCTGTAGGAAAAAAGTTCTGCTGTCCTAAACAGATATTACTGAGGGTAAACACCACTTACAAAACTGCTTCTCTTCACCGGCAGAAAACTTTCACAACTCCAAAGCTGCACATTTGTCCATCTTTCTCCTCCATATTATCTCATAACACTTTATAGAAAACAAAGAGTGATTCACAGCTATATATACCATCTAATCATTCCCATGAATGTTAATCCAATGCACACTGGTAATGTTATTCCAAGGAGCATTCGACATCACATCACATCACTCTGCGAACTTGATCACGACAGTGGAGTTAATTCCCCCTGAACTGGATAGCCTCTCCACGTGGACGGACCGCCAGTAGCTCCACGACACACACACACATACGAATCAGCTGATCCCAGCTGGAACCCCTCAGCGGACAAGGTAGGCGCATCACACCCCACGGCTCACTGACATGTCGCATCACCGACAGCATCAGTCGGTCTAATCTTCCACGGCAAGAATTGCCCGTCTAGACTATCAGTTTCAGGCTGTTTGTCAATAAGACCAGTGCACGATAAGACAGCAGATAGCAACAAGGAGAGAGAGAGAGAGAGACAGACAGAGAGAGACAGAGAGACAGAGAGTCAGGGAGAGAGAGAGATGAATGAGAGAAATATATCTTGTTAGATTATAATCTCTTTCTGATGTACTCTCCAGAGTCAGTATGGTGTGAATCACACTCACCCCCAATGCTGCCCAACGATCTGGCACAATAGACCAACGATTTCCCCCTGGCCCTCTCCCTCTTGGGGTACCGGTTCTAAAACGGACCTCAATGCCATATCCAAAGCCACCACAAAATATTGACTCCTTTTTAACATGAAGAAATATGGCCAGCCACAAGAATTTCTAGCGACAGGCACTTGTGACTTGCCATGTCACAATTCTATGGTAATCACGGAGGTGAATGTTTTAAAAATCTAGTCTCTTTCTCAGAGCTTCCTCCTATCAACGCAAGGCACCAATGTTCATGACTGCTCTAGGGGCCTATCATAAAAAGAAGCATGCACTTTCAATATTCAAGATGTAATGATTGTGGTAATTGTCACCACACCTTTACATACTAATAACTGATTGGTTGTTTTCTGACTGATGCAAATCTCGTCATAAAACAGGTCCCATATACCCTGGAATGGCTTGTATGCCCTATATTCAACACACAACAAATTATGATGACTGGAGACAACACACACATAAAAATACATTAGAAACCAATTATGGTAATGCAGAATATATGTGATACTTTGATTTTCTACCAGTAAAGAATAAAAGGTCTTGATGGCTTGTTTTACCTCAGTCATATTGCTAAGACTGAGTTTTAAGTGGAATAAGATATCTGGCCTGGTTATCACATAAAAGGAATACCAGCATTGTAATCTAACTCACTGATCTGTACACACAAGGATAAGGTTAAGCTTTCTTAACCTGCTGAAGACTAGTCCCCCCCCCCCCCCCCCCCCCCCCCGAGTATGTACTCAGGCAGGTGTCTATGGGAAATGTGTGTTAAATCAATGTCAGCATATCGTCAATGGGTTAACCTACTGTAAAACATCATATATTTGCGACATTAAATTTTCACGAATTGGAGCTGACGGTCTTTTTCACGGCATGAAATTTTCGCGAATTGCCAATGGCGTTCGATGCATATAGTGTTAACAAGAACTTTCGTGTGCATTTTAATTTCGCGAATCTAGGCACTCGCGAAATTTGTGAAATTAAACTGCATGTGAACATTCCTCGTTTTACAGTATTCATCATAATATGGTCACTGATGTTTGCTAAGTTCACGCTGGCATGTAAAGACCTTTTTTTTTTGTATGTGTAATCAATTTCAGACTGGTTAGTTTACATCATCTTTTGGTTTTGGGATGTTTCAGTTCTTCCACGCAAACTGAAGATAAAGGAGTGATGTATTATGAATAGATTTAAAGTGCAAGGGCCTTGATGCAAATATACAAACAAGTTTAAATGCCTCATAAATACTAAACTTGAGCCTGACGTCAGTATGCCCTTCAATGTCTCAGAGGCACAATCAGACAAGGCATGGTATCTCTTAATCATCACCAGCACAGCTAATTTTTCCAAGGGCACAAATTTGCCAGAGCAAATTGAATTCCCCTGTAGACGTCTCAATCTTCGTGTTACCTCAAGTGGAGACTGATGACTTTTTGTGGTTGTTTGAGGGGTTATAAATGACTAATGATTTTTGCATATATCCTAAGTGAAACTTCACTTCTCTCAGACATGATATCATAACCAACAACATTGTGGGTATTAGCCTTAATGCTCTATAGATTGGATTATCCCTTTTATGACAAGACTCATGTTGATTATGTTGTGATTTAACTTTATTTCTATTCAATTATTCGGAAAATGATTTTAAAAGTAATCCGACTGCAGAAAATGATCTTTGTAATGAAACATACAGACTATTGCATGAAAGGATGCACATCCAAGTAGAGAAAAAAGCAGCACAACATTGGGCATCTGCTATTCTAGTGAATGGTGTCAGTTTGTAACATGATGGAAAATGAGATGTGGACGTATTACTGTAAAACATAATATATTCGCGGCATGAATTTTTCGCGAATTGGAGCCGACGGCCTTTTTTGCGGCATGAAATTTTCGCGAACTGCCACTGGCATTCAATGCATAATAGTGTAGACAAGAACTTTCGCGTGCATTTTAATTTCGCGAATCTTGGCGGTCGCGAAATTCGCGAAATTAAAATGCACGCGAAAATTCCTCATTTTACAGTATGTCACCTTCTTGAACTTTCCTGTTTCCCCCATAATATTGCCCCCACCAGCCCATCAGCATGCGATATGGACCAGGCAATATATCGGCAGGCCCATTCACACATATTTAGACACAATTTCACAGAAATTATGTCTAGACTGTACAGTATTCCATGCACTAATATTTCAACTGGTATTTCCAACACTGGGAAAACCTCTCTATGGAGTTAGAGTTTGAACCAGGGTCCCAACATTTTGTTTTTTGTCTTTTTTAATCTAATCCCGGTTTCAACTTCAGCATGTGAACAGGCCTATCAACACTAGTGCCGACACCTCTTTAGTTTAACCTTCATATCAGACCACCAACCTTGGATGAGATCATTAGCTGGGCCTAGGATGACACCTTCACCTCTGTTCCAATTCTAAGTGAAGTACGTGAGAAAAAAATAACAAATCTTTCCCAAGAAAGTGGTGGTATTGCACTAGCAAAATAAACACGCTGTATGGAAAGCTCTTGGCTCTTTTACAAACCCCAGATTTGCAGTGAAAATTGTTATTTTTTCCATGATTGCAAATGCTCACAAGCCTTCTCTACTCCAACTTTGAATATGAATCTCGCCCCAACCATCCCATATACAGTGGAGTGCTATGAGGAGGATTAGTCAACTTCCCTTCATTCATACGTTTCCCTGCACATTTTGTGACAAAATGTGATTTATTTGTTTGCCGCAGACAAACAGTCTCCCAGCTGATTCCCTTCTAAACTGATAAAAAAATATCATGATTGAAATGTTGTCGTGTTCTCGCCGTCTTGAATGGATGCTGTATGGGGATCCAACAATGCAGACTCTCAGCCAGCCATCGGAATCGTGGGTTCCAAATACAGCACCTTTGAATGACTGAAGGAAATTCAATTTCGCTGCATCCTTTTCATTGGATTACGCTTTTTTGGCCTCAAAGGAAGGCGGCAACCATCGCCAGGAGGGCTGCTGGGAAAAGAACCCTGCATACAGCTCTGCCATGCTGATCATTCTCCTGGGGTTTTCACTATTAAATGAATTGCCGTGCTGGAAACACGCTAATTAAGTGCCGACACAACATTTCACAATCACACACAAATCAATTAATTTAGGCATTTTGATCTACCTGAAGGGGAACATAAGCACATAAGTAATACTGCCAGAGTACTAATATGATGATTTATGATATGTGACTTTAAGCCTTCTAATATTGTACCATAGGAACTAATATTGATTTGAATGAATTGGAGCAGTTCTAATTCTATTTTAACACATAATCTCTACAATTCAGATTCTTCGTAAGAAAAGGGACTGTATGACTGATTCTACAGAATTTTCATGTGATGGTTTTTGTTTTTGTCTTTTTAATCATTTCAAATAACAAGCTGAGACTAAACACTGGTCGCATTACGCCATGAGCAACTCTCATTTTAGTATACTACATTTTGCACAAAAAAACACTAGAAATAATTCTTCTATAGCATTTAACATGATAGTTTCATGAGTACTAAGCATGACAGTGGCTATCTGCTGCTGTGAGATAGGTTTGACAGTATTATAGTATTATGGGTGTTCCTGGTATCTTTTTACTGCTTATGACATGAGGTGGAAACAATAATACACTTGTTATTAGACCTCAGAGTAAATCAAAAACAAAGAATTCCCACTAATACAATTTGTAAGACACAATACAATGATTAGGTATACTTAATCCCTCATAACAAGCGACAATATGATCCCACTGTTACAAGCTACTACGATTTCATTGTTACAAGCCATTATGACTGCACATCCATGTACGTCAAAATACCCTGGAAGCTACAGTATGCAAACGTCGGAATTACTATTTTGATACATCCATGACCAGGTGAAACGGTAGTAGGATATCATATACAATCTAACTTTGAAAACTCATAGGACATACACATTCTAAGTCATAAACCCCAAGGAAACAGCGTCCATATACTTCAAATTCCAAAACACTGCAGAGAATGCACATCACTATAAAGTAAGAACCAGTTTTTAGTGCAATTCCAGTAAATATTACAGAACACACGCTGGACCAGGAGGATGAGATGCTCAGATTTCACGACTTTGTTGGCGTGCTGGGAGTTCACGAGGAAACTGTTTTCCTCTCTGCGAGCCGGAAGCAGCGGGAGTCATGAAAACTTCCTGGTAGCGGAGAGTTCCATGCGCCACCGAACACTTCTCCCCATCCTCAAATAACCACTGGATTTCGCTGCCAGAAAACGATGCGCCTATCCCCTGATCTCAGCCAAGATGATCCTTATCCAGTCGTAATCAGAGTCGCCACTTCCAGCCTTGCGAATCCTCTACTGGTTATAATTCATTCACAATATTCGGGGCTCAGATTTCAGCCCGGAGCAGAATTTCTGTCGTCATGGGGACCGCAGAACGTCTGGAAAAAGCACTTTTCACGAAGCGATGCGACATGTTACAGATTTACTTATTAGTCAAAACCTTCACCGCATCATTGTAATACCATTAGTAAGCAATATCCTTTATGTACAAAAAATGCTTCCTCTATACATCAACTCTACTAAACGAAAACACCATTTTCCATATCATGCCATGTGCAATTTTATCCCACAATTTTGATTCACATTTGACAGACAGTTTCATAAAACTTCTTACAGCATTTATCGTTGCACAATGAATCATTGATTTGATGTCTAAAGGATTTAGGAGTGAATATCTTTTTTTACAAAGGAATTGACAACTTTCAATAAAATTTGATACAAACTGGTTTGAGTGGTAAGGTTGGTTACTTCACTATATGCTGTGTGATGTTTATATCTATAGCAAAAAAGTAAATAAATAAACAAACAACCACCAGTCATAACACAGCAATTTGCTCTATTCAAACTGAAGAAAGTAGTTCGTTATAGTACCCCGGTATTTCATGCCACCTTTCCACTGTCCTAAGCAATGCTTACCCTCAGTGATCGAAAAGATGGTCTTGTAGCGATGATTATCTACGGCAGGTCCAGAGGGGGGAATGGGGGATAATCACATGGTACTATCGTGGGATGAGTCACACAGCTATGGTGCTCATTGTTCTTTTATCACCTTGGCTACAACATTCATCTCTCAAAGAATCCCAAAGAAAAAAGTTTCTGATAAAACCATGTAGCCGGTTTGCAGGGAACTGAGACCCTACAAATGCAGCACACCATTCATTCTAAGCTTGGCAGTATAATACAATATGCAGACATTGTGAAAAGGAATTGATACTCACTACCTTGGTAGATGCTGGGATAATTACCAGCTTTTATGTTCACCTTTTATTCATTCACTGTATCCTTCTCTCCCTATCTCTCCCTCTCTTTCTCTTTGTCTCTTTCTGTTTGTCTGTCTGTCTGTCTGTCTGTCTTGGTCTCTTTCGTCATACACAGGAACTAATTTGTGATCTTTACATGGACTGATTGCAAGTTGATATGTATTTTCCCTGGCTTTTGAATAACAGGGGGAAAAAAATTAGACTGAGCGATCAGGCATAATGGTACGCACAATGCAAATACACCCTACCACTATAGCAAACAATAAGACGTGAGGTGAGAAATATGGGTACATATTCCACATGAGTCACTCCCATCTCCCCCCCCCCCCCCACCCCCCAAATCCAAACCCAGTTTGCAAGCACAGCCAAAATATTCCCCCTACAGCTCCTGCTATTTGGAAATCTACTTTCTATTTGTGTATGCATGCTTTCGGTCACTGCCGTCTAAAATTGTCAAACAGGTCTGAATCATATGAAATGTCTCGCAACAGCTTTTTTTCACATGAATATGGGAGAGAGGGGAAAAAATAGGCAATTAAATCTCAGGTGAGTCACTTTCATACCCTGGGTGTAAAATTAGGGGGAAAAAGAAATCCAAGAGCCCTAGCTGTCTCCCCTGAAGAGAAACGAAAGCAGAATCAACCACATGATTTAATATCTTTTAAATGTGGGTTGGTTTTGTTGTTGTTGTTGTTGTTGTTTTTTGGTGGTTTTTTCTTTGCAATGTGACTGAGAATAATATCCTAAGGTTAACATTTTCTTTCTTGCCTCACCCACAAGTTAGTGTACTATCACACATTTTTCTCTCTGCTTTTGAATTCTTAAAAGGTTAGTAGACTCGTGATATCACACGCATCAATAATGTACAAAAACATAACATAAAGGGTGAATGATATTTACTGCATAGATACTGTGGACAATAATTGTGTCCTTGTGATGAACATTGCCAAGGTAACCACAGGAATATGTCTATTAAAGACTTTCTTACAGCTTTTAATCTCTGTGATAGTTTTCTTGAATACATGAATACCATACCAATAGCAACCACTTGTATACTGCTGGAGCATTCTGGAAAAGAAAAGCAAAAGAAACTACCCCCTCCCCCCCCCCCCCCCCAAAAAAAAAAAAAAAAAAATGCAAGTGACATGCAGGCAATACTCTTTGCCATGAAGTTCTAAGCAGAGCTTCAAATGGTAAATGCTATTTTCAAAGAAATACTGCAAAACGAGGAATGCTCATGTGCATTTTAATTTTGCGAATTTCGCGAGAACCAATATTCACAAAATTGAAATGCATGTGAAAGTTCTTGTCTACACTATAGTATACGCATTGAAGGTTAGAGGCAACTCGCCAAAATTTCATGCCGCGAAAAAGGCTGTCAGCTCCAATTCGTGAAAATTTCATGCCACGAAAATATTGTATTTTACAGTTACTTACCTAATTTCCCCTTACTCGTAAAGATCATAAAACTTGGCAGGGGCAGATATCCACACAGTTTGGCCACATGTTACAATCAAACTGACTTAAAGTTTAGTAACAATTGTAGTGTTACCTAGTTTTGTGACGATCTCAGCATTCAAAGTACGACTCTTTCAATTATTCCCACGTCCATTTCATATGACTCAAGGAGGATGATTCATTTGAAAAGTTGCTTTCAACCTGTTGAGCAAAAACTCACTCTACTTCAATCCTTGTAGATAACTCTGACAATGCCAATGCTGGGTTTCCAATGTCGTGTTACCTACTATGCATACCACTAATGGCCATTAGTAACTAATTGAGGGGTTTTTAAGTGCCTATTACAATTTATACCACAATTAAAATCATTGTCGGAATTGTGGAGTTATTGTGGTGATCGAATCAGATATCGTAAGTCGTAAGTCGTAAGTCATTCCCTCTTCCAGCAAACCAATTTTATCATTCCAAATCCCAGCCTATCTGCCCCTGTGCACTCTCAAGCACTCGCACGCACATTCACCACCTTCACACATCAGAGTTTATTTTCCCCTGCTATCCTCGCAGCAGAATTTGTATTGTTTACCAATTTACCTACCTACCTTTTCCTCGGGCCGGCCATCTTTTCAAGCAATGCTTACAATGGCGGCCCTCTGTATTATCATTTCCTAAATATAATATTGTTATTGTAATCCCAGCTGCATAGACATGCATACTGTAATATCATTAATTTCCTTTTATATCATTGTTTATGCAAGTCAAACGACTCTGTTTCAAATATACTTTGTATATTTCCCATGTTCACGATTATTCAGTTTATGTACAATGTATATTGATTTGCAGAAAATAAAGTATCTATCAAACAAATTTTCCAGATTTTGAGGTCAGTCATGGCAATCGTGTTGATCGTAGACACCTTTTGAACATCCAAAACTTTTCTACGATCATCTCGATTACCACAACTGACTTCAAGATCTGAAAAGATGTGATAAAATCTGATATGATCACCACGATTACTCCATGATTCAGACCACAATTTCAATCATATGGCACACATTGTGATAGACATAAACAAAAATTCCACAATCAACTACTAATGGCCAGTCTTGGCATGTGTAGCTGATTGCACGACAGTGGCAAACCCAGCATAAACCATTATCTGCTTCTTAGTCATCAGTTTTAAATACCACCTGATGAGACACAACTAAAGGAACTGTGGTAGTGTAAGTTACCCCCTCAAGGGGGACAGTTGTGAAACAGCCACCAAGGGGAGTCTAAAAGTAATTTGTAATGTGAGTTTGAAAATGATTGTTTTTCTGCTTTCACTCCAGGGGGCATGGTGACAAAAAAGAAAAAAATCAATAAAAGTATACAAATTCACCAAAATATCTTGAAAACTTCTATCATGTGATGTGAAAGGGACCAACGACAGCCAATGTAAAGAAAAGCCATCAAATAAGCTGTCTGGCTCACTGAGAATGCAATTCTACATAATGTTTAAGTTAACTTGTAATGATTAGAGCAGGATTAGATGACAGAATAGTGGAAATACCACTAAAATCAGATCAGGAAAGTTTACAGCTCTTGAAAATTTCACATGTCTTCAAGGAACAGTCATGGTGGCCATGACTATTATGTGATGTGTCATCATGAAAGCAATATAATGTCAGAAAAAAAATTATTAGTATTCTTTCTTTCTTCTTTATTTTTGTCAGATATGAATTTGTCAGATGGTAAGCTTTAAATTGATACATAATTTGCCCAACTTCATTACAAGGAAAATATTTATCAAAACGAGAAACGTTAGAAAACTATGCAGGTTATAGCACACTATGATATGATAAATATCATGCATATTTGTACAATCTTTCTTCTTAACTGTCATGATTACTAGGTTATTGTAACACAAAAAAATCAGTTAGAGATACAGGTTTTCCTATTTATTTCGACTTTTGCATATATCATATGTATGTTTAATTTTAAAGCTATGATACCTCTTCAGGTGACAAGTATGAATAAGTATGAAAGCAGTCTAGAACCTTGTCATCACACCTTAGAATTAGTGGGTTTCACTTTGTTTGTGGGTTGTTGTTGTTGGGTTTTTTTCCTCAGAGATTTTCTCAGTCCTTATCAGGCACCGATAGAAAAGTCTCCAAAAAGGGAAAACAACAAATGGTGACATAGGCTGCGTTTGAGCGCTCTCCTGAAGCAAACTGTACCGTACCGTACCCACGCCAGAGCCGCGCCAGAGGAGTGCTCGAACGCTCCTAAAGTGTACCGTACCGTACTGTACCGAGCCAAAAGTGGACCACTTCCCGATGTGCTCCAAAAGCGTACCAAAGCGTACCAAAAGTTCATTGTAAAGCAGGCGCGTATCATGCGCATACATCACAATGCAAAGACATCATTCTCTTTGTTCGGGACAGCTGTAAGTAGTTCAAGCGCCAGGTGGATGACATTCTTGCTATAAACAAGCGTGACCTTTTCTGAAAATAACTGGTGAGGTACACTTTCTCGACAGAGCGCTCGAACGCTCCAAAACTGGCACAGTTCGGTACGGTATGCTTTGGTTCAGTTCGCTTTGGTTCGCTTTAGAGCACTCGAATGCACCCATATACAGGAGACAGATATCTTAATGTGCTTGACCCTACAACAGATGCCAACTGCAAAAATATATCAATCGAAAGGTCAAGAAATAGAAAAAAAAATGGGAGCATTTAGGGTCTAAGGAAACCATGTGATAGAGAGATGCCAGTCTTTCATTGCATTCTTACCATATGTGGTTCTAATCCAAACATAGCTCTGATGGTGCAGACCCATATACACCATTGGCACAACCACACTTGTTCATGTCACTCATACCAGTCATAAAGTTACAATTATCATGTATCAGATGCCTTTAATAGCAGATTACCATGATGTATGACAGCTTATAGTCTGTTTTCCACTCTGGAAGACCTCAGTGCTCCAACTTTTGTAAAAAATGGTTGTAAATAATTATAATGACTAAAAAAATAGAGTTCTGAACTCTAACTTATGCTCACCTGCAAAAAGAAAGCTATTTCTTGTGTTTGACTGTAAATTGAATTTTCCCAGATGATTAACTCTCTGGGAATGTCTTGATTTAACTGAAGAAAAAAACAGGAAAACATCAAATTCATGGGCAAGCTAGAATCATTTTACTAGGACTAAGAAGGTAGAATATGGGGGGGGGGGGGAGACATCTGGCACATTGCAGGCGCGGCTGCAATCTACGACGTACAAACAAAACCTTTACTTGACTGCAAAGTAACAGAAATTTTGAATGAATACGGTATCTGCAAAATGCATGTGAAAAATGAAAAAAGAGATAATCTATCCAATAACAGCCAGTTAAATCTTTCAAGAGATCCTACAGTATCATTTTATTATCATTTCAGGTAAAAACACAATCAAAATTAAATGTACCTGCAAAAACCTGAAATATTGCCTAGGAATATAAAACCTTTTTCTGGAGTCAATGTAATAGATCTATTATATATGGAAACCTGGCATAGAGGCAATATAATAGACAGCAATGGAAAGATGTCTGGGAGATTTAAACTCAACTATATGCATGACAAGTTGACTCCATGAAGAAGAGAGTACACCCCACAAATAAGACAGTAAAAGTTGTGATCTATATTGCATAAATACTCAGGCCCAGTAAGGATAGATAATGCTATTTTACAGTCTTTAAAATAAAAAGTTCATAGTAAAATGATGATGGTCACAAACAAACAAGTGATTTAGATGAGGTGGTAATACCAGCACTTCAAAACTCTCCCAATAGTGTGGATGACATTATTGTCATATTGTTGATATCTTTTTGGGGTGTGTGCCAATAATCTAGAGCTGAATAAAACTGATGCTTTAGAGGGTCATTGCCAAGTCACAACTCTAAAATAAGGTTGTGTGGAGGATGTGGTCACACCTCCCTGAATTCCCTTTTTAACCCGTTATGTGCCGAATTCTGAAATTCCTATAGACTTAATACACAGGCCACCAGGTTCCCATATGGAACAGGTTAAAAAGTGATTCTGAAGAGCTATGCACAAACCAGAAGGAGGCTTAAAGATGCTGATGTCATTCCCTTTATCTGATTATGGGTCTCAAATGACCACTACAGCACACGACTTTGAAATGGTTGAAATGTTTTTGTCGTACGACTCACTATGAGTCATGTTTCTCATGTAACCAAGCCTCAACATGAACTCCGGAGGAAGTGGAGTGCATCTTGCGCATACATGCATCCCAGAGGCTACTTCAGACCGAAATGGAAGTATCATGAATTGATAATTGATGTCTCCAACAGACACACTTCTACCCTGATGGCTAGATCGATCTACCTACGGATGGAATAACGCTTCTCCTCTAGCCGTAATTCCCAGAATGCAACAGTAGATTTGTTATTCCCGGAGGTTACAAGCAATCATTTATTCACAGCCTGTTATCTACAGTAACATTGAGACCACCACACTGCAGAGTTAAAAGCAGCATTCACATATACCTAAAGTTAACGGGGCTTCAAAATTTAGGTTTTGTGACCCAATACAAAAACTGTTACTTCACGTATGGACACAAAATATATCAGTAATTATCGCGATCCACAACGCAATGTAAATATCAGTTGCGCTTGATTTTTTGAATATCATCTCAATAATTTGCCCTGCACAGTGTGTGAATGGCAAGCAGAGACTTTATCATTTTTTTTTATCGCATTATGTAACTCGCCACAGTAGGTCTGCGTAATTAAAAGCCCCAGATCACCACAGTAGATCCGCACAATTAAAAGCCCCAGATCACCTTTCTGTCACTGCTGATTCTTTCTCATTTTTTTTCATTCTCCTGACAATTTGTCCTGCCCAGCATGTGTGTGTGAACACAGAAAAATAAAATTGTGAATGCCTGTGTGTAAATATGGGTACAAACACTGTTTACATACAGGCTGCTCAGATATATTCAAGAATCATCGAAATGACGTGTGTACAGCTTATCACTGATTAAACAGAGCCGAAGAATCTTGACCAGATTCAACCCTACCAATAAGTGTAAGCTACAATGCACATATTCGCTGACCGATACTATTCATGGTTTTGGAAAGTACCCCAGAGGATAGTGAATGAATCAGGCCACCCATTGAATCCCATGTTAACAGGTCTTTAAGATGAGTTGTATGATGATCTTCAAATGCATGGCAAATGCAAATAGTTTTAAGAACTACAGTGCTGTAGGGGAAAAAAAATCAACATGCTAATAAACTGTATCCTGAGTGGTTTATTCTAACACTACTATCTATGGGAAGTATAATGGAGTATGGCAAATTTGATCTCTGACATATTTTCACTTTTTTAAGGAATTATAGGTATTCCTTGTCAACCATGAAACTCATAGCTTCACCTTTACAGAATACCAGAGACTCTGGGTGGTAGCATGTACCCGTATGTATAACCATGGAGCTCAGAAATGTCAAACTGGATTCATCGCTCAATAGTGTCTTTAATATTACAGGTGCATCTAAAGACAGTAAGCACCACTGTCATATGTATGCAGTAAACTGACCATGAATCTCCTTCCAGTAACTTTCTCCAAAGTTCTATGATGAAGTGCTGCACAAGTGTAGGTCAAATATCCATCTGAGGTCGCATTCTTCAGAATCCCTGATGCATTACAGTATATCCTCATGTTGGTTAGCAACAGATGACAAGCAGCCTCATCCATAAAATGTATTGCATGAATATAAATTGAATGATGAAACAAACATGAGAAAACTTGTAAATGGCATCAAATGGTCTACAAACATTAGTTTGATAACACATACAGTACATCCATATCATTGTCTACCTTGTAAGAGCAGTGTTCAGGATGGGTTCCAACCACATTACTAAAGAATCAGGAATGGTAAAAATAAGCAAAAAAAGTCTTACTTTAGCAAATGGAAGAGAAAGGTCCACCACATCAAAAGTAGTACATAGACCCCATCACAGAGATACTGGACGGAGAGGTTTCCGACAGCTCGTGTCCCTCCAGAGCCAAGGCAGTGGGGTAGGGGAGGGACCTGCTATATCAGTCCCCGCGAGTGCACATATGACAGCAGAACTCAGCCTGACACTATAACAAGGGTCGCTGAAACCTGGCCAAGGAATTTAGTGGCATGTGGGTTTGCTACTGTTCTAATGCTACCTTTCTTTTTCTTATTCCTCTCTCTCTTCTCCCCCTCTATCTCTCCCTTTCTCTCTTTTACAAGCTTTACTCAATCTGTTTTCCTCTGCGGCTTTTCCCTCCTAGAGCCATTATCAAAGTTTGTCAATTTGCTGCGGAGTGGGAAGCAAACTGTTGCTCCTCTCTTTTTTTTTTCTCTCCTTTTTTTCTGCCCTTGAGTTGGTTGCCTTCCTTTGCTCTCTTCCTCCTTCTCTCTCTCTCTCTTTCTTTCCTTCTCTCTCCCCATGATCATTCAGAGAGTTTTTCTGAATTGCAAATTGATGGTTCACTGCTGAGTTGTGTCACAATGTGTTGGGAATGTTTGAAGTTCTGCTGGCAAAGTGCTGTCATTGACATTTTGCCGAGATGGTGGGATGGGGGGGGGGGGGGGGGGGGGATTGATTGAAAGAACCACACACTCATGTGCGCTCATGATGTGTGAATGTTTCAAGTGTGAAAGGGCATAGTTAAAGGGTCACTTCAAGTTTGGTGTCCCTAGAATGTACTGCACTAACCAAACTCAGAATAAATACTTCAGTTGCTAAAAATGACTTGGTTCACCATGCAAGATTTTCTAGTGTCCACTTAGAAGATCTAATATTTGAAGTTCACCTGTTCAAAAGATTAATACCAAATTACATGTACTGTGACAAGTGGTGTGACTGAGATATGGATGACTCTCATCGAACTGCAACTGTGTACTAAAGGATTGGTATTCATCTAACAAGTTTTCTACTGTTTTCTTTTGACGTTATTTCTAACAACACACTATTCTTGATTGGACACGATTACACCAAGAATAGTCAGTGAAAACACATACCCCTTTCAGTAACTCCCCTGGCTAGCGCCAGGCCCGAGCTAAGTCGTAAAATTATGAGTTTATGAATGGGTCGGGTCAAAGTGGCCCGTGCCAGGAGCGGACTATTTTGGCGCTGCTTTTATAAGCACCAGGCTAGCGCCAGGCCCGCGCCAGGCGGCGACCAAAGCGTTTATGAACGATAGCAGCGCCTGGCTCTGGCCAAAATTCCTTGCACGGTCAAAGGTCACGATTCCCTGGCCATGCATCTGTATACGGAGCACTTCCGCTCTGTATAATGGCGTGTTCAGTTACCATGACAGTTATCCCGTACATGGCCAAGTTTCGTAAATAGTCATCATAAAAGTAGCGCGGCTCTGCTGTAGTTACTGAACGCAATTTTTACTGCTTGGCACGGGCCAAATTAGCTTGGGCCAGGAGCTGGCCAGAAATGCATGAGTTACTGAAAGGGGTATCAGTTTCAGACAATAACTCCAGGATAATTTTTGGTACAAGCTGTATGCCATTACTGACCAGTCATATTGAAGAGTCTACTTCCTATGCTATTTAGGAAGGAAATTCAGGTTGAGAGGGGGACAATGACCCTCTTGGTTCACAACAAGAGAAATGATAAAATCCCCATCTCTCTCAAAAGGAATTTTGATGATATGATAGGATAGGGGTGGTTGAGGGTTTGTTTGAAGAGCTGATTTCGGACGCATACATGATGTAATGTCTGTACGCAATACTGTCCCAAGTCTGTCATACATGTTAGATGTACTTTTGGGTTTGGTGCTGGGGAATATTTTTACAGCATTTCATTTATTACCTTACCCTACTTCCAGTTTGTATATTTCCTCCCTTGCTTTTAGCTTCTACTTCTTCTTTTTTTCAGAATAAAAAGGAAATATCATTCACCTCCGAGTAGATATACGATAGTTTCAATACTGCCTACTGTTTACCCCCTTAAAGAGCTAGCCAAGTGATGTAAAGGGGATGGGGGCCACAGGTAAGGGACAGGAGTGAGGGGGTGGGGCCATCAGGATGACTTTGCATTTGTGATGATGATTGAGGAAGAACTGGGAGGAAATCAGATGGAGGGATGGAGAGATGGAAGGATTGATGAAAGGAGAGTCCAGTGATTACATCATCGAAAGAGACAGTCTTTATGAAAGAAAACAGTGGCTGTGTTTATCAACTTTCCCATGTTTGAAATGGGTTGCAAATCGCTTTCGGATTGCATTTTTCGAGTTGTTGCATTTATCAACTCTGTCGTGATTCCACTGGGAGACTTTGTCACTGCCTAAGCTACATTACAGTTTAACCCAAGGAGCAGAGATGTGTAGTTGACAGTGGTTGGCATGGGTAGGTCCATGCTAAAAATGCATTTCAAAGCAACTTTGCATCTCACAATAATCAATACTTATGAACTGACATAGCAATACATCCGACTCATTGCATAAACCATTGAAATATCTTTTCTTCTTATTTTGAAGCCCCCCAGTTATGGTCAACATAAGTTACAGTGTTTTAAGACTGAATATCATATTAGTGGGTGAACTCGGCCCCTTGTAATGGGGACGTGAGGGGCTGAGTTTACCCACAAATAGGGTAGATTTAGAGCGATCAGAGTTGTTTGGGTATTGCTGGACACATCATGAGGACATTGTGAACATTTTCCAAAGTTAAGTTTAATTTTAGTTCTGATTTAATCCTTCTCAAGTAAAAAGAAAGGCACAATGGAAAACAGTAAATGTCATGTTTTGGCACCACTGCACAAAAGTTCTGTCTGAAATGAAATATAAGGATAAAGAAAACTCAAATGCTTTACTCTGATTGGTTGAAAATCAAGTTGTGATTTTTCTATTTTGATTTTTGAAAAGAGTGTCTGCAAGAGCTCCAAGAGGTCATTGGCAGCACCTCTCATCATTTGACATTTCTGAAGTAATCTTGACATTTGTCTGCCCCTACCGGAATTCAACCAAATATGAAAGAGAAGTGAGTCATTTACTGGTTTCCATGGACAACATGCAATGTTTTAAGCATAAATCATTTTGAAATATATCAGATCATTAAAGGATGGATGGCATCTATTCACTTTCCAAAAGGGTGATAAGCTGATTCCTACAAAAGATTTTATAAATTGATTTACCACAGTGAATGTCTGGGCTGATGTCTGCTCTGATGGGGTAATCTGCTTGTCCAGACAATATACAACTCTGAAACATGATATGAACTGGTAAACTTACTTGCAAGGGGAATGAAGAAAGAAAATAATAACTAATGTGTGAGGGAGAATATGCAAGTAAAACAAAAAAAATGACTTGAAGTGTACAAAATGAATTTAAATCAACCTAACACAGAGGATTAATTGCAAGAGTCCAGAATCTAAACCAACCTCATTAGATGGGTCAAGAACAGATAGCCATCTCTGGCACAAGGACATATTATTTCTTTTCAACCACATGACAGACCAGAGACAAGCACTACATTACCTCCATACAATCAGGACCATTAGGAGCTGACCAAAAGCTGTTGTGAGTGATTAAAGATTTCTATTGGATTACAAGGTACATGTTCCTTGGGAGCAATCCCTTGAACATAGAGGCTTTAATTTGTTAAACTTCCAAAATGTATGAAAACTATCTTCCACGGCTCCTTTTATTTTCGATCCATTTAATCATTTTTTATATGATCCATAAATAATGTAGTAATACATTACTGAACTTCTAAATATATCAATAGTTCACTAATTAGTTCGCTAATTGCTAGAGAGTCTGGCTTCCGGCACAAATTGTCATTCATTCTGCATCAACTGGAGATTCGTCAGCTGATAAAAACTATGAACGAAACGCCAGTTGTGCATCCGTGGTATGTGCATATATGCGTGCGTGACTGACATGGCTAACAGGCAATGTGATTTATATCCTGTTATTACTTGTGATCAGATTCTTGGCATAGAAGCTGACTCCCAGGTGATTACCAGGAAGGTCAATGATGAATGAGCATGGGAGGCTGTGTATCACATCCTGTGATGCCCAGGTCACCACGGTAACAGTGATGATGATGGTGATGGTGATAATGAGGAAAAGGAGGAGGTGTAGAAACAAGAAGCAAGATCATGCTGCTGACACACTTCAACATGAATGACAATCTCTGGGGAGGAAGCCATAGCAACAGACATTAATGATGATGGTGGTGGTAATGATGATGGTGATGATGGTGATGATGGTGATGATGATGGTGATGATGAGGATGATGTTGATAATGACAGTGATGATGATGATGGTGATGGCGAAGATGATGGTGACGATGATGATGACGATGATGATGATGAGGAGGAGGATGAGAATGATGTGAATGATGTTGAAGATGACAGTGATGATGATGATGGTGTTGGTGATAGCGAAGATGATGATAGTGATGATGATGATGATGGTGATGGTGATGATGATTAACCATCACTGCCATTATTGTACCACATTCACTTTGTCACTACCATGTTATAGCATCTTCTGTTTTCCTGCCAATGTTCAAATCATCCTTTCTATCAACAGCCAGTGCTATCCTCTACAGGAATGTTATTCACGTCTCACCTTCCTCCTCCCCATCATGATCATCATCATTGTCTCCACCACTATCATCCTCATCATCATCATCCTCTGTAAGCCTTAAAGGGATGGTACAGTATTGGTGGAGATGAGAATTGGGCTATTAACTTTCTGCGAGATACCAAGAAAACACTTATGAAATAGTACAGAGCATACCATTTTAAGAGGAATTCAAAGTTGCTCTGTTTTGGATATCTCAGCCATTTCAAAACCAATTTTCATCAAATAAATGTTGAATTCCTCATGGAATTACATGCTCTTTCATATTCCACAAGAGGTTTCTCATTATCTCTCCAAAAAATGTTAGAAACCTGAAATTAGGTCTCAACCAAAACTATACAATCCCTTTAAGCAAAGTTGTTTTGTTTTGTAACAAACAAGTGCATGCAATTCGAGCATGTGGTGAGATCCTATATATTTATTTTAGTGTTTCTATCTTTACGTATGTTCACCTCATTGTCAGCTTTTAGTTGGAATCCCTTCAGAGAGCCCTCAGGAATGTTACAAATGATTGACAGCCAATCCCGATAATCCTACATCCTCGTTCCCATACCAGAGCATCATGCCAGGCAGCCCCCTTCAAAACCTCCGGAATCTAAAAACAGTCTCCGGTAAATGAGAGTGAAAGATGCAATCGCAGGAATGCTACTGCTCCATCTGCCTCAAACTGCTGATCTCTGGAAGATAGGAAGCCAGTCCAAGACATGCTTTCCTGAAAATCTGAACAACATCCAGAAAGAAATGCAACTCTCTACATAACGGTGATGCACTCAGTGACAAGGCTAAAAGCTGAATGCAACATTAGAAGGGTGTGGTATAGAGGCCAGAGAAGAAGCTATGCTGGAGGATTGGGGTGGAGGAGGAGGAGGAGGAGGAGGAGGATGAGGGGCAGGGGGAGGAGGGGGAGGAGGAGGAGAGAAAAAGGGGAGATATAGGAGGGCCTGTGGATGTTTCATTTACCTTAGAAGATGTAATAGTGACTAGCAGGACAAAGACATTATGACATCACACCAAAGTAGAATGCAAGCATCATTATTGTGACCAGAAGAATGGTAATTACCAGAGGAAACTACTAAGACTTTCGTTGATGCATGGTAGCAAATCCCTTGGCCCTCTATGAATCCTACACAGCTTTCATTTTCCGGAGAGTTGTTTTCTTTCTTTTCAGCAATAAGTCTGAGTAGCCAATAAAGAGACCAACCTATCATCACATAATCACTAGTGATATGCAATTTGACACAAAATCAGATGAAAGTGGAAATTTGAAGAAAAAATCCAGCGGAAGAGCAAGTAAATAGATGCTTCAAATCCCCCAGTAAGATTCTTCTGTGCAGTACTTTCTCCAACCCCATCCCTTTCAAACAGATTGGGCTTACATGTCTTGATGTATCAGCAGAGAATTTAGCTCTTTCCTTTCTTCAATATATCTGTAGTTACCAGTACAGTAAGTCTGAACTGTAGCAGCGCCATCTATTGACCACAGTCATACAGCTTGGTCCATCTTCTCCCATGGACAATAATGATCTACAAAATAATGGGATATTCCACAATTTTCAAGCAAATGTTTGCAACCCTGTGTATCATGACATGATAGTGAACTATAGCAGTAGAGAATGGTGGGTTACACATATAAAAAGTTGCTTGAATAGCATACGATGAATGAACTGTATGAACATACAGTTTGTTACTAGTGAAGTTTGATAGAAATATGCCTTTACTTTCTTTCTTTTTTTTTTCTCTCAAAATATCAATTTAAAGAGTACTGGTATATCATTCACAGACAGAATCAGTAAGCACACAAGCAGACATGAATAAACAGTGGATCCTACCTGAAATTTGTGTTTGATACTCCTCCCATTGTAACACACAATCTCTGCATGTGCCAAGTGACAGAGATTTGTAGTTGTTGATATAACTGAAATGATGTAAAGCGATGATACCCTTAACAAAATTACGCTACTCTTTGACTTACCAGATAGAAACGCTTCCTGCGATGTGAAACTCTGATGCGCACATCCTCCCTACCACTAAGGGGGTCGGCTGCTGAGAGCGTTATCCCTCAACGTCTCATTATTACTCCTAATTGTGAAACCGGGAAATCTTCCACCGCCACTTATTAAAGACTTCCAAGTATGCAGGGAGTCTATTTTGAGAGGGCAATGAAATGCTGTGACAAAAGTCTTGTCAAAAATATGTGTCTAGCAAGCTACCATCTTAAGAAAAAAATTGAAAAATAGATCCTTCTTGATCAAAGGTAAAAATAGAAGGCTAAAGGTAATTAAAAGGTCACTTTTGTTACAGTTAGTACAGAATCGCTCATTCTTTAAGTTATGTTAACAAATTTATGACAATGGCATTGAGAATATCTTGAATTTATTTGCATTTATTTATAAAACCAAGAGATATCATGACCTCCTCTCTGGTACTTCCCATGGAAAGATTTTGCTGCAACATTGCTGCAACATTGTTCTACAAGAATGGGTTCAAATACATTCCATGTAGAATTTCGAAACAATGGAAGTTGATAAAACTGTGACAAGTAGTCAATGCCTTGTGATGGTGGTGATAGTGATGATGATGATGATGGTGATAATATTGAAGACAATGGTGAGGATGATTATGATGATGACGATGACAATGAAGATGATACTGACAATGATGGTGATGACGATGATGATGATGATGATGATGACAATGATGAAGATGATGACGATGATGACGATGATGATGATGTTTCTCTGCCAGAATCACATTGACCATGAATCAACCCACTCTGCATCCTAATATCCAATGATAGAGAGACCTTAATTGCTTTACTCAGGGAGCAGATGCTAAGATTGAGAGACCTCTGAGGTGTAAGGGTTAAATTCAGAGGCTGTCTCATCATCAACAGGGGTGATCCACAGAGCCAATTCAGTAAACTACCAGAATTCTAATTTGTATGCATGATTTATGATGTACAAGCATAAACTATAATGATACAATTTCTGAAACCGGACTAGCAAAACCAAAGAGACAACCTTTACATTTACAAGTGGGATGGACAGAAATGAAAATGACAATATTCTATGAGGCTTAATCTACTCCGCTAATCGTAAAGTAAATGAAAATAATGACATGCAAATCAGACACAATTTTGTCAGAATATCATCCATGCACCTGTTATCAATGTTAGCATCTTGTAAAGTATGCAGTCATATTGACAGCGTCTGTGTCTGATAAAGTCTTTTAAAATACACATCCTTCATACAAATAACTCTGCCACAATTTGGAAGGTTATGTTAATTGTGCTCCTTGCCACATTACCATCACACCATTCAAACAGCATCAAAGTTTCAACAGTTAACTACTCAGGGCAGAAATGTCACAACGTACAACATGAATCCTTGGAGAGTAGTGCCATGAAAGTTCAACAATAAGAGATGGCTGAAGGGCATGTGGGATGAGGGTGAGGGCAGTGGGGAAAAGATGAGAGGAGGTGGAGGAGAGGAAACAGGGAAACAGGGGGAGGAAGAGGAGGAGATGGACGAAGAGGAGGATGTAGGGGATCGGAAGATGAGGAGTAAGAAGAGGAGAAGGGGAGGAGGAGGAGGAGGAGGAAAAAGAGGAGAAGTAAAGAGGAAGAGAAGAAAGGGGAGGAGAAAGAGGGGAAGAGGAGAAAGAGGAAGAAGAAGAAGAGGAAGAGGAGGAGGAGGAGGAAGCGGAGGAAGTGGCAGAAGAAGAGGAGGATGAGAAAGAAGAGGAAAGGAAGAGGATGAAGAGCAGGATGAGGAACAGGAAGAGGAGGAGGCAGAATAAGAGGATAAGGAAGAAGAGGAGGAGGACGAGGAGGAGAGGGAAGAAGCAAGGAGGAGGAGAAAGAGGAGGAGGAGGGGAATTTGTAAGGAAGAGGAGAGGAGAAGGAAGAGAAGGAGGAGGGGGAGGAGACCTAGGATGGGGATGAGGATAAGGAGGAGGAAGTGGAGGAAAAGGGGGAAGAGAAGATCAAGGGTAGCAGGGGGAGAATACCAACATGGTCCTCTTATCCCTCATGATACAATGCCTCACAGACTGGGTTCACCTGAGTTCAAGAAAGGTAAAACCATCAGGGTAGGTGACACTTGGGAGGAAGCTCACGTATCATAGAATCATGATCAGCACACCAACAGTGAGGTAAAATGGAAGCGGTGTAGAGTTGATTCGAGGAAACAAACAAAATCCCAGTTGGCTTTTTCCATTTTAAATATGTCTCTGTCACTTCAAACTTCCTTCTTCATACAGAAAAGAAGCTCGGCTTATGTAAGCCTTGAAATCTGAGAGAAAAACAGCAGAAAAACTAGGACCAAGGGCACAAAATCAATGGCAGACACTTCTTCAAGTTTTTTTTTTTTAACATAAAACTTTGACTCTTCAAGATCCATGTGCCATAACTTTGTTGTTGTTGTTGTTTTATCCAATGAAGAGCATCAGGAATATGCCATGGAACAATAGGTAATCAGGTATTTCCACACATAATTTTTGACACATGCATTTCATTCAAATAACACTACAAATTGCCATTGAGCACCAATCATTCAAAACCCTCAGCCCCCATCAACGAATGAAAAAAAAAAGCCCCTGTCAAATTGATCTCACTTTTCAAAGGAGGTCTTTGGCATAATCCTTGCTAAAACAGCAAGTTTGAAGGCTTTTCTTGAACTTAAACAGCAAGTTTGAAGGCTTTTCTTGAAGTCCAGCTTTTGTAAAATGTTCTGGTCCACAAATGTTCTTTTTCTGTCCCCCTTTCTATCTCTTTCTCTGTTTGTGGGTGTGTTTATGTGTGTGTGTGTGTGTGTGTGTGTGTGTGTGTGTGTGTGTGTGTGTGTGTGTGTGTGTGTGTGTGTGTATGTGTGTGTGTGCGTGTGTGTGCATACACATATGTGCCATTATTGTACAGCTTTCAATCCTCCTAATGCAAATTCAAAATTAAAAAAAAAAGAAAATGAAAATCTGAATCCTTTTGCTATAAAAAAAAAATGATAATAAAAACTAAGAGGAAAGAATTAAATCAAGACAAAGCATGCTGAGATGGTAGCATTTACCAGATTCACAACAGGAAAGGACTCGCAATGGCTTAACAAGGTTAGTCAACATTAATGTCTAACATGTCACTAGTGCAAGTGTATACCTCTGTACATCTCAAATCCCAGGAGCTAAATTACATTGCAAAGCAATCAATTTAATCCAGGTTAAATGGGAAATTAATCCAGTTGCTTCAATTCTCCTGAGTGTAACACACATGAAGCTAATTCTGCACGGGAGAAAAAGCTGTTACTCAAATAAGTAGTAAAACTATACATTTCTTGTCAAAGATTAAAGTCAGCTTTTGCCTGTCTCTTTCAACTTTGCAAGTGGGCAAACATGGCACAGCTGAGCAATAAACCTTGATTGTGACTTTGAACAACTCTTTTCAATGCTTCTCTGCTTTTCATTTCCCTTGACCATATAGCATCCTGACTATTCATCATTATGCTGCCTTCAATAAAATGTCAAGTTGGCAAAAATAACCTTTAAGTTCTTTCCCCCTTCGTGGTTTTCTTCAGTATGCCTCTCGTTGCATTCCCGTGCTCTCCACGAGAAGTGGGTTACTCCACCAGGAAGGCTACTTGAGGTTGCAGGGAAATTTGAGATGAAATAGTGAAACTCACAAAGGGGAGAATGCCGGCTTGCTGTCACCGACAGGAAGAGCCACAGGTGGGACTAAAGATGCATGACATATTCTCCCTCCAGTCATTTTTCATCATTCTCAGGAGGGGTAAAAAGACTTCATGCAACATGACAGATCTAAGACAGCAAAACGTTCTGGGTCTCCCCTGGCATTCCATACATGTCTTCTGATTCATCCTAACAAATTAGCCAAAATTATATTACAATATTTTTCTTGTGTATGACTGTTTTTTTTCTTTCTTTATGGTATTCAAAGGTTAAGCGTGGGAAGTCAATAACCCTAATGTGTCAAATCAGCAGCATTCTGACAGCTACCTGCGGCATTACAAAAGTATCACTTTAATGTCACTGACTGGATGTAGCCTGCGGAGATACACAAGAAATGGAAATAGATTCTAATTGTCAAAATAGCATAACCAAAATGTTTATGTTGTATGTGATACGTTGTAAAGTGTCTCAAAATGTTTATGTTGCATGTGAAATGTTGTAAAGTTTCTTGAAAGTAGATTACTCTATTTTGAAATTATAATGATAATTATTACTATCAGCATTATCATCTATAATCTTTCTTTATATCATAATCAGAATCATTAGCAACTGCTCTGTTAGTTTAAAAAAGTATTATCATATATCTACACATCATTTTCAAATTATTCAGTCAGAGTATAAAAAAGAGTAAAGTGTCTATCAAGCAATACGATTCACAACATTCAACAAATGAATCGTAAGCTTTTCCTTCTCAAGCAACAGCACAATGCAGAAAATGATTAAATGGAAAAAATATATAAAAATGTATTTAAAAAATCATGATGATAGTAATAATAGTAATGACAGCATCATTATCAATTGTTTTGTCTTTAAACAATTGTGATTTATGATCATATGTAACTCTGTGTATTTCACTCAAAACTATGTAGATGGAGTCAGAATAGTTATATGCTTTAATTTATCCAACTTTATCACAATCACAAGACATCGCATGCATTTTTTCCCTTTAACAACAGCCCAAAACAGAGAACAATCACACAATCAAATATGACAAAGTGTAAAATATAACAACTTCCATTTCAATCTCAGAAATCAAGGTAAAGTAAGATTTCTCATTTTTTCTCAGTTTAAATTTTTGTTGTAATTGTGATATTCCTCAAGCAAGCAAGGGCTCCTACTCCGCTGCCTTTAAATTCTTCAACAAACTAGAAAACCAATTTCCCTACGGACTGTTCAGAGGTAATTTGTGCAGTCTTTCTCTGATGGCGTTCACCAACACTTTGACTCACGGCTTCCTGTGTCTAGTTGAATCAGCATGCAGCAAACGGACGAGACAGAGAGAAGGAGATTTAAGAAAATGAAACAAAAAAAGACATTGTGATTTGTTTGGGGAGAGCGCCATCTCTGGGGGAAGTTGGCAAGGGAGGGGGGCTGTTAAGAAATCTGCCAACCCAAGACGAGGGATGAGCTTACAAGAGGGGCAAAATAGGTGTGGGAGTTTTTCTGATGAGAGTGTAGGAGATGAGGCAGGAGAGGGGAAGTCACAGAGGACCACTGAAGAGGGGCTACTAACAGGTGTCTGGAGGGCACCAATCAAACAAGAGAGGGGCGAGCAGGGTACCTCACTGTCACCCGGTCATTACCCATTTAGGATCTCATCCTTACTATTGAAAAGAACAAAGCCAGAAAACCAAATGACTAGTATTCAAACAACGTCTGGGATTTTTGAAAATTAATACAAACAAAAGTTAACCATTAAACTACCAACACATCATCTTCCATTTTAGACTGTTCTGCTTGCTGTAAACATTTATAATAAGTACCACATGTGGAAAGCTCAAAGAGAATGGAGATAATCTACAATGGTAAATTTCGTGTGTCTCTTATTGTGTATTAAGGATAAAACATCTATTCAAAGTTAAACAATACAATATAATTAGTCAAATATACATGAGATGTTAATTTGGAGGATGATGCTAAGACATTGAAAACATCTTATAAATGTGATACTGATCTCAATAACTCATTAAGTTTCTGGACTGTTGAATTTTTCTCTGTAAATAACATTAGTAAAGAGATTTTTTTTTCTTTTTTTAGCAAATTGTTATGCGCTTGTCCAGCAACAAACTATAACAAAATCTTTTTCTTTGAATATCTCCTATTCCATATCATTCCCTTAAACCTGGAGGCTGCCTCACGATCACACACGCACACAAAAATCATGGACGCATGCATATATGCACACTTTTCTGTGTATTTTAGGGCAAAACGCACATACACCATCTCTTGGGAGGCAAGATTTGATCTGATAAGATATGACTTGAATTAGTTTTTCTCCGCAGGAAAACGGGAGGATTTCAGCGGGCCCACAAGAAAAGTGAAAGTGAGATTCCCCATCAGGTGGCGAAGGGTAATGTGTTGTGCTGTGCATAATTCAATAAATATGTCACTCTTTGTTTCAACAACCAAAGAGCACTTCAAAGCAGAGGAGTACGTTGAAGACTAAATACCTTGAGGGAGGGATAAGGACGTGATATATCAATGCAAGGTGTGACGTTGGTGCAAAAGTTTAAAGTGCCAATTTCGTGCACAATGTTCTGATCTACACCGCTTTATCAAGATAAGAAGCTAAGTTAATGATGGTCCGGCATCCCTTGAGACCGCAAATGGATTTGAGCGTTTCAATGTCTTTCTAGACACTTTGTCAAATCATGATTCCTTTTGGAATAAATCAGGTGTCATGCAAATTGCATTTCATAGATGTGAAACAACAGGGACAAACAAGAGTGTTGTTACATTAATCTCATACAGACACATGGAAATAAACACAAACAAACACAAAGTATTGGCACTGCTCTTCAATGTAAATTCACATGTGAAAGCTTCAATATGTTCCTTTTAGAAAGTACAAGACTTAATTTCAATAGACAGTATTTAAAAAATAAACAGCTCTTCAAATAATGTGATAAAGCTGAATTTCTGGCAGAATAACACTGTGAGCATTCTTTATCTTACACATTTAACCCATTCCGTACTGAATTCTGAAATCCCCATAGACTTAATGCACAGACCACCAGGTTCCCGTATGGAATGGGTTGAGCATGAAAAAGAGAAAATTCAAAAGTACTTTTTTTATATATCACAAGCAACTCCTATGGAGTGCAGGTGCTTTCTAGCCTGTATAATGATAATTTTTTCTGTCAAGCATTTTTCATTCAAAGAGTCCATTTATCCTGCTGATATCTTTTTACTGCATGCTACTTTTGATTATCTAAGTTGATAGTTATATGTATTTTTCATCTGAGATATTGATATCAATTCATGTAGTTCGTTATTTTGTCATGTGATTGTATACTGCTCGGATTTTATTTTCATCTTGTGGGACCCATCCCTCTGTCAAACAGCTCTGAGTACAGTTATCCTTCCATTACAAGTATTCACCATTATTTAACATATTTTTGTTTGCATATTATCTTTTTACAATGGAACATACAATACAATGCAAATAATGTAATCATAACAGCCTCATTAGAACTCTGTCCACAAGCTCAAAAAATTGTTACAAACTTCACTAGATGAAAAAGATAGTTAATAGCATTCAATGCATAATGAGGTATTATCAATTGTTATACTCATACCTAAGTGAGCAAGAAACTTTCAAACTTTACAATGTTTCTGTGGTTTCTGATTCTCCTTTGTCTGACAGTTAACAAGAATGACATCAGGAGTAAAAAACAAAACAAAAACAAGCCATTGGGGGAAAAACCATGAAAAGATGAGCTTCATTACTGCTCATCCCACTCAAATTTTGACTGACATGTGATAAGATTTGCCATCACACACACACACACACAGGAGGGCTTAGAAGAAAAACCAAACCACATTTTGAGCAACTCGAGAAAGGATCAAGCAATCAAGGCTCACAACGACCTGTCACTCTGCCCCCCAATAATCGTTCTGAGACCAAGGATTGTACTGGTGAAAGGTGGGACTATGGAGACGAACCATCGTCCCCACTGCATCGTCTGGAGGAGGAACAACTGCTGACAATCACTGCTGATCCAGACATATCCATCAAGGCAGGTGACAATAGCTCTCAGGAGATGGTACGTCTGCCATGATGTCACCATTTCCAGCTTTGAGATATGCATGAGCACGCACCGGCACGTTCACACAAACTTTTATCATTTCTGATCAATATGCAGAGGGTGAACGAATAATTTTACTCTTCAGATTTCTGTGCACCAGTGCTTCCATTCATATTCTTCATTAAAGGACAAGTTCACCTTCATAGGCATGTGGATTGAGTGAATGCAGCAATATTAGTAGAACACATCATTGAGGGTTTGAGGAAAATCGGACAATCCATTAAAAAGTTATGAATTTTTGAAGTTTCTGCTCACTCAAGGCTGGATGAGAAGACTACTATAGCTTGTGATGTTACATGAGTACAACAATATAAAGAAAGAATAAAGAAAATTCAACATATTTTCACTTTTCTCGCATAACAAAAGAACACTTGACTTCTCTCTTTTAGAAGGCAGGGGGAATAATATTACCCTTAACATATGTCAGTAACAAGTCGATGTGCACTTTATTGAAAAAGTAAAGTTTTGTGAAATTCTCTTTTTATTTTCTTTATACGGTTGTACGCATATGACATCATACACTGTGGTAGTCTTCTCATCCAGCAGTAACTACGCAGATACTTTAAAAATTCATAACTTCTGAACGGATTGTCCGATTTTCCCCAAACTTTCACTGATGTGTTCTACTAATACAGCTGCATTCACTCAATCCACATGTATATAAAGGTGGACTTGTCCTTTAATCATTCATCATTTGATTTTCTACCTCTGCTCAAAGCAAGAAATGTTCAATTTCCAATATTTCTGAACTGTTATTCCCTCAATCAAATCTAGTCAGCTGAGATTGGTCTGAATTTAGACTTGAAGGCGTTAAGTGATGATGCCTTAATAGTATCAGCAGAAAGACTGTTCCAGGAATTCACCAAGCTCTGGCTGAAAGAGTGTAGCCTCTTACCAGTATTACATCTGCCCTTATACAACTTTAACACTTATGACTGCATGTAATTGGTTCATTAACAAAGAGAACAGGTGGAACAAAATCTTCCATATCATGCGACATCTTGAAGACTTGAATCCTATCTGCATGTTCACATCTGTATTTGAGGGATGGAATTCTCATACACTTGAGTCTCTCAGAATACGCAATGATCCAACTTCAAATACACAATACAAAATGAAATACACAAGTTCTCAAGATTCACAAGAACATCATTCTAAGTTTGCAAGCCACTTCTAGACCACATTCTACCATCAGGCAAAGACAATGAAGATATCCATCTTTGTCTGAGGTTCATGTGAGTGAGAATGAATGAACAAACAAACAAACAAACAAACAAACAAAAAATAATGTCTGGATTTGATTTCTTCCTCATTCTGTAGACATGTACTCCTTTTAGGAGAGGAAGATATCAGAGTCCCAAATTCTGCCTCAGACAAGTTTGCCGCATGAGACAGCATCTCACGCCACAATTAGTCGACTTCTCTTCTGTCCCCTCCCAACATTATTATGACCGTGAATGAAAGGTCATGACATGTTTACCGCATGAGACAGCATTCTAGGCCTCAATTAGCTCCTCTTCTGTTCTGCCAAATAGGGCCCTAGACCTTTATCTCTGAAGGCCAAACCAGAATCTGATCTCGGGCAGAATGGTTCATTTTCACTAAATTAAATTTGACTTCCACAGTTCCTTCGTCCATTGAACCTGATCATCTGAGTAACATCCCCCCTCCCCCCCCCCCCCCCCCCCCCACTCAGACTGCTCAGCATATCAAAATATTAGCTCATGGTACTTTCTTATTAACATATATGGATTGATATTTAAGCTTATTAAATATGTTTTGCTATATTTATATAATCTAACCTTTAATTTGCGAAGATAGTAACATACAAAGAAAACGCAGTTCCCTAATGCACTAAAGAAAAAAAAAACTAACAACAACAACAATCAGAGGTAATATTCAAATCCTGGCAAATCACAGTCCACGCAATAATGTAAATCTCACTATATTAGTTTGTCTCTGTGTGTCTATGACTGTGTGTGAGTTGTGCTTTATTGCTGTTATTTTTTCTTTTTCTTTTTAATTTATGTCCATCCACACGCAGTCTATTTCTATAAGTGTCTGGCACTATTTGCAGCTTATTTCTATGATCATATCTTCCCAGTTTACGATGATGGAATTCAATCACAACAAGTTACACAATAGGCACACCTTATAAGATGTATCCGTATTCACTTTTCGTACAAGTACATACAACTTATAATATTTAATCGTCACATTAATCTATTACATTATCAGTATAATTCACACTTTACCCTTGATGTTTTGCTGCAAAGGGTGGAGCAAGGAAGAACCACTTTGATCATATGTTCAAGAAATTCTGCAGGATTAGGGCTGGATATATATCCCTCAATTCTACACACAAACACCTTGCGGCTTTGACCACAAGCAAAGTCCTTTTAATCTCCAAAGAAAAATAACAGAAAACCTTCACAGGAAGCACCCAATTGCTACTTTCATAGTTTGATTTTTAAAACATAAATTCTAGAATCTCTCATTCTGGTGCAAGAGAGTAAACTTAACTGCAACATTTTATGGAGTGAAAATCTCTCCAAGCTTTCTTATATTCCTCAAAGCTAATTATCATTAATCCTGCAAAAATACACATTTGTTTTTCATATGATGGCATTTCTGTACACACACACACACACACACGTACACCAGTGTGTATCAGCCAATAATGAAAGCAATGATACAGAGTAAGCTTATTTTCATTGACTGGTTTACCTTCTTCAAGTGACCTACTTACTTACTTACTTACTTACTTACTAATTTATCTATAATATATCTAATCTTCATTTACTCTTTCATTTATTCATTCATTTATTGACATATCTATTTATTCATTTGTTAATTTCATTTATTCTTTCTATTTCATTTTTTATCATTGTAGAAGTTGGACTCTTCAGTAATTAAATGTATGTTCATCAACCTGACAGATATTATGCAATGGAAGTTAAAATCCAAAGCAATGAGACAAATCACAACTGTACTCGAAAGTACTGTTTGTTTGTTTATTTGTTTGTTTTTCCTTTTTGTGGATACTTTAGGGCATTACACCACAGAGATCGATATGCATAGAACTCCACACCTTGACTAAAAATACACCAAGATGGATTTCACACCCTTGCATGGCCTGGAAACAGATTAGCTGCCTATGGAGAGGAATCCTAGAGAGGAATCCAGAACGTGGGCGAGCATTCCACACATTCAGACAAACAATTTTGTGTTGGCAAATCAAGGAGAGATTTTTCTCTCTTTTTTTTTTTTTAGGAGAGGGGATAAGTAGGGGAAACTCATTCTCCATTTCCTTAGTTTGGTTTGGTTTGTTTTCATTCTTGGCCAATAGAGGAATATGACGAAAGCAAGAAGGAATCCAGCAATGAAGCTACACGTACTGTGCATGACGAAACCATCATGAAAGAATCCAACCCCAAATGACAATTTTCTCATTGAATTTGTATGCCTACAAGTCAAAGTAATAGTTATCAATTATGAATGCATATTATTATGCTTTCTTTCATTAATGTCTTGTATCTTTCAAAACAGTTAGTTTGTAAGTATGATTTATGTACATTTTGTAACTTGTAAATAGCCCATTGGTTTTAAGTATTTTTTTTATTGTAAACTGAATGTATTTCAGCCTCTCCACCGCTACATTCAATGAATAACCAACATCAATTTGATTCAATTCAATAATACAGACTGCTTATTGGTAACAGTGGTGATATTTATCAAAATGCAGGTTTTTATCTATTGGCTGGAAATTCAAGACTCATTATATTGTAATGACGAATCCCGTCAATTGACTTTAGGAATCATGCTATCTACCAATGATGGTAACTTGTCATATCATGACATCAGAAGTAATGACATGAGCAAAAGATGCAACAAACCATGATATAGAATATACCATGTCCCCAAAGTGCACCATGAATTCTGCCTACAATTGATATATTGGCTAATTGTAAAACCAAACACACCAAATAAAACAACAACAGCACTCCACTGTATTGATGATAACTTGATTTATAAATCTTGCCCAGGGCTGACATCACCCGCCCCCCCCCCCCCCCCCCCCCGAGATTGGGAAGACCATATAACCCATCCCCTTCTCCCCTTCCCCATCCCCATTGCACCCCTTCCCCACCCCTATGTCAAATCCCCCCTCCCCCCCCCCCCCCATTGCCACGTGTAGTCAAGTGTGACCTGAATGCCATGTTTAACTGGCCAGTCATGGGCAGTTTCCCTTGCTGTTCGCTTGACCTTCTACTAGTCTTTTGCTTCAGACTGCAATACATTAAAAATCTCAGCACCACCTTCACCTCAAAAAGTGACACCTGGTAATATACCGGTAAGCCCAACCTTTTGAAATGTGGAGTGAAGTAATCAAAATTTTGCAGGATGCCATTTCAAGCAATTTGATAGAGGAGTGGCTCAATATGAACTCATAAACTCGTCCTCATTTCTGGGGGCCAAACCCACACCGCAACTCATTTGCACTCAGATATTGCAAAGAGTTCAATTTACATGTTCTTAACTCTGTACAAACAGACAACCAAAATCAGTGATTTAGACATTCACATTTTCCCTTTGATTTCTACATACAAATAATCTCAGCATGCTGTGAAAAAATAATGAAAGACTATCAAGTACAATGTTTTAAGTACATTAAAGAAGCATGTCTTTATTTTCAGTCTTACATGTATCATTTAAAGTCCCACCTAGGAAAGCTGTCATCACTTCAAATATCTACAACTTTTTTTTCAAAACTCAGAATTTCAAACCAACAGTCATACTGGAGAGAAGGAATAATCAAACATCATTAGAATTATTGTTTTTTTTTAATTTACAATCATTATCTATAATAGCTAATGTTATCAAGAAAAGATGAGAAGCATAGCAGGGGCAACGTGACTTTCTGGTGATTCTTTTCATGATTCACCCACAAGTGGGCATCAGAGAAACCAGTGTGGTCCTTGAGAACAATGATTCAGGGGAAAGTATTATGACAGACATTTTTATGACTCCAAAGGACATCTCTGTCAATGAGGAGAAAAGAAACAACACAGACAAAATGATGAGTAACGTCCTACCATGAACATGATTTTGCAAATGTTAGCGGTGTGGATGTTTCACTGATATGGCATTGAGGGGTTATTCTCTTGCTGATGGGCATGAGTTTTGCCACACATCAAAGCCCTTTTTTTCAACCAGAGATCTGTAATAAAATCAACTTGATGCATGCATAATTCACATTCCGCTCAATAGAAATTTTTAGCAAAAAGAGCCAGAAAAATAAAACCAAAACAAAATATCACGCACAGATTTGCTTGTCAGCCATCTAAAACGGGGTAGGCCTATAGATGATATGACAATGGCATAAAGACGCAATTACATATAAGGTCATAACAAATACCATTATAACGAACACAGCTATATGAAATTCTTGTTACAACAAAGTAAAAATTTGGGTCCCAAAATCATTGTCTTCATCTTATCTTTGTATACTTTATTGTTTAGCTGTAACAAAATTTCAATATACAAAAGAAAACTGCCGGTTCTGAAGACTTCGTTATAACAATTGAGGCATATTGCATTGATTTAAACATATGGATCGAACAAATTATATTTACACAAAATAGCTTATACGATTCAATTTCTTATCAATGCTATGACCAAATCATATCACTTTTACAGTTATTTCTTCATCATTGATAAATCCATCACTGCTTTGAAACCCACATCAACTCACCATTTGCTCACAACAATCAAGAGATTAAAAATGCAGATGAGATCAATTTCTAACATTCTCTAAGGCTGATCAATGCTTATGATTACTGGAAAATATGAATGTATACATTAGGCCCTACACATAAATAGAACGTCAGGCAGATTTTGTAATTGAAAAATGCTCTACGAGGACTGGTTGTAGCATTCCATGATGGTATTTGAATTTTTCTTCACAAGGGAACTCATAAATTCTTTAATCCATAGAGACTTTAAGTTACAATGGAGATTAGCCTCATTGATCGAAGATATCAATGCTGGCTGATAAATATTATCATGACAGCATGAATCTGACCAATCGGCTTTTCATGATGGACCTGTCAAGCCGTTTGATCTGTCTGATGATGAATCTACACGTGTTTGCTTCAAAGTTTTCACAGGTCAATCTGGACATCATAGAAAGGGTAAAGGGGATGAGAGTTATGCTTGTAAAGGGCAACTACACAGAGAAGTCACCAGTGAACAGAGTGAGGCTGGGCATGCAACTATCACGTAATGGGTCAGTTGAAAGAAAAGTATATTGAGGAGAGGAAATATGGCTTTAAATCATGACATTTGTCAACGGATTCTCCCTCATGCACGACCACTGAGGGGGGCCCCTATGGGGCTATAATGCAGTGGAAAGTACAGGATCTAAAAGGGAAAAATTTGATTTATTCCCGGAAATGTGTTTAATCATTGGCCAAGGTTGTGAATGGACATGAAAATTGACCAAAACGTCAACTGCACAGTAACTCATGGTGAGGTCACTTTTTTCTCTTGTTTTTTTTTTTTTTTTTTTTTAACTATGAAGAGAATATTCCATCTCAAATTCATCTTTAGCTGCTTATTTCTTTTGGGTTAAGTCATTTCTGTTGGTATATTGATGATAAAATGTGTATATTTCATGTGATGCTTTAGTGCAATTCTAGGACGAATTGCTCTAACATTTCATACCAAGGAAATCCAATGATAAATGGCAGCATGCTTTTTCATGGATTTAAAAAGGAGACTTGGTTTAAGAGGAAACTGGCTAAAAGAGCCTCTGTCAGTGGAATTCAAGTGGGCACAAACATGAGCAATGACAAAAAGAAAGATGGATCTAAAATTGTAGTATGCCCGCAAATTTTGCAATAATTCTAAAGCCATATTTCGAGAAGCCCAAAATCCTAATCCCCACTCAATGCTGCCGATGTATCATCAACAAGGGATTAGAGCTCCCTCGCATGTCAGCGTGTTGCCAGGTGATGATGATCGCTAATTGGGAATAACACATAGGGAGGCATGTGGAAAAGCGATAGTAATGCTCCGTAAAGCCCAGCAGACTTACTCACATGAGGTAGAATTACACACCTATTTCCCACTGAGAATGCAGGCTTGGCTATAAATAAATCTTTCTTTTTGTCTTTGATAATGACAGATTTAGGAATAGGGGACGGAGATGATTATTTCGAAACATTCCCTAAGAAGGGATATCTCAGGTCACTGCCTACAGACCTACATTTTTTCTTATCTTTTTTTTTCTGCTAGTCATTTTCAACAGTTTTCAGCAAAGTTTAAAGGATAACCTCTGAACTTCATCATCAAAAGGCAAAGTACCTTAGATATCTACTGAAGGAAGTAGATCTGTAACATAATTGCCCAAAAAGGAATTTTGTATCATTGTAGAAGTGCTATAAAAATATAAAAATGTAGAATTACACCTTCTCAAATTTATCAAATACTGTAAAAGTAGAAATCTTTTCACGAGTCAATTTTTCACGCTCTGCCAGGTAAGATGAATTTCATATGATTTTTATTTTGCAGGAGATTACGACTATTGAGCAAGCATGTCAAACAGCTGCCATGACGGTTAAAGGGCTTTGCCAGAACATACTGTATTCCTGTAAACGGTAACCAGTCTGCATATTGACAACAGCAAATTCACTCATACTAGTGAACATGAAGAAAACTACAAATAACAAAGCAGATATACCCCTACACTATACCTACCTTAAAATCTTCAGATTTGAAATAACATTACGTATGACAAACAAAAGACATGCATGCTTTAATTTCTGCACTACGCCAGTTTCATGTTGCGTGAAATGCACAAAGATTTCCTCCCCACAAAAATTTCCATTCCACTTTTATAGTATATCTATGTATACATATTCATGGTGATGAATCATCTTTCTGAGTCATCCCTTTGGAAAAAAAAAAAAAAAAATATATATATATATATATATACTCAGCAAAAAAAGTAAGTTCCCCCCTAGCATTTGTGGATATATCTCAAAAAGTATTCAACTGATTTTTATAATTCAAACGGAAATGGATAAAGAATTTTATTACTCATAACATGAGTGGCAAATCATTGCCACCAGATATCATTATTGGTGTGAAAAAATGCATTTTATGTCAAAATGCATGGAAACAAAAGTTGCACTTTAGTGATTTGCAATAACTTTTACACAAATAATTAAACAATCACTCATGATTCTGAACATTTAAGCATGGGTTATTGCATATTTCTCTATCTCTTTCTTTTCATGAGCATATAGTGAAGTATTTGATAATTGATATGTCCACCACCCGCAATGACCAGCCGCCATCTCCTCCTCAAACTGTTAACTAAAGTTTGTACTTGGCGCTGCTCAATGTTGGTCCATGCTCTCTGCAAGATGCGCTGAAATTCTTGCAGTGAAGTGTCATCTTTCAACTTCTTGCTCGCTTTCCACTTAATGATATCCCAAAGATTCTCTACTGGATTACAGTCAGGGAATCTTGCAGGCCACTCCATACGTTCGATGCCATTTCCCTCAGCAAACTGATCTACAACTTGAGGGCATGATGCAAAATGCCCACAGGCACATTAATGTGATCAACCTGAATTGGAATTACAAATCACATGGCTTCTACCAATATTTTCATATTGAGAAGGCCTATTGTTCAAAAAGTATGCATAACATCTGTTTAATAGGGAAGCACATCGTACCTGAAGAAATTCCTGAGAATTACACAATTTAAAAAGATCATTTGATAACTTACATAGGAAATGTATACAATATGCTCTCTATGGCCTAAAGTGCAACTTTTTTTCCCATGCATTTTGACATAAAATGCGATTTTCTTACACCAATAATGATATCTGGTGGCAATGATATGCCATTCATGTTATGAGTAATGAAATTCCCTATCCATTCCTGTTCGAATTATGAACATCCGTAAAATACTTTTTGAGATATATCTAAAAATGTTAGGGGGGAACTTACTTTTTTTGCTGAGTGTATATATGTTTTCATATACATGTATGTCATGTAGGATTATATAGGAAAATACTACATTTATTGTTACCTCATTATGAATATGCCATCTAAAAAGAGAAAAATGATTCAAATACAGTACGCATGCTGCATTACAAATTTGTATAGGTGAGTGCCGAATATCCACAAGACTCCTTATAATCTCTCTGCATGATGTAAAATGCTCAACTCACTTTGCTGAAATACTGTTAATTCAAAACATGTCATCACTGACAATGCTTTAATGGTCCTGTTTAACTCAGGGAGCGGTGATCTAAAGAATATTTGAGATATCACATTTAATGCATATGTGTAGGTCAGTTGCATCATAAAACATCATAGGTATACCATGTAAAAATTTTGCAATAAAGTCTAGAATATCAAAGAAGATATCACTATTTTTCTCAATAAACCACAACTGTAGACGGTTTAGTCTAGAAATTTTTTTATTATGACTATTGTTCATATTTTGTATATTTAACAATACTTAACATTAATTATATGGATTCAAATGTTTACATTGGTTGTTTCTATCCTAACTCACATTTTAGAACTATTTTAAAGCACTAATGCTGGGTTTTGTTTCTTCTGCAAATGGTAAGTTATGCCTTTAATGGTCAGACTTGACATAACTTGGCAATAAAAAGACAATGCACAAACTCCATTCAAATCAGCGCTCAAACCTGATCAAATACACTACAGCGCTGACCTCTCCTAACTAGAAAACAAACCAAACAAACAGATTAGAAGAGAAGAGGAGTGGAAGAGATTAGGAGAAGAGACAGGTAGAGGAGACGAGATTACTCTGTCAGTTTCATAAACAAAGATTTTCAATCATAAGGCGGTCAGACTAGCTACAGACTGCAAATCCCAAGTGAAAATTCTAGCAGTCACATGAAATAAAAAATGCACTTTGTAAACATCTCCTAATTACTCATCTGCAGATCTACACCAACGCCTTCTTAGCATATATCCTCTCCCTCTTTCTAACTCCCTTCCATCTCTTTCTGTCCTTTTTCTTTCTCTTAGGGAGCAGTATATCAGTGCTGGTGGGGGAGGGGGGTGACTAAATAGCAAACTGATCTGGATTATCCAAGAGAACCAAGATGATGACTTTCTACCATGTGTCTTCCCAGACATTCCTTGGAGATAAACAACTTTACAGGAACCTGGGCTAACCATGAAAAAGACGATGCAAATAACAAACAACATAAAAGGACGATGCTTGAACTTTGGCTAATGATCTGGGATCATTTTCCACTTAAAACACAAATTCCACAGTGAAAGGATGAGTGCTCAAACATTGCACAATGATCTGGAATCATATCCTAAATTAAAAACACACATTTCACTGCAGGTTTACCCCTACATCCTTCATGCTACATTATTATAGAGTTGATTTGCATCCAGCAATGATGACTCTGTGAAGGGGAAAGGGATATTGGTATTTAATTGTAAAAGGAATCATTAAATAACTATATACAAGCAAATCACCGAGTTCTGCAGAAGATCTCTCGGAAACCTTTACTGCTATTTGCTTGACTTTATTCTTCTTAATGATGACAAGTGAAGTTTAATTCCCTTAAGAATGGACAAAACAGACAAGAAAATGCATTTCTTTTTTTGCAACTGTTTCCCGCATCCCTTTCCTCTTATCTCTCTTCATATTTTCTATCTGCCCTTCATCTATTCATGATTGACACCATCATATTACAAGTGTGTTCATATTAGTGTTATCATAATTATTTTCATTAAAGTGACCATTTCCTTTACAGTACTACATCAGGGTCATGCGGCATACAAGGTTTTGTTTGAAAGCAGCATTGATCAAAGAGAGCTTGACTATCAACCAATCAGAATCCAGCATTCAGAATCAATGGCAAATATTGTATGTTTGCAAAGTTTGCAATCAGACACACAGAATTTTTCTGGTTCAGTTTCGTTGAAACTTGTGTTGTTTTTACACTGGGTCCAGGTCAAACTCACACTCAATGAAAAACATATGAATTTCAGAGAGACAATCTTAAGTTTCTCTTTGTTGTGGGAAAAGCACACCAAAATTTCACTTCTAACTCAGTTACACATGGGAAACGAGAGGATTATTGAAGTCAGACACGGATCATCTGCCCTGCTTCCCCAATTCTCCATCATGGCAAGTTTGTCAACAAACATTTGGTAACAAAAGAGGAATATGTAATTAAGCCCGCAAACCCACAAGCCCCACAACTAAATGACTGAAATTCAATTTGCTGATGCATGAATCATTGAAATCATGCCCCTTCGTACCATAAAAATCATCCTCGCTTCATTTATGCCAACTTGAAATCATAAAGCTTGGTGTAAGTGAATTAGGAAACAGAGTGCACGTCTTTATTAACTTACGATTTTATATTTTTTGCATCAAATTAAATTCTTCACACAAAGAGTCAGAAAGAATGCAAGCAGACTTGAAACGTCTAGACTTATAATGAAACAGATATCATGTCACAAGTTAGTTAAAGCCAAGGCAACAGATAACTTGGTATTCTATTTCTTTGTCATCTTTCTCATGCTGTCTTTTAAACAGAACAACAACGACGACAACAACAAAAACAAGAGTCAGTAGCAGAGATGAGACAGGAGGCTTGATGTACGGATATCGACAGGATCATCTAGCTCTAGAATATTCTCTACCCTGGAGAATCTTTCAGTTGTCCCTATCCTTAATTTAGATGCAAATGCTGCCAAAGTGACGGGAATCTCAGAAATGCCAAAATCAAGATATTCATCTGCATGAACCGCAGTATACTGTATTTTAAGTATAAAAGCACTAGTGAAAACAAGAGATATGCATATATGCATGAACCTGAGTCTTGCTGCAACTGCTGATATTCACAATCTGTAAATGTCAAGCATTTCAAAATGCAACGACATCTCCGTTGTCATTGTTTTCTGTACATATCAAAGAAATGCCATATACATAACGAAGAAATGCCATGTGTGCCGGTTATATTTTCTTTTTCACATGAGCGACAAAACAAATGTCAAAACTGTATGGATAGTAGCATTTCAAAGCCTGTAGACCATATACTGTTCTGGTCCCTGGGGAACTGGGAAGGTATATGAAACGTGCTTAAGCAAGCATGTGATAACTTATAATCACTCAAGGGACACATTTTTCTTCAAACCTAACACCCATAAGTATCAACTATTCTGAATGAATGCATAAATAAGTGTAATTGATAGGATGGGTCTACTCAGGATTTGGAAGATTTGATGTCTTCACGCAATACTTACGGAAAAATGCCAAAATCTGGGAGAGTCATTACAGCAGAACTGAAAGATTCAGCCATACAGATGATTTTGGATCTCTGCAAGGGGCTTCTTCTGGTGCAAGGGTGGGACACTGTGGCATCCGGGAGGAGAGAGAGGTTGGGTTGAGGGAGCCACACCTGTAGAGAGTCTCAGATGTTAAGGGGTGGTACTAGTATGGTGAGCAGAGCTAAGCAGTTGGAACATGTGCAGTGATGTTTCATAGAACACCAAGAGTTGTACTTTTAAAAGAGGTCTGTGCCACTCTTGCTAATATGATAAATACCTCATAATAATGAGGGCATCACTTCTTTGATGCAGTCCATGATGTTTGCCATAGCAACCTTGAAGAGGGTTCTCCAAACTCAACTGCTCCTGGTATAAACCTCTCTCAGCACCACCAACTCAAAATGTTGGTTTTATGAGTGATTGGAAGCAGTCCACTCCATTAATGAACTGAAGTAGTGCTGTCATGTTAGAAGCAAATAGTTCCAGAAAGATTATCTGGAGAGTGGAGTGAGTTCTGGGGATTCTTCCTGCCTCATGTATGGTTCCAGATATCACCCTCTTGGTGGTATCAAACGAATGATAATGCTCCTCAAGTGGTTATCGCAGCAGAATGAAGAGGTTTCTCATTGTATCTGGCTCCAGATTGACAAACTGACATCTGCCATCAAAAGGGTGTGGCACTCACTGGCTGCCGATCACTAGCAGGTGGTGCTGATGAGGATGATCTTGATGTAATGGTGGCATCAAAGTCACTGAATATGACTCCATGAATATGACTCTATGTGCTGGTATCTGGTGGAATACCAGAGATCCAACAGGTTCCATTGAGGAGTCCCAATGACTCCTCTTGCCTACTGCAAAAATTCAAATTGGTGATTGACTCATTGGTGGATGATGATGACACCTTGGTAATGATGCAATCCTTTCACTCTTGGCATAAGGTATAAAGAATGTATCTTGGCATGAACCTTTGAGGTACGAAGCAACAAAAACAACAACACGAAAAGCGCATGCACATGACTTCCACAACTTTGTAATGTCATGCTCAAGGTACAATTTGTCTTGATTTTGAAATCAGTTGATGTCAATCTGAAATGAAATGACTCATAGGTCCAAAGAGAAAGCAAGTGGTTGGTTGATCTGCTTGGAATCGCATATTCTCACTTGACCTACCTTATCAGGATTCCCTAATGTGTAATGGTCCAAAGTCCGTTCACTGAACACATGTCGCTGGAGTGAGCTACATTTGTACGCATGCAATCAGAATGTATTGCATACAAGGATGTTATAGCATCACAAACATTAAACATTTTGTAACATCAATCTCATCCACTGTCGCAAAAGGAAGATCTTGTGACATTCATAAAAATTCATTCCGGAAGCTGTGCAATCTTCCTGTGAATAAACACAGGAGCCAGAATTTATGACACAAGATTTGAGAAGATGGAGGACAGCTGTCATGAGAACAAACTAAAAAGATGGCAATGTTAGTTGACGATGAAAAATGAAAATACACAGTTTTCCATGACAGAGAAAATGTTCACTGATGATGGCAATAAGCTCTGATGATAAAACCTGCATATAAAAACTTGCATAAATTGGAAGTCTTGATGAAACCTGCTCATAAAAAAAAAGAAAGGAGTGTCATAGGAATGTGGAACCACAAAGGCAAAGTTTGGGTTTGGAATGGTTTGGGTTTGGAATGATTGTTGGTACTCACCCTGTTCTTGTTTGTTTGCTTGATCCCAAGGTGTGGCAGACTCCTTTGGGACTGTTGGTTAGAACAGAAAGAAAAAATGAAAATGAAATCAAGCAATGAACTTGTGACAGTTTCAAAACATTACTCAGATTTTGCATTTTCCTCTAGTTACCAAAGATTCCCTTCAAATAGAAAGAATGTTCTAATCATAGTCATAATACATCACCTGATACTGGCATTAAAGAAAAATACTGCCAGAAACAATCACGAGTCCAAATTCTTCAAAAATATTAGCAAGGTCATCTGATCTTAACACTGCTGGCAAAGTCTTGGTCACAACATATGAACAAAATTTATGAACAATGTGTAAACAAATAAACAGCACTTGTTCTTTTGTCACATGTAATGATACAACACTCATTTCAATACAAATATTCAGTGCATTAGTATTTGCAAAATAATTGTTGATCATCCCTGCAACACGGGCAAGTGTACCCTTTATCATTTCTTTCCCATACACGGCCAAGAATTATTATTCCTGCAAACAGAGCAGCATGATCCCTGGTTGAAACATTTTGACGTCCCGGGCAAATCTTTACCTCCAGAGGCCCAAAGCTGCACGAGACAGTTGGTCACAGATAGAGAGAGAGAAACAGACAGAGAAAAAAAAAATCTAGCAGGAACATTGCTTTTTCATTGAAAATTGGTTCTCGTGTGAATGCAGCCGATTCACAGAGATATAGGCAGCCCATGGAAAGGACTGTGACAAGCAATAATTGCATTATTTTTTTTTTATATAAAAAGTCTGTCTGTCATGTGACTTGGCGCCATGAGAAAACCAATCCCAAATCAATAACTCACGAGCATAATCACCAAGATTATGTAGAGCATATAATGAAAAGCAACAACAATTCCAGATTATCCAAAAAAAATACAAATATCAAAACTGCTCTGGAGAAAGAAGTTAACATTTCACTGAGTTAAAACACAGAAACATTTCCCTAAGTTCATGTGTCCTTTTTGCAACTCTGAAAATAAGATTCCTTTCATAAGCTGGTACATGTGTATGTTGTAACAATAGGTAATTCAGACCTCTCCTTAGAATAATAAAAATGGAAATTTCTTTCTGATGGAGGGGCAAAATATAATATAGATTTCCCGTGAATTTAAGTTCAGACCCAAAAAGAAATCCAACATTATTCTCAGTACAAAAGGGGAGCATCTTTTTGAGTGATGTGCTGATTTAATAGTTTTTCATTTCTTTTTTTTTAGTCTGAAGTGTGTCACAGTAAGATTACACAAAGGATGTTGGGAGACATTATTCTTCAACCCTCCAAAGTTTTGTGATGTTTGCAAAAGGGACATATGACCTTTAACCCTAATCAGGCTGGGCTTTTTTGGCTATGCTATATCTGGGGGTGGGGCGGATTCCGCCCCCCCTTCAGATCTCGCCTATGGAACCCGTGATCACGCCGAAAATCGGCACACGCGACGCCCGCAACGTATACTATCAAAATGTATGGTTGCTTTCTCCGAAAAATTTGTCTTATATTTTATATTAATTAATTATTGCAATTTATGCACAAAATCAGTTTTGGGCTCTAAATCACTTATTAATGCTCTAATTAAGCTAATTTCTTTTTTAAAATGTTTCTTGTATCATTCTCCTGAGACATAGTATTAAAAAAAATCTGTATCGAAATTAATTTCTTATGTATTTGATTGTTTTGTGAATTTCTTATGTATTTCGTTGTTTTTCGACCTTTTGTTTTTGTTTGTTTTTTGGCCAAAATTTGTCACAGACATTTTTCGAAGCTTTATTATGCTAAAATAAATAAATTTCGTCCATTCTAAGTCAAGATATGAATTTTTATGTGAATTAATTGAAAAAACACAATTTACATTGGATTTGTGCACAAAATCAGGTTTTGGAGCAATTTTGGGGTTGACAAATTTTTTTCGAACGGGCGTCGCGTCAAAACGGTACGCGCGGGCGCAACAATTTTGGTCTCAAAAGTTGTGCGATACTTGAAAGAAAAAAGTCATGAAACATCGCGGCGGGAGCTTATCGCGCTGCGAAAATATTGCGCGAAACGTCGAGGGGGGGCGGGTTCCGCCCCCCCCCCCAGCCTGATTAGGGTTAAAGGGGTAGCTAGAATTATTTGACCCCCTCAACATTCTCAGAATGTACATGTGTATCCAGGCTCGTGGACATTGTTGTGGCTCAATATCAAAATTTGTCAAACTTTGCTGACTAATCTATGTGATGATGTTCAAATGCATTAAAAAAGCATACAAAATTTTTGTGAATTATGCTATCACTTTTGAGAGATCTACAAACCAATGTCATCACACTGATAAATAATTTACTAAATTGTTTTGTAACACCATTTTCTGTGAAAATTATTGTGTATGAGAAATCCAGTCCCACGATGATTTTAATTTTTTTGAAGCTTTTACCATTGTTTTCAGACCTGTTTTTCAGAGCCTAATATGTACATGATATGAGATAATCTGGTAGTATGTATGTACGTTGTAGGCCCATGCCGCTCCAATTTTTCTAACTGGCGGCATTAAAACAGTGTCTTTAAATTGTATCAGCCAGCTCAACAAACTGACAGATGAATAACAATTCTTTGTAAGTACCTGGGTATGATGGAAAGATTTTAATTTTTAATAACTCTTTCAACAAAGAAAATCTAGTTTGAGAAATTACATTCACCAAAATAAGACAGCTACCTAAAGTGCAGAAATGGAAAAAGTGATAATGTTGTTGACAATTTTAAGCATAACTGAGTATAAAAATTGTTTTGAGGCTCTGAACAAGATAGTTCATCATCACATCCAAGGAGAGCCTCAGAGTATTCATTAACCCATTGAGGACGGTTTGATTTTGCTACAACATGCATTTCCCATAGAAACTTGCCCAAGTATTCTCCGGACTTGTCCTCAACGGGTTAATTGAGTAAATCCCTCCATGCCTTTCTCTCTCTTGTTATGATACAAATCCTCCATTTTATTGTAGTTGGGGTTTTGTTTTTTTCAACACTGCACCTGTTTCACAATGGGTGAGGTTCATTATTCAGGAGGTTCATTTATCCAAAAATGAAATAAGGTTTGTTAATGTGAAAATGAGAAGAAGGCGCACACTAAACAACCTTTGAAATTACAAACCTTATTTCATTTTCAGATTCACAAACCTTTGGAACACTGAACCTCTTTTCATTTTCAGATTAAAGAACCTTCAAAATAATGAACCTTAAGAACTAAAAACTGTAACCCAAATAAAAATCTGCTCTCTTGTGTAAGAGATAATCCAACTCTTTCTGTTCTATAGAAACTCCTATACTACCTATAACTCATATACTTCATCTTTGTACTTTTTCTAAGCACCGTTACTTCACAGTTTGTGACTAAATGCTCCAATTATCCTTAATGAAATAAAAAAAAGAAAAAGAATGTACTGTACTCACATTACTGGAGCAGTATACGTATGACAAACTCTGCAGTATGTAGGTGATGATGTGCTTTGTAAAGTGGGTGATTTACCTCTTATATCATGATATTGCTCATTTTGTTTCTCTCTGCATTTGTCAAGGTTCCATTAATGCTTTCATTTTGAGAAAAGAAATATACTTCAATATCATTGTTGTTTTATTACCTAACTCAATTTAATAATTTCATGAAAGTGAAAACAGTTTAGTTTAGTTTAGTTTAGTTTAGTTCAGTTTTGTTGAGCTTGGTTCAATTAACTTAATTTAGTTTAATTTCTGTTTAGTTTTATTTTCTAAGTGTTATTTTTCCATGACAACATTTTTGTGGAAATTGTGGAAGATCAATTAACTGACTAAAAAAAACATCATAGCATCACTTCAGGTTACTAATTATATAAAACATTCAAATCATACAAGTAATATGCCATCCATACTTAGTCCCTCCAAGAAAGAAGAACATGAAGAAGCTGTGTAATTTTCTAGCCACATAAGAACTAGCAATTCAAAAAGAATCTTGTATAAATGAAGCACCTTCAGAGAAGAGGACCAATGTTAACAAAGTTTGCTAAATATTGGAGCATTTTGGTGTCTTGTTACCCTCAACGCCTGGTAACACCCTTTTTTCTCTCTTCTCTCTGATGCTTGACTGCAACATAACTTTCAAGTGAAAGTATGGTATGAAGTTCTGCCCATAAAAGATCGGCAATGGCTTAGCTGACAGCGTGACGATCGCGTTATGCACTTTAAGTTTTAAGGATGAAACCTCCCTTTTCCGGTTTTCCATGTTTCAAGGTTAAAGACATGAGTAATCCCCGACACATTTCTTGAAATAAATAGGTGGGACAGTGGAAAGAGGGATGATAGGAGACCTGGAATGGTGTCAGCTGGCAAGCCATCCTACTCTACTGTCAGGGGTCTAGCCTCGCAAATAGGCATTTCTGATCATGTCCATTGCAATACTTGGCCACAAACTGAATAGGAGGAGCTCATACACCAGCAAACATCTTTAGTCAAACTCATCAAACCTGCTTCTTTTCATTTCAACGTACAACTGGAATACAGCACAGACTACCCTGGGAAAACACTGGTTGGAAAAATGCAGAAACAAATGTTACACAATATATCATTCCGACTTGCCCAGTTTTACAAGTGGGTAAACACCTAATAAATAAATCTTTGCTCAAGGCTGAATTCTGCCAGCACATTTGACTTGCCTCCTTGTGAGTTTCATATATCATGTAAGCGAGTATGTGACATTTGGAGAGGTTTAAGCTGAAGAAGATCTTAGTAAGATCTTGTATTGATCTTGTCTATTTTTTTTCTTTTAGAGATTCAGAATGCAAAAAGTCTGATTTGAGGCTATTTGCCTACAAATTTTGGCACCCACTAGATCACCTCAAGGGGGAATGGTGCTATTTGGCATGACCATACTGACAACATCGGTCTGATACTTCTAACCACATGTCTGACTGATGCGAAAAGTTTTTGATGGATTGGTCCAAGTTCCGAGGCCCTTACAAGGGGGAGAGCAACAAACTGTGACCAAAAAAAAGGCATCCAAGTTTATTCACTGCCTTTATACCTGGTCCATTTTATCATGGGGCTTTCATTTTACCATCACATGCAATGAATAAAATCTCTCCCTTATTGATGATAAACACATAATTAAGATACTTCTATCTGCAAAAGGAATGTAAGCACACGAAAAGGCGATGGGTTCATGCCACAGGCTGATGGTGTCTTACTCCTCTACACACCACTAATCTAAAAATTCCAGTCATCTTATGCACTTTAGTTGCCAGTGGTGATGGCAGAATTAACCCAAGATCTATGGATAACTTAACCACACATCCTCAATGGCCAAATATAGCCAAAATGAAGATCAGCAAAATCCACCACAATGCATTAAGAACAAAGCTATGCTGCTAATGAGCTAGGTTGTTTGAGATCTGTCACATTGTCACTTTCATATTAATTGTTGGTCTTCACACCTGCATAATGCCGATCACTTATACGGAGGTAAATTGTTGATCTTACACCTGCACAACACTGGTCAAATTTACTGACCATACCATGTGTCTCCACTGTGGCTGAGGTCGACACTGGGATTACCTGTGCACCACATAGCAGGAGTTCAGATCCACCATTTGATAGAACAAACTAAAGAATTTTTCCCCATAGTCTATATTTTCACTGGAATGATTGATTCACAATTAAAGATCAATGTTTGCAAATTATAGATTTATATCCATATATTTTGTAACCAAATATGTCTCAGAAAAAAAGAGAGAAATTATATGAATTCACAATATCATACCTATCATGTCATCATCTAGTACATATCAGATAAGCTCAGGTTTATTCTTAAACATTTAAATCACTAGTTGTACAATCAAACTATGCATTTCAAAATACATTTTTCATTGGTTAAATCAAAAATCAATTTCGAAACTCCTATTCATTGGCACCTGTGCATATCACAGCCAACCACTGAAACTCAGATAAGCAGTCCAGAACTCTTTCTTTGCATATATTGAGATATTGTTTACTGTATTAAAAAAAAATAATGTATTTAATTCATCAAATATAGAAATATTGGCATAATAGCTTTTGCTTAATCAAACGATCTTACATATGCATTGTTCTATAACATTATGCTAATCTCATATGGCATTATTTCTATAAATCTGTGTCAAGAAACTCCACATATTACATCCCATCATCTCAAGTTCTTGGTTTATATGGACGTTAACAAGGGGAACAAAGTCATTGGTCTGTTGTCATATCTAGTCCTATCATACCCACAGACAATGTGATCATATGCAATACGAATGGTAGTATTGAGACAGTGACTATGAAATGGTTAAAGCCTTTAAGAATGTGAAGAAATTGCAATGCCCCTCAGAGCTACCAGAAAGAGTGAGATGAAAGTGAAAGAATATATAAAGATTGAAAAACACACTTGACAGGACGTATAATCTTGTATAGTCATAAATGAGTATTTTACTGTGATGCCCTAGACTCCCAGCCTACCTGTGGAACTGACTTCTTTGAAGATGGTGCATTTTTGTTGCTCTGCGATTTAGATCGCTTCGGCTTCATCCTCCCAACGAACACGAACAGAGCATGGGATGCCATCATTACACCAAACTCGATCAGGTCTCGGCAAACTCGGTCCTGGTCTTTCAAACACTTACAAATCAGTCTGGAAACTTGATGATAGAAATAACTGTCTAATAATGCAAGGTTTCATGCATCAACCACAGGTCTATCGTGCCAGTGACTTCCAGTGACAGTTTAAAGACTGCTAGCTTCACCGTACCACAGATATACCCGTTTCCTTTTCTGTAACCACAATGAAATCCCTGCATTTAAAAGAAAATACCAAGTGGATGGCTGAGAAGCGACAAATCCCGCACACTGGCAAGCGTTCACTGCTAGAGAAAGGAAAGCATCTGAGGTATCACCTGTACTTCTAGTTAAATTTGCACAGGTGTAAATTCCAATTTATTGATTATGTTGATAGGGAAGCATCACTTTCAAGTGTCAACAGTAAGCTCACAGGAATTGCGACACACTTGACAGCAAGCACAGACTCGGAACCCTAGCAGATCCTCTCTTGGCCGCCTTTTTCCCTTAATGATTACTTCTGGCAATCCCAGCTAACCAGCGCCGATTCTTGGGAGTACCCTCGCAAAAATCGGTCTCCGTGGCAACAGCTCAAGCCGGCAGAGTTCTCTCTTGCAGCAGCCCGAGCGCTCCCTCCCAGACTTCGGCGGGCGGACTGACGGATGGGGGGAAAATGGGGGCAATTTTACAGCCGAGAGAGACAGAGTTAGAGAGACAGAGACTAAGCGAGAGAGAAGAGAGAGAGAGAGAAAGTGCCCCCGTCCCTTGACAGAGAAGGTGCTTCGTGGGGCTGGCGGCAGACGGCGAGTCACGGAGTTTTGCAATTAAGGATTTCTCGACAATTTCCACGGGAAAGGGAGCGAGCATAGGAAGGACACTGGTTTTCTCCCAGCTGGGAATATCACATTTGCAGTAGATCATTTTTGAGATACACTGCAGAACCAATGGTGACATGTGGGGAAATCAACACCATACTTGGCAAATGAAAGTCAGTCACAAAACTTCTTTTGTTTATTGATTTCTAGAGAAATATGAACAAATATATACATATAGATGAATATATATACATAGAGAGAGATAGAGGAAGATAAAGAGAGAGAGATAATTTAATCACATATGATTTAGTGCGATGGAAACAGTCAAATAAGGATGTGAATTTCATGCCATATTTCATGCTTCTATTCTTAATGTGACACCTCTCACAGCAGTAGGCTCCAGTAAGATTCCTTTCTTATTTTTCTCCTTTTATCTTTAAAATCACCCTTACTTCCAGAATAGCCTGCAACATCAGATTCTTCTCTCGGAATAGTGACACGTATCTTCTGTTTTCCTTCCTCTAGATGTAATAAGGTATGATAGTATTATGATAAGAGGATCAAGAATAGCATAATTCAAAACTCTGATTTTTATCAGTTAACTTTCAAAAGTATCCCGTCTGAAAGGCTACGTCATGGGGCAGCGTGATCACATTTTGAGCAGAAATGTTGGTAAAATGCAAGGAGGGAAAGAGAGATAATATCCTTAGAAGAGAACAGGTCATCAAGGCAGCTATGTTAAGTGAGAGGAGAAGGGGAATCTACCACAGGGAAGAAACAAATTCAGGTAGGTGGTCCCGTAATGCGCAGAGGAAATTCTGGTGGTTGCCTTTCTGCTGTTCCTAAAATAGAAATCTCGGCATGGAGAACCTCTCCCTGTCTTAACCAGTTCCATACAGGAACCTGGTGGCCTGTGTATTAAGTCTATGGGGATTTCAGGATTCAGTATCGAATGGGTTAATAGGCGGTCTCCCTCAAATTTTCTCTACCTTAAATTCACTTTTTCCCAAATCCTTTCAGCTTTGTATCTTTGCACTTACTTACTCCTTCTACAACCTCAAGGTTTCAAAGCAATCATATTCTGGGACCTTGGATATTGGTCAGCCTTGCATTCTGCTGATAATCTCAGAAGACTTCCACAAACCATGACTGCCTTCATTGCCCACTTCAACCGTAAGAATTACACATTCTAAAGAAGGATCAGGAAAGAGCTAATACATGCTAATTAAGAAAATTTATGACCACAGTGAAACCTACTGTATAGGTGCTCTCACTGGCAAATCACGAGATTTGTATACTGGTGACTATCAAACAGTCCTAGCAGTGAAAATTACTATGGCAGTAATAATGATTATCTAAGAATACTTAAACTACTGCTACCAGTATGTCAACGGTGGTGACAATGATAGTGATAATGCTTATGATAATAGAGATGATGATGATGATGATGATGATGATAATAATAATATAATAATAATAATAATAATAATAATAATAATAACAATAATAATAATAATGATAATAATAATAATGATGATAATAATAATAATAATAATAATAATAATAATAATGATAATATCAACAATGATTTTTACGACAATAAAAAAATGATACTGGATGATAGTTGTTCTGCAGTTTAGATTTGAGAAATAGGTATGCATTATATCTCTGTAAGATGTGTAGTTGCTGTAGATGTAACACTGACGTAATATGTGTGATGCCATTCATATTTATAAAACAAAAGCATTAACTCCCTCTTCAACCATTCATGTGTAAAACAACTAAGATAGTTGTCAAGTTCCTAACATACTGTTTTTTTTTCACAGTCAGACTTTCCAATCAAACAAAAATTACTGATTGAGTCATTTCGGACCTATTTTCAGCACTTGTTCATAGCAAGTGCAGGGCTAATCCTAGACAATCTTTTAATTGAATGTTTGGCTAAAAATAGTGGCAGAAAACATGGCAGAAATCTGAACTCGTTATCCCCTTCCCTAAGCCTTTTGTCTACAGGGCCTCAAGCTTACCAAGTGTATCATGACCCAGAATTGGGGAACTATTCTCTGGAAGAGTTCGGTGGCACGTGATTTATAAAAGAGGATTATTTGAGGGGTACGGGATTGGGTTTTGTGGAATCCTTGGTATAGCAATGCAGACAACAGAATATTCGATGACACCGTCTCGAATTTCAAAAAATTGGTGAATGACGAAATATGATGCTATATCAAAATGCAGACACTGCATCACACGAGTAGTCATAGCACTGGTTTGAGTGTAGACCAGTCATAGAAAAGTGCTAATGATCCTTTCATGTAATCACTAAAGGGGTCATTCAGGAGATTCACCAGGGAGTCAATTGTGGAACACCCACAAAAAATTTCTTTCGTGCTAGCAAACGAGCTCCCGGTTGAATTCCTCTTGTCCGCTCTTCTGTGGGTCAAGTGCACATTACGGCAAATGTGCGAAACGGACGCAAGACATTGTTGGTATGCTGACCCCTTCTCTTTTCACCATGGAGTTTACCCATGATGCCTAATGTCATGCTACAGGGTGTCCCATGATTTCACAGGGACAGTGGGGAGTTTACCAGGGATGGTTCAAAATTTCTGAAAAGTCAACCTGCATTTTACATGGAAGTTTACCCATGATGCCCTTTATGCTACAGCATCACCCGTAAGTTTCTGGGAGATTTCGGGTAAAATCTGCTACGCAAGAAAGAGATATAAGATGCAGGATGAGAAGATGAAGAATATGGAGGGGGCAAAGAAAAGAGAGAGGAAAAGGAAAACAAAGAGGAGAAGGAGGAGATGGTTCATTAAGAAGGCCAAGAAGAAATTAACAAGCAAAAGAAGTGCATACACACAGACGTCATGTTCACATCAATGATAGGCAATTTAGCTCCCAACTATGAGTTGTGTTGGCATGGTGCTTTGTTAACCTGTTGTGGACGAGTCCCGAGTATACTCTGACAAGTGTCGTGGGAAATGCGTGTTGTAGCAAAATCAAACCATAATCAACGGGTTAACAACGAGCAACACTTGATGATCAAATCCGAAAAAAAGCAATACACTTCGTGCAGTAACCCCCATTTTGTGAACTCACTGAGCATTTGTGCAGGTGTCCCAATACAGGAAGTAATTCTGTGGTCATAGGGGTCAAGCCTAGCCAAGAGCTTGTTGTAAACAGCATACACACGGCCGCTATCTACGATATGCTTGTGAACAGGGGCACTCATCATGTTATCAATTTGTGCATCTCCTTACCGCAAGAAATCTTGTGGCTAGGAGCATTGCTGACTTTAACCCATTGAGGAAGAGTCCCAAGTATACTCGGGCAGGTGTCTATGGGAAATGTGTGTTGTACCAAAATCAGTCCGTCCTCAACGGGTTAAAGAGTGAACTAATCAAACTTTAGGGCAGTTACATGTGTCCTCAACTAAAGAATCAGTCCTGTAACAACAAAAGACAGTACAGCTGTAGTGTTAGTTTTTCTGTTATGATTACAAATTACTGAATACAGTAAAGCAAACACAAATCCAGATGTTGCAATTTGTAATGTCATGATTTTTCCCTGGCAGCTTGAATGGCTCTAGGATGAAACACCAACAAATAAGTTCATTGCAGTCAAACAGATGCACTACTGGGGCCCCTTCAGTTGTCTTCAAACATTTTTCCAATAGCATGGTTAATTTCTGAGCATCAGGACTAATTAATCATATACAAGAAATGACACAAATTTGCCCTCTACTGTTTGTTAGGATGACAGATCTACATGTGTAACAGTAGTCATGTTCATACATCACCTTTACTAGGAGGCCTATTGATGACAAGAATCATTAGAAGCATTCAAGGCTTCAGCTAATGTGATACTCTCGACAAAAGATTTAAACAGTGTTGCCAGATGGTGATTTCGGTAACCAAAAAGGGTGAAATTTGGTGTTTTTTGAAGTTGTTCGGTTACAAAATTTTAGCCTGGTAACCAAATCAAAATTTGGTGATTTTTGGTAATTTTTTGGTGATTTTGAGACCAAAGAAAAATAATCACACTAATTGAAAACGAAAATGCATTTTGCCCAAAGTTTTCCCCTTATTTCCTGAAGAAACATAACATGTGCCCCTTTTTGTCACTCACCACCACTGACCACACACAAACACTCATATATCCATACACATATTGTACAAATTTTGCATTAAGTGTGTGTCACTACGGCGCGCCGTAAATTGCACCGAGACACGTGCAGAGTGTTTGATAAAGGTTTATTGACATCATTTTATCTTGAAATTGAAGCCTTACCTACGCTTTTCCAAATTTGGTGATTTTTTATGGCTTTTAGTGATTTTTCACATGCTTTTTGGTGATTTTGCTCTGTTGGGACCTGGCAACAAGAAGTCAAGACTGGAGTAACGTAGTATCGGACTTTATTGCAGTTATAAAGACCACAGAATTATTGTCAGTCTGGTATTGTACCACGGGAAGTTTGTAACAACTCAGCACACTCCCGCTGCTTCAGAATCCTATCTCTGCATCATTGGAAATATCACTTGTCAATGATGAAAAGCATGTGAAGACCAAGGCTTCAGAATAAAATGACTCCAATTACAGACACAACGAGTTATTTCTGCTTCACAAAATCAGAGCCTTCTGGATGATACATTCTACTTACACTCAAAAGTTGCCACTATTGATTTCTCCAAAGTGGATTTAATGCATTCTGAATCAATTCACTCAAGCAGAAGTTACCACAACTGTGATACTGCAAAACATGGCATGTTCACGGCATGAAATTTTCTCGAATTTGAGCCAGATGCCCTTTTCGTGGCATAAAATTTTTGAGAATACCACGGCATTCAAGCATATACAACCGTTGTAGTGTAGACAAGAACTTCCATGTGCATTTTAATTTCACGAGTCTTGGCTCTCGTGAAATTCACGAAATTAAAATGCACATAAACATTCCTTGTTTTACAGTATACATAGCATCTGTAAAAGGGGGCATCTCTCAATGTATTTGCGTGTGAATATATGTATACAAATTGCAGCACTCACCGTAGTAAAGTTACGAGTTATACTTCCAATTTCATTTCAATCACTGGTTTCTTTAAAATTAAGCATGCAATTAATCTGGCATCCATTATCAAGCAACATTCCTCCCTATTTCCTTTCCTTTTTCAAGACGAGAACATGGAAGTTCTTCACACCAATTAAGAGCACATTTTATCAAAGGAAACAGGTTATACTCTTACACTTTCTTAGGAGCCACGGTCCACGGCAGGTAGCATACGTGCTTATCGAATTGCCAGACACCTTTGGATCATGCTATTCTAAAACAAGGTGGGAAAGCTCTAATGAAACACGCCCCCAACTTTCTTCCTTCACCGTCCGTCAGCCTTGGAAACCCTCGTGTCGCTATCGGGTTGCTGTGCAGTGCACTTGAGGATAAGAAAACTAACTTGAACGAATGTGAAATGTGGCAGTTCCAAAAGTGAGGAAAGAAGTGTGCCAGAAATATTCTTCCAATCCCCCTATGCTAAATACGGAATAAAATTGCCGCACATTCCTGACATCATTTCTCATTTTGTCTGAAACACTTTGATGGAAGGGGAGAGTTTCTGCCCCACAGGAACATGTTTACAGTCTACTAAATTTGTCAGATCTAATGGCTTTTTCATACACAGTGATTTTTAGATTAAAGGTCCTGTTTACCTTTGGCAGCAGTGATTTAAAATTTTTTTCAAGACATCACGTTTGATGCATATGTGTAGGTCAGTTGTATCACAAAACATCCTACCATATAAAATTCTTGCAATAAAGCCTAAAATATAAGAAGATATCACTGCTTTTCTCAATAAACCATAACTGTAGACGATTTAGTCTAGAAACATTTTTATTAGAACTATTGTTCATACTTTGTATATTTAACAATATTTAACATTAATTACACTAATTCAAATTTTTACATTGGTTGTTTCTTTCACTAACTCACATTTTAGAGCTATTTTGATGCACTAATGCTGGGTTTTTGTTTCATCTGCAAATGGTAAATTATGCCTTTAATTTGAAATAATACAACAATCAATGTGTTTGTTCTCATATTCCCCAAACTCTACAAGGTCTTTAACTAACTCTTTTTTCTTCTCTACTTTTGTGGGGAGTTTTTCATTTATGCATCCTTTCAGCTATGACATACTAAATATGATTTGATTATAAAAGTAATAACGACTGTATCATAACAATGACAATACTACTACTACTAATGCCAATAAAACTGCTGCTAATAATGATGATAATAAAAATAATGATAATGATAATAAAAGCTATGATAATGATACTAATAATATCAATAATATACAATAAAAGTAGATTTCTGAAGAGAATTAGGCTATGGCATATCTCTGTGTTCTAAGCAAGAGGGAAGTGTCAGACCACTCGAGTAAATCCTGAAAATCACAGAAAGTCACAAGTGATTGAGTGTTGAAAATTGGGAGTCTTTACATGTGCCTGAAACTCATCTAGTGACTCAAAATTCTTCTCCTGTTTCCCTACAAATGTTGTATTTCTCTTCCTTTCATGAATAATTCTTTTTGTCATTCTATTTCTCCATCATTTATAATGCATTCTCTTTTCATATCATTTTGCCTTGTTCTTTTTCCTCTTTCTGCATCTAAATTCAATGAATTTCCTTTGATCTTTATATCATCCTCTTGTTTTCTACATTAACATTACTCATGTACGCACATGACACTCTTCTGTTACTTTCGTCAACCTCATACATGACATGTATTATTCCTAGTCATGAGGCTATGCAACATTTCTTAATTTCCTGTGGCAATAAACCACGTCAATGCTAACATAAAGACAGGGTGTGGGAGGGGGGTTGGAAGAATAGGAAAGGGTTGAATAGACAGGGGTGAGGATACGTGCCCTGGCAGCAAATTTGCCCTCTCCTGAAGTCGGGTTCTTATCGTCGTGCGCCATCACGCCTCTTTCGTGTTTCCCGTGATGCAGTTTTATCCATGACATGGCCAACACATCAAAATGACCTTTCACTGTCAGCAGATAAAGTTTGAAACACCTTTAACTTTGCAAAGTAATGACAATCTCATACACTTGGTCAACAGATCCAAAGAGGGTTTGACATTGGTTTTTAGTGCAACTGTTAAACATACGTCCTGTTCAGCATGAATCATAAAAATCTCAAATAGCAATGGACTTATTACCGTACTGACTGACACTTTTCTACAAGTGCAACTGATTCATTGTAATTTCATTTGCCACATCTACTTGCCAACCCTGTCATGGCAGACACTTTTTCACAACTTGTGCATGTATTCATTCAGAGAAACACGATCAGAGTAACAATTTTCATTTACATTAGAACTTCTATTTAAGCCACTATTTAACATTGGGAGCGATGATTAAAAAAAAGAAGTTCGAATTATCATATTTGATGCATATTGTATACACGTTCATTCCTATTACAAAACACCCTTCCGTACAAGAATTTTGCAATAAAAGCACAATAAAGCCACAAGGAGGTATCACTAATTTTCTCAACAAACTGTCACGGTGATCGTTTATTGTGGAAACAGTTTTTAATAAAACTTTTTATTCACATTTTGTATATATCTAACAATACTTCACATTGATTGTTCTGATTAACATTTTCATGTTGGTTATTTTTATCTCTAAATACTAAAGCTGTGGGTTTTTTTTTCCATCTGCAAATGCTAACAAGTGGCTTTAAATCTTTATTGCAAATAGAGTGTACAAGAAGCATGTGCCTTTTCAGTGTGACCACTTAAAAAACTGTATCTGCCTTTGTGTACATGGAGTTCAAGATCAACTTTTGAAGGGCAGTATTGACTGAAAAGATGTTATAATTCTCTTTTTAAGTAGAAACTGAAGTTTGTGATACATGGACCTATTTTCAGCCTTGATCTTATATTTTATGTAAAGCCTTCTGGGACTGTTACTTTGAAAAATCATCAAAGTCTCATACATTACAGTAGCTAATGGTATGGAACAAGTTTAAAGGGCAAATCCTGATCAACACCTGTATTCCAAACTTGTTCTGTTAAAAAAAAAAGACAGAGCAAGCAAGAAAACAGTGATCCCAGGTCTGTGCCATTCATATTGAAATGAGTCACAGCCCAGCTTGATGTTCAGTTCCTATTTCATTGAGGCATAGCTTCCTCTAATTTTACTCTGTTTTACTTGTGATATTAGAGACATCCTAAGCCCAGTCAGTTCAGACTTAGTCCCTCTTATACCCCAACAACTCCCCCCCCCCCCCCCATGTTTGCTTGACAAGGAATATTAATCATACAATTTTGGTGTCGTGCCCAATAACCACTTGCAAATTTGTGCATAATTATGTTAAAAGATGCTAATCTCTGCAACCTTGGCTTGTGCCAGGGCTGGCCAGGTGAGGGGGGTATTCTGTTGTTTGTTTACATTTGCAAAGGAGACGTTTGACCGTGCAACATGTGTACTATTGACCCTGACTGACCCATCAGACAGGAAGTGGCGGCCTCCCCAGATAGCACTGGAAGACCCAGAACACACCTGGCATGCCCCATGGTAGAATGGGGACCTAGAATTGTGTTTGACATACTCTAGTCTTGATTCAAGCCCAAAACAGAATTTGAAATACATGACATCATTCTTGAAGATGAAACACTATCCCACGGGGAAAGCTTTATAAGTTCCATAAATTTCATACATGAAAGCACTTCAGGTCAGGCTCATCTCATTCAAAGTTTGTGACACTTTATCTTTAGCTTTGAAAAAAAAATTTCAGCTGATTCAGAAGAAAAAAAAATAAAGCAAAGGAGATGAGTTCTTTAAGGAGCGTTAGAAAGTTTGACGAAATATTCCAGAAGAAGGTAGGTACAGGCCTAATCCCCTGTTACTTCATAACTGTCTTAAAGAGAACATTATCATCACATGTCTTTGATAATACAAAAAACAGCCTTTTCCGTGGCAGAATACACGTACACACAGGCACTGACAAAGACAAGATTAAGTTTCAATGCTTAACAATTATTCAAAACCACAACACAGAGAGAGAGAAAAATTGGCTTGCTTTCATTATTTTTTTCCCCTAATATTTCACTGAGGTATGCAGTGTCTCTGTCAATTCTTCTAATTTTTTGCTGTAAATAGTAAATCTGTCCTTGTTTATACATTGCACACAAGTTCATCTCAATGTAGCGGATTGCAACATGTTTTGTTGTGCCTTGACACTTATGTCTCAAAATAGACTGGCTAAATAAAGCTCGCATACCACGCTTCTGTTAGTTTTCTTTCAATAACATTTGTTTGGGGAATTTTCAGAGGAAGAGCTTACAGAGTTCTATATTCAAAACACATACACACACACACACACACACACAAATCTCTTTTTGATGTGTTGTCTTTCAATAATATTTGTTTGGGGAATTTTCAGAGGAAGAGCTTACAGCGTTCCATACTCAAAACACTAACAACAACAACAAAAACTCTTTTTGATTTCTTTGTCCCAGAGTAGAGTAGACACCATGTTTTTAGTCATCTGTCTTGTCTGTCCAACCTAGATCTTATCATCATGATTTGGGACATACAATGGAGTGGATTTGCTTAGTATTTGGTCCAAGTATGTTACACGAGGTACTGCTGTAGATTTTAGGAAAAATCATTCCAGCTCAAAAGTCAAAATTCACTGAACTTTGGTTGTTGAAGTTAAACATGGCATTGTCACTTTGTTTGAAAGTGTACATTGGTAATGCCATTTGGTAGGAAGATAAGAAACATAAAGACATTTATATAAATGGTTGTGGTGAAACAGGCAAATTTTAAGGTCAAAGGTCAGCTATGAATGTAATGGGTTGGTCAACAGGATGTAAAGAAATTAACAATTATTTCTGACACATAGGGTTAGTTGATGAGCAGCAAAAAAAAAAAAAGAGAAAAAAAAAGAAAGAGAAGCAATTCTTACCCTTTGTTGACCTATGCCCATCTATACCTGGTTGATTAATGTGTCTCATCTACGACAACTGATAATTATAAATAATTTGATCATCTTGGACATGATTTTTCTAATGTCAATACCTTACACCTTCTTTCATTTTCATGCATCATTCAATTTGTAATGACAGCAAAGTTACTTTATATAGATATCGCACTCGTTGATCCATTGAAACCAAAAAGATCGATTTTCAATGTCGACAGCGGCTGGAACTGGTGCAAAAAAGGGAGAAATTTCTCAACTTCTTCCTTCACTCAGTGCTGTGTGAGTCAGACGGGCAAATTGTGCCCCTCAGACAAAGGTTTCGATGAAGTAACGCCACGGCCAACGACAGATTGAATCCAGATAATGTTTTTGAGAGGAAAGCGACTCACGATGGTAGAGGTTGCTAGGAATATGTTTGTATGCAAACATTCTATCGTTCCAGTCCCTCCTTCTAGACCACAGGAACAAATCAACTCATTTCTTCTTCCTTTCCCTCACCGTAGCAATATACAGGCGCTACGGACAGCTACCGAAATAAACAAACGATGATAAGAGCCTGTCGATGGGATCTTTACCATATTTGGCATTTTAAACGATCTGGGGAAAAGCAGTTATCATAAAAGAATGACATAAAAAGTATCAACAGGAACCTATCACTATGAACAGAACAGAATGATGTTAGCCTATGATCAGGAAAGGGCTTTCTACAGATCATAATTCTGTCAGAACTGTCTGGTTTTAATGGTTGTTAGTCAGCCAGATAATGGAATACATTTACACCTTTGATAAGCACATCTAATGGAAATAAAGTCCATCAAGTTTTGACCTGAAGTGGAGCATTACTTGTGAAGTTCCTGCATTGGTTTTTCATCTTTCCCTTTCTTATCTTTTATGAAATAGATTTCACAATTAATCAGTCTATCATAACAACAAATTTAAATGCCATTGATGCTGCATTGAATATCATTCTACAATAAAAATCATTTTTCCTATTTCAGCTGTATAATCCCCTACTACTGATGTTTCAATTAACATAATCATGATTGATATCATAATTATCATTGTTTCTTGTTCTGGCTCTTATTCTTATTATTCATGTTATCATCATTCTTATCATCATTATCTCTGTACTCTTACCGACTTATTTTTCAATTTATACAATTGTTTTCTTTATATCAGCCTGCAGGGTTGGCCTATTCAGTTGCACAAAACTGCTTTCCAAAGGTGCCCTGCAGTTTTATATGTATTTATACACCATTAAAATATAAGGAACGTATCATGTACATGAAATACACAAGTCACATATATGACTAGAGAGTGAATCAAACAATATACATGCATCACGCAGATACACAGAAGGATTGATAAGGAAAACAATGTTTACCAATTTACTTCAGGACAATTACATGACAAAACAGACAAGGAAACAGCCCATTAAACATATTATTTGCAATTGGAAAATTTGAATGGACAGTGTTACCATTCTATTATTACCATATTTAAAATTTTAGAGCAAAATGTTTCATTGGAGAACTGCTGTTTCCAACACCCATGATGGAAAGAATGGAGTGATGAATATTATAGTTATCCTCAAATCCCACGGTCCAGCCAATGTCTAGACTTTTGAACACAGTGATTTGACTATTTTAATCCCACAAATTGAAAGGGTGATTACCAAGAAAGGACAACCAATTTGAGGACATCTTTTTTACAGTCTGACAGTCTGCAACAGGTGTGCCTTGCATCTATTGTCTATTTCCTCTTTTGGAAGGAAAGAAAGTCCTTTTGTTTTAGCCTATTATCTCTCTTAAGGAAATATCGCTATCATTGCAGTAGAGTTTGGGGTTTTTTCTCAAATAAAGAAACAACTTTTCTGTGAGGGCTAACTACTTCTAATTTCAAGAGAAAGCTCATGATTAAGAAATTGAACTATGAATTCTCAATTTGATAGTGTGAAAGAAAGAGTCTGCAGTAAATCTTTCAAAATATGAGTTGTTTGAAAGTTTTCTAATAAATCTGATGTAACAGATGTAATGCTTTGGCCTCTGTGTATTCAAATGCTGTAATCCCTACCATTTCTCTTCTCTCTCCTTTGCTCCCATTCTCTCTTAATCTATCTATTTATCTATCCATCTATCTATCTATCTATCTATCTATCTATCTATCTATCTATCTATCTATCCATCCATCTATCTTTCCCTAAATCAATTCGAGAGAGAACTTGTTGCACTATCTATTTCTCCACGTTTTACCCATCCTTAGGGTATCCACATAATTGTGGTTCTGTGAGCTCAGCAAACAAGTAGGCCTTCTGAAATGAAAACAATGGTAACACTTTTATGCTAATGACATATATTCATATCTCACAGATGTGTTTTTCTTCTAAGAACATTTTGATTCAGGGTTGTAAAAGAAGTCTGCGCTGCAGATGAAATGCAATTGAAGATACTCAAAATGTTGTTAAAGTGCTTCAATCGGAATAAGTTAACACACGTTAACGTTGCAGTACTCCGCCGCGCCTGGTCTGTGAGTACCGGCAGCGCAGCGCGCCAGCCGGCCAGCACGTACAATGTAGTTTGCTGGCGCTTTGCTGCTGTGAGCCGGCCACAGAACTCTGTGAGCGGCCGGCCATGCATTAGTAGCCCCCCGCGAAGCCGTGCTATAGTACCTTCGAGCCATGCAATAGGCCCATGCCAGGGGCCTATTGTATGGCTGTGAGTTTGATAGGTATTTTCTATTGAATGTCATGTGACATGTTCTTGGCCAATCACAATTCGACATCATTCTGAGGTGTTGTATAAATATTCATATCTCACAGATGTGTTTTTCTTCTAAGAACATTTTGATTCAGGGTTGTAAAAGAAGTCTGCGCTGCAGATGAAATGCAATTGAAGATACTCAAAATGTTGTTAAAGTGCTTCAATCGGAATAAGTTTCTCAAGGTTTTCATAGACTAGAGTACAGTACGTGTACATAGATGAGTGATTATAATGCATGATTGATTTAATGTAATCCATCTTCTGCACAGCCTAAAAATGGAAAATAAATCTCTCAAACTTGTTGAGACACATGCTCAGACACTGTATGTCTGTGAAGTGGAACATGGCTTCAAATCCAACTGATTACTCATCCAGCCTGTTTAATCTTTCTGGAAATCCACTGGAATTTGCTAAACCAAGATTCTCCAGGTTTTGATTCACTTTTTTGCCAAGAAACGAGATGCACAAGTCATTCCAAAAAATGGATTCTAATCTGTGGATCAGTATGGTATGATTCAGATGGACCCCAATCAAAATATAATCTAGCCCCCACTGGCAAATCTGATATATTTGATTTTCAGTGTACCTCAGTGCCAAGAATTGCTGTTCAGCCGTTACAATTTGAGGGAACATATATTTATGAAATGCCTTCTGAACTGGCAATATGAATTTCCTGGACTGGTTTGTGCTGGCTTTGAGCTAAGACTCTTGTCTGGCCATTGCAATACGTCAAATCAATCTATCAATCTATCGCACTGTTGCTGAAATCACTACGTTTAAGCACGGCCCATGCAGAGTGCTACACATACAGTGTAGTTGTTTGTTGCATGTGATCCAGTGCTTGCAGGGCTTGATTTTATATATATATTATATATATATATATATATATATATATATATATATATATATATATATAATATATATACATACATACAATGTATATTTTCATGCATTGTTGTTTTTGCATGCTTTTATATTTGTGTGTTGTTAGTTTTGCAGTTGAGAGGCCATTTGCAGAATTCATGAAAATAACACCACCATGAAAATTTCAGCTCATACAGAATTATCCCTCTTATCCCTCCCCCTCCCCCTTCTCCTCCCCCTCCATCTCAGTGAGGTATGAGTGAGCACCCAATTTAGCCTTGGGCGTGGCATGACTTGGCAACCTGCTGCACCCCAGAGTATCTCTCTTCCACCCCTCATGATGACCATTATCACATCATCATTCACCCAGATCCTTCTGAGCCCCATGGTTCCCTTACATCCATTAGTCTAGTCCTGCTGTAAATACTGCTGAAGAACGCAAACTCAGTGTAGCTATATTGCAGTGATATTCAAAGTCTGATTTCACACACTTTAAATAACTTTTATTTGCCACTCTTTCTTCAGTCTTTAAAAATTAGATTTTACAAATACTAAGAAAGAATCTACAGAGCTGTGAAATAGTATCATTCATCAATCAAGTATTTACATATTCATGTTGAACAGAAATGTCATTTTTATGCACAAAACATTCAGCTTTAGAGGTTGAAATTCTGACAGCCTACGTTGTCCTTTAACAAAGAGATTCAAAACTTGACATATCAAAGGCCTGATTTTTAACACTTACTGCACATGACATCATGACCCAAAATATACAGACCCAGTGGTTGGTCTCTTTTGTTGGCTTTAGTGGAATAAAAGAATGAATCATGGTGAAAATTCAATGATATGCACAGGTGTCACAAAATTAGGCTTGCAAAGTGCATTTTGCCATTCAAGTCTGAACCACAGCTTTATCTAGTTCAGACTTAATCAAAACCATGCGTAACCTTACCTCTCTAACCCCCCAGAAAACAACAACAATAACCACTTTGCACCAAACTAGCTGTCATGGAAGATACACTTGTCCTCAATAGATACTCAATGCATATGGGTCTGCATATTTCCTTCATTTACTGACTGGAGTCCTTGCACTTGTTCCAGATATCCTCTGACTCGCAAGTGTTGTCTGGCTGAGATCCTATACCACCTGTCTGTCTGTCTGTTTGTTTGTCTGTCTTTTTCTGTCTGTATTTCATTTTCTTACTTTTTCCTCTATCTCTTCCCTTCCTTTTCTCCCTCCAAACCTTTTGCACCGCTATGCATCCATATGTCTCATGAAATGCATTCTATATGTATTATTTTGTCTACGTGTGTGTATCTATCATTTTATCAATCTTTCTATCTTGTCCATCTATGAACCATCATGTTTACAAATATCTATCCATCTATCTCCACATACATTGTATCTACCTATCTATCTGTCTGTCTATCTATCTATGTATGAATCATGTTTCTGTACACCAAACAAACATCTATAACTTTTGCCATCACAATCATTCTATTAGTGGGAATATTCAGCTGTGTGGGTGTGTGTGTGTTTGTGTGGGTGTGTGTGTTTGTGTGTGTGCATGTTCTCACAAACGGCTTCAACTGGGGATATTGTAGTGTTTCACTCTAGGCAACCAGGGACTTATTTCTCACCGGGCATATGCCCATTTGTTCAGAGCATTTAAAACAAATATACAATTTTGTAAAAAGTGCCCCCTAAGGATACCATAGGTATATACAATGCACCGGTCCATTCTGCATGTTTAGGACCTGTATGTAGGCAAACAAATGTTCACACTATTAAGATAGGGAAATTTGACGATATTTACATAAATCTTTGATTGTTGTGTATGCACCTACTTTGTATACACCACATGAAACCTGATTCTTTACTTACTAAGCTGTATTTAAGTATTATTCTTTATGGTTTTCGGTTTCAATTTGTCAAATTATTGGAATTTTTTTTTTTCAGAGACAAATAATGGAACAGCCAAGTTACCTTGACCAAACACAAAAGAACAGTGACAAAAATAATTTCAGGTATTGATATAAAATCATTTCATAATGGCACGAGGCATGTGTGGCTGTTGCCAGTCTATATTGGGAATCCCAAAATTTGAACAAGATATATACACTTCTAGCTGAATGCCACACATAAACACTGCATCACATGATTCTTTCAGAATAAATCATCAGCAAAGAAAAATAATTTGACTGGTAGTTTCTGTATGTATATCTTATACTGATTTGGTCACAAAAAGTGAAGGATTTATTTAATTTGTTGTTTCCTAATGAACAAAATATCAATGTCTTGAACATCTCATAATTGATATAAGTATAAACATACACTGATCAGAGACAATGATCTATAAATAAAGATCATGATACCAACCTACAGTTGAAGACATAAAAGTGCCAACTCTAACAGACAGAAGATATAACTGTGCCAATTTTAAATGGAAATGAATACAATGTCCTCATTTGGGGTCATTTCATCATCATGCACAGAACTGGCTTCACCTGTGTCTTTCAAAATCTGTCATGTGACATGAGTTGCAATGGAGGATATATTGTCTGAAGGTTCCTTGGCAACTAGAACTGCCCGACCATGACGCAATACAGAAAATGTTTCTTCCTCATCACCTGTGGTACATATCTACAAAAGGCTTTTTCTCTTTCTTTATGCATACCTCTCTCCGTCTCTTTATCTCTCTTTACATATATATATTCTCTCTCTCTCCATCTCTTCTTTCTCTCTGCATATGTTTGTGCAATGTACTGTGTAAACAAAGATATACATAGATATCACTATCTAACAGTAGGGTGAGCTGGGCCACTTTCTACATGTAATCCTGATGACCATTTAAAAAAAAAAAAAGACAATGTAGAGTTTCATTTCCCTCTCTCTCTGTTATGGCTTTCAAAGTTCTTCAATTTCATCTGATGGAATTCATAACAATCTTAGCTACCTTTACAAGGATGTCTCTAACAATGAATTAAGGGCAATGCATTACTTCTGTTGATTATGAGAAAAAATGTGGTTCGCATGCTACTGAATACCATATCTTGCTTTCATCCTACAGCACCAAAGTTGAAAATAATCAAATCATCCTAACTGTACTCATTTCATGAATAGACAAACCTCATAAATTGGCAATTTGGTAGCGGAAAATATCAGGGGAACATATAGTGGAAGATATCAGGGGAAAATATAACGGTGGAATACATAGCAGGGAAATATCAGGGGAATATATAGCAGCAAGAATGCTGTGCACAAAATTGACATAATAACCTATCATTAACAAATAACTTGGGTCAAGATCACCAAAAAGTGTCGGGGTAAGATAAGCATTTTCTGCAAGTTTGTGTAGACCTCCTATTGACTAAAACAGTGATAAAGGCACCCTTCATTATCGCCTGACGCATTGTGGCAACTTATCAGGCAGGCAATGACTCCTTGTGGAGGATGAGCGATCTATTCGCTCTAGCTTCCTTACTCTATTATAACTCAAGTCAGAGCAGACAAAACAGAGAATTGGTCAGGATTATTATCCAATTTGTGTCCCCGACAAGGGATTTTTTCCCCTCTCGTATATGAATCATTAGGAAGGGGCATGCCCGCACACTTCTTTACATACGTAAATGCCCATCCAGCATGCATAGGTGCTCAATTAAACTACCACTGACAGCCAATGAGAAGAGCAACTGAGTTTTGAGGAGAGCGGGGAGAGGTTTCCCTTAGTCACAATTGGTCTGGGACATCCGGAAGTACACTGGTGTCTATCCATCTCCAACAACCACTCAACCTCCAAAGGAAGTTCTGTCACCTCTAACCGACTCCAGCCGCATCACGCAGCAGCTCAGGGATGCTCTGGACGGGCGAGACACGTCATTTCTGCTTTCTTCTCTACAATAAGACGACAGGTGATGTATTCGTCTCGACTTCCAAAGAGTGCAGATTGTTACCAGGTTTGCAGATTTGAATAAAGCAATGTGGCAGTTTGTGGGAAGGGTTCGAGCGTTGGTACATATAAAACACATAAAGCAACTACAATAAAAACAGAATCCCCTATGCAACTCATGATAGTGCTCTATGTTTCCTTTAATAAGCAGGATAGTCTTTTTTACAAAATAAACATTGCGCCCATTTGACGGCAATATGCAATGACAAAATTGCCAGCCTGAAGGGCGACGTCTATGATTAATTCAGCAATAGCGAACCATACTCCATACCTCATATGTCTAAAATATTACTCTCAGAAAAACTGAATGCAATCTAAATCATTGATTCAATATTGAACTTTCTCCCAGGACAGTTAACCTTCATACAGGCAAAATGTCTTTATCTTTTATCTAACCCAATGAGGATGAACAGATTTTGATAAAGCATTCATTTTTCATAGACACCTGTCTGAGTATACTCGGGACTAGTCTTCAACGGGTTAAGTAATGAGGAAAGTGGTCTCTGTTCACAGAGTAAAGAGTAAGCAGGGGTAAACTTAATTTTGTCACAAGAGGGCTCCCTTACTCACAAACTGAAGACATCATCAACTAAACCTACCTGCCCTCATGGCTCGCACAGAACTCGGGTCAAGTGTAAAATACATGGAAAATGCTGTAACAAATATAACAATCAGGTCTACAGAGGGCGTTCTTGTAATCTGTGGATCTCGGGCAAAGATCAAACTCTGCCTTATTCTGGTGTAATAGACAGGCAGCTTGCCCTATGGTAATCTTTATACTACAATTGTTTGCAGATATCTTCTGAGCTGATTGCCATGAGAGGGTGCTGGGCAAAAGTATGTCATCCAATCAATATTCCAAAACTATTTCAGAGGATCTTTGATGTAACCTTCATATAAACTAAATTTTAAACTCCAGATAGGCAAACACACTCATTTGCAGGTCTGCATATCATCTACAAAGCCTTTTTAAGGTGAAAAGACCTGAAATGTTTGCTTGCCTGACTATGTTTGAAGACAATGCTTTTGTCCAATTTGGAGGAAAGGTGTAAGATCATGTCATCCATACATGGTGATGACACTATGGGTGCGTTTATCAACTCCTTTTCTCGGCAGAAACAGGTTATCCAAACAGCTTTCAAGGAATTTTTACGAGTTGATAAACACAAAGCTGTTTTGAAAGCCCTTTAGGAAAGCCTTTACGAAAGGGTACGTTTATCAACTCTCCTTTCTCGGCAGAAACAGCTTATCCAAACAGCTTTCAAGGAATTTTTACGAGTTGATAAACGCAAAGCTGTTTTGAAAACCCTTTCGGAAAGCCTTTTCGAAAGCCGCAAATTTGTGGCTTTCCAAACAGGTTTCGTAAACAGGTTTAGTTTTCAGAAACCTGTTTGTAAAAGCCTTTTGAAGTTGATAAATGCAAAGCTGTTTTGAAATGGCTTTGTAGGTCACCCTACTGCGGTTACACAACCATGCGTTTCCGGTTTCTGAAAAGACATGCCCCACGTAAAGTGGCTCCAGACTGAACTGTTTCAATTGTAATTATGTTGATCTTATACTGTGTGAATGTTGGTTGTTGATATATGTACAGCACTTTGATCAGGTCCTGTAAAAGCGCTCAATAAGAAATAGTTATCATTATTATTATCAAAGAGCACACGAGTACGTGTACACACGTGTATACATACAGCTGTGCGTAATTCACGCATGCTAGGGACAGGGAGGTGTACCTCTCACCAAGGAGGTTTGAGAAATGGAGTAATAGCAGTCTCATTCCCTTTGATCCCATGTCTCATGCCGCCACACAGAAATATTTGAAGTCTGTGCTAAACTGGAGCTGCCTCACAGAGAGGAAGACAATTGATTCATGTGGCATTGCATCATGACTCGTCACTCTCAGAGGAAGATATGTCTTTATGATGGTAATTGCTTTTCGCCGTCCCTTCTTAGAAAACAAGCGGCACATTAATAGTACAGGCACGGGAATGTGCGAATAAAAATTGTTCGCGATGAGTTGATAAATGCAACTGTTTTGAAAGCCGTTTCTAAAGGGCTTTGGAAAGGGCTTTGGAAAGCCGTTTAACCCTAACTAGCCCGGGGGGGGGGGGGCCTCCGAGGCCCCCCCTCAACGTTCCGCACGATGTATCGCAATCGCAAAAAGCTATTGCCGCGACGTTTCATGACTTCTTTTTTTTCGAGTCTCCCGCATCTTTTGACACCAAATTTGTGACGCCCGGGCGCACGGTTCCGAAGTTACGCATAAATATGTACATGCATGTCAGACCCAAAATTGCTCAAAAACGTTAATTCTTGTACAATTTCAATGCAAACTGTGCTTACAGGCAAATTTCATAAAAGCATGATTATTTTGGTGTTTTATTGCTTAAAATCAATGAATAACATATTTTCTTGTTCGGAGCGATGTCGCGGACAAATTTCATTGAAAAAACAATGAAAAACATAAAGTCGAAAAAACAAGGAAATACATAAGAAATTCAAAAAAACAATAAAATACTTTCTGATTTTTCTGATATCACAATTTTTTTCAATTACATTTGCTAAGGACACTAAAAAGAATATTTACACAAAAAAATGTGCCTGTTTTGAGCTTTATTTTGTGATTTATACCAAATAGTCTGATTTTATGCATCATCATGCATAAATTAGCATAATTTAGCATAAATGATGATTTTTTTTGAAAAAATAACTTCATGGTATTTTAGATTACATCATAGGCAATATGTGTGCAAATTTTTGTCGCGATCGCGCAGTCGACGGCCGAGATCTGGAGGGGGGGCCTGGGAGGCCCCCCCCCCGGCTCTATCAACTACCTAAATAGCCCGGCCTAGTTAGGGTTAAACAGGGGAAAGTTGATAAACGCAGCCAACGAAAACAAGCAGCACATTAATAGTACAGGGAGTGGACAGGGCTTTGGAAAGGGCTTTGGAAAGGGCTATCGAAAGGGCTATCGAAAGGGCTATCGAAAGGGCTTTCGAAAGCCGTTTAAACAGGGGAAAGTTGATAAACGCAGCCTATGACAGTCATGAACAAAATTATTGTTTTACCCGTAACCACTGGGAAACAGGGTGAACCTTGCATTAACACTATTCAAATTGGGAATTAAGACTTGTGTACCTTGCATCAACACTATTGGGAATCAAGACTTGTGTTTGTGACAATAATAACAATATCACTCTCAGTTTCCAACTGATAAGAGTTCACCTTGCATTGGAAAAACAAATGCACTGTTTGTAGTAGCTGTCAGTCCCCCCTTCTCCAATGTCTGACACCAGAGGGCACTATGACAGGTTAAAAAGTCTGATGACCACTATCTGACTACAAGCAGGAGTACTGCTCAGGGAAAGGAAATTGTTATGTCCCTCTACGGAAGGAAATGGTTGGGCTCAATAAGCTTGAGGGAAAAAGAAAAGAGGGATTGTTCTTCTGTCTTTCTCTCTTCTTCTCTATCTGTCAATCACTCTTCCTCTCTTTCTCTCCTTCTCTTTCTCTCTCATTTTCTCCTCATATCTATCCTTCCGTATCTTTCTTTCTCTCTTTTATAGAATGTCTTTCCCTTTTCATACCTGTCTGGGTTTTTTTTTCCTACTCCTAAATCTCTTTACATTGTCAGTACATCTTCCTACACCAGTAAGTGATTGTAATCAATGATTCACAAGGTTCCATATCAATTTTATGATTCTTTTTGTAATACTATTCACACATAATTTGCATAGCTGTTCCATATCCAACTTACTACGCAAACCATGCAACTCCATTATTGTCAACCATATATACATGTATATGGGCCGTGACGCGAGAAAAGGGCCCTTAGCGCCGCTGCGCGCAAATGCCAGAACATGGCGCGAAAGTTTGACAAAGCAATACGCGCAAAAAAGATCAACTTGCTTACTGCACGCACATGCATTGACGCATCAAAAAATGACAGGATTTGGACAAAACATGCTTTTTTTAATGTCATATTGGGGTCATTTACGAGTAGAATTTCAGAAAAAGGTTTGCATATCTAAATACGTCAGAGTTCCTTCTACAATATGGAGGTGACAACTCATTTTCGATATTTAACGCCCTAAGGGCCCTTTTCTCGCGTCACGGCCCATATATATATTTGTAAAGGAGGAGAATGGACGAGAAGAATGAATTCTGGAGTAAAAATAGTAAGTACTGATGGAAAGAGAATGATTTTTTTTTCTGTGTATCTCCATGCAAATAATCCTTTCAGGTGTCTTTCTTAAAATAGAAATCTGTGTGGAAACTGAAAACATGGCAGACAAATCAGCTTTGTTTAGTCTCATGTGATTACAAAATTATGAAATAATGATGCATATAGAGAAAAAAGAAGTACAGCTACACAGGAGCACTCCACAGGTTTCCTTTCAATACTGAAAATAGATCAGTAAATCTGAATATCTTGTAAGACAGTCAAGAGGCCCAAAGACAGGGACTGGTAACTTTTTGGGGTGGGGTGGGAAGTGGGGTTGATTGACGGTGCTGTTACACTAGGAGCACATTACTCATCTAATATAAAATATTATTATGGAACAGAAGAGGATCTTTTCATTGATGGGTGATCTATCTCACCTTTGCTCCCCGGTAGTGATACCGCTTGTACATCCCCAGCGCTGCATCCCGGAACTCGCGCTCCAGAACATCATGCTGCTGCTGGAGACGACTGTAAAACAATGAAAACCAACGTTAAAAGGAAGAATCCGCATCAGTGCAAATTTCTCAATAGAGGGGGTTTGGCATAAGGCAAATCTAACTGTTACTAGTTTTACATCTCTCTACGTATCAGAAAATGCCAAAACACTATGATATCAATTAAAGAGGCATAACTGATGAGCAAGCATTTACATACTTGAAATTAACCTGCTGTTATTATATTACATTTTGTATTACTCCTGTCTGTATACTATCTCCACTCATTTGGACATTGTATACTGTTATATACCAGATCAAAATGTTAAACATTACAATTTTACATTCTAACAAACACTCTACTTAGACACAGTGTGTTGTTATGCACTATGGCAAGAAGAAAGTCCATTTCTAGATTCTACTGCTTACATAATCTGCAAGATATGAAGAAATACAAGTGCTGTACATGAAAAAATATGAAGGTAAGGAACAGAAAATAACATTCATCTTCACAGAGTACTCATTGACGAGTACACTTACGCAAGATATGATTTCCGCCTCTCAAAGTCTTTTTGCTGAAATCAAAAAAGATAAAGAGAGAGAAAGTCCAAGTCAGACATTTCTTATAACTTAGCGATGTGAATACATAGTTACAGCACAACAGAAGAAAAAGAAAATGAAATGTTTAATATTTCTTAGAGCTTTCCATTTTGATGCTTTGTAATGAATGTATTCACTGGCATGGGCATTTGTTCAGAAACTAAGCAACTTTCGTAAAACATGTCCAACTAAACTTTATTTCTTTTCCATTTCTGGCTTGTCACAAAGTACTTCCCCATTTAAAATTCTTCCAAAGTACATGTGTCTCCAGTAAATGCAAAAGGTCAAATCAAACATACTATGGAATGTAAAAGCCATATGGATCTACAACATATTATTTCGACAATATTTTGCGTCAGTGCATGTGTATGTGTGTGTGTGTGTGTGTGTGTGTGTGTGTGTGTGTGTGTGTAAAGCCAGTGTCTGTGTGTCTGTATCTCTGCATGTCTTTGTGCATGTTCATCCGTGTGTTGAGACTAATTAAATAACTTTGACATATTAACACCTCTCTCTCAAGACCTCATCAGGCTTCGTTAGATCTATCAGCTAATTTGGCTTTTATTGACAAGACCCAGGGGATGTGTCAAGCTATCTATGGTTGAATCAAATCGTGTTACTTGACAGAATGTCATTTAGACAACTGAAACTGTTCAGGAATATGCCTAGAAGGAGGTAGAGCATTTAACGAGGTTTAAAGTCATTGAATCTAACATGCTGCATTTCTTGATGGTGACAGTTCTTTTATGGTCTTATTTTCAGTGATTACTCTGCGTGATTTATAAATAAACAGACTGCTTTTCTAACTTCACAGTTCTAACATGTTGAGGATGAGCAGATTTTGCTATGATACATCAACATTTGCCAAAACACCTACCTAGGTACCCTAGTATATTCAGGACTAGTCTTCATCGGGTTAATAATAATGACATGTTTTATTCACTTTCCCATTTACATTTATTGAGTAATGAAAGTCACATTACCATCAAGTTAGTGAGCAGGAGGACAAACATTTTGACCTTGTTTTGTTTCGTTTTTTAAAGTTTACACTGTCAACAAATTCATGAGCTTTTATCAGTACAAACTAAACGAGACGCTTGACAGCATACACTTATAAGGGAGCTGAATATTTCCCTTTAATACCTAAAGTGCTTATAAAGTTACATAGTATTTGGCAGGTTTGTTGGTATACATAAATGTCAATTTTCTCTTGACGGCACTAATAAAGGCATTGCTGAATCTCACTGTAAACCGCAAACACTCCGTAACTGCAGACAATTTATTCTGTCTTCATTGAGGAATGCTGCATTGTGCCTAATCAAGCAGCTGAACTTTTCACATTAGAAAACTTCCTCCTCACAAACGTGTCTTGACAAGATAATCTCTTGAGACTGATATCACTGGATCCATCAGTCTAGCGAAGAAGAGCGCATCTCACCGAAAGCCACGCGTTTGGACGGCAGGTGTAACAATTGATAGCTGTGGCATGCAAGGGATTAATCAGAACATGGTGACTTCTGTACACAGCTCAGACAGAGGGGGTATTATTTTCACCCTCTCTACGCTTCCTTCTGGATGCAAGCTGATAACAATTCTGCCAAGGATGACGGGTGACTCAACTAAAAGAAAACCGACTTTCAAAAAAATAAAAGAAAACAAGGCACGCTGGCAAACTATGGCACTTAAAATTTTGCGCTGCGTTTTATGGAAGACAGTAGGTAATACTTAATGTATTTATGATACCTTATTTTGACAAATTTGTTTTTCTAGACTCTTATGCATTACCTATCTATTATATCTCATGACATAAGATGGCAAGTCTTCAATTCAATTCTATTCAATTAAATTAAATTCTATTCAATTCAATTCAATTCAATTCAATCAATTCAATCTAATTTAATTTGATTTTCAATTCAAACAGTATGTCAGAAAATCGAAGATAAAAACAATATGCCTATTTTGCTCAGTTTGTAAAAGTGTGCACTTGTCTCGGTAAATAAAATGATTGAAAAAGTTTCCTCTTGCATAAAAAGTGTCCTCATTGGACTACAATCTTAAACCTACACAGTCATAATATTCAGTATTCAAAATTCAGTACATGCTTGATATAGTGATTATACTGAAAACATGTATGTATACTTGCAGATACAACTGTATATCTATTGTGTGTTCCTTTTGGAATGTTGAAATCAAACACTGATATCTTGGGAAAAAAGGATAAAGAGTGCAGGCTGCCCTTCTATCATCACATTTTGGCATGAATCACAATGTGAGCATCGCATCAAGGATGTGTCCTCTTGGAGTAGGTGATATGGCGGATGGTAGGAGATAAACTACAAATGGTGAAATATTCACCAACACTCCATGCTTGTTACCATGGATACCGCTACTAGTTAACCAGTGAAACACGTTTAGTGAGTACGGCAAGTTTTCACACCCCACCGTATGTTGCGCACTGATGAGCCGTGAAAATAGATTGATGTGATTTCACCGGGCATTGGACTTTGTATCTCATATCAATCATGCTGTCCAAACTTGGGCAATGCACATGACACTGGTGCAGCAATTCTCCTATTTGCACCACAGTGGAAACATCAATATTTGGAGCAATAAATTTGATGGCTGAAATTAATCAATCATAGCATGAAATCATGACGATTAAAAAAAAAAAATTGCTGTTAATTCAACCCCCATAACATGAGTGGCATGAGCGAGACAAGACCATATTTCTGGTGTGAGAAATTTAATATTCGCAATAACTCTGAAGTGAACCTATGCCATAAAGCCTTTGTTCATCAGTGAAGTTTAATACACATCTGATCAAAAGGAATCTAACAATATGACAGGGATACTGGCCAATAAATAAATAAATAAAAGTTTTTACAAAATCAGCTCAAGTCTATATCTGGTACCAGAGAATGTCTCATAAAACAAGACTGAGAAATGAGAGCAATCAACATGTTTGAGATATTTATAACTTCAGTGAGAACATTTCTCTTCCACTCAGTTGACTTTTAAATGAGATTACAAAGAGTTGAATGAATATAAAGCTTAATAGATTGAGAAAAGTTGTAGGTTTGTGGAAGGTGTGGAAATACATCTCTTGCCACTGATATCTGTCAACAATGAAACAAAAGATCACAAGGATATGAGGTGTATGCATAAAATCATAATTTGGCTACAAAAAAAAAGTGATGAATCACAGTATGCTCCCACTGTTATCAATCAAATCTCCCATAACAGTGCAATGAGACTCGTTACGGATCGTCAACGGTTTCTCGGTGATCAAAAAAGAAAAAAAGAGTAAGTAGGGCCCTCCGGGCTTCTGAATTCCATTTGCACAGCAAATCAGTCATGATTATCATACAATTAATACGGACCACCACCAAGAGCAATGACGATTATATACAGCTGTGAAATCTCTAACATCAGACCCTTCTGATCTACTCCCCCCCTCCCCTTTAGACTAGAGAGCTTTAGACCCGTTTACAGTGCGGGGCTGGGCCGAGCCGCGGCCGAGCCCCGCAATTTTGTCCGTTTACACTGTCGGGCTTTTAATTCAAACCTTTCAATATTTTGTCGTAGTGGCACTCTGCTTGTAAACAAACGCAATTTGGTATAGTCTGGTTTTCAGACCCTTTGCCAACTGGATTCCATGGCGACGAAGTCGCCGTTCGGGCAAAGGCTTTTGCCGCAGGAAAAATCCTTTGCAGGACAAAACCACCTTAAACTATACTAGTTTTCGACGTTGAGGGGGTTAATATCCTGAATAATGAAATAGTACGGGCAGAGGGTTTGGAAGCCAGACTAAAATTGGCCACGCATTTGGCCCAGTTTGCATTTACACTGAGAAAAGGCCGGGCTCGGCCGCGGCCGAGCCGCGGCCGAGACGCGGCCGAGACCACCTCCAGAGCGTGGCCAAATGCGCGGCCAATTTTGGCCCCGCATTTGGCCTTTTGCGCGTTTACACTGAAATGAAGGCAGGCTCGGCCACAGCCGAGCCGCGGCCTCGCCTCGCACTGTAAACGGGGTCTTAGATAGTATGACATATGGATATTCACTTGTAGGATGATTTTATGTGTCTGAATATCCATACATTGATGCGATGTATATCACACTTACGACTTGAGCATATTTTGTTAATTCATCACATTTCATCATATACTACGCATATTGTATCTACATGTACATGCTCTCATATCCATATGACGTATAAAGAAGGTGGGGCTTATTTGCAAACTTCCAGATGAATCCAATGTAAAGTGTGATGAAGACATAGGGCAAAGTGTATACTGCACAAGGGAAGGACTTGTGCATATTCATGAGCTCCCCATAAAACATGACAGTCTGGAGGTCTGAATGTTGCCATATGATTATCGTATGGAGGGACATTGTGCCTCGATGGTCTTATATAAGAATGTCATATATCCATGCATGGTTAGAATACATGATATCTCGGCATGTCTGCAAGTGCCCCCCAGAGAAGCTACTTCACCTTTCGTGCATCCTGGATGACATCAGGCTGCTTGTGATGGAGCTCTCGGGAGAGAACCTGAAGTCGTCTCTTCTCAGCATCCAGCAGACGGCTGGTCACCTACGGAAGAAGACAAGAGAAAAAGAGACTTTAGATATGAAAATGATTGATTTGTTTTTCTATGATCATCGTCAAACTTTCATATCAATTGTGTAATCTGGCATCAACCTCTCCTGCAGACATGAGATAACATCACACAAATATACGAAAGCAGAGGTATACTTCTTAGTTTATATCTTTGGCATAAGACACGACTCATGTAACAAATATTGCTACAGTATTATACGTGTAGCTGATCTGTGTTTATGTTTTAAAATGTCATTTGCATGTTTTACATGACCTAGCTTAGCATCATATCAGGCTTTGTAACAGAGCACACCTGGAAAAGATAAAAACAATTCTGTGAATCCAATACATGGTGGAAAATATGGAATGAAAGGGTTACCTTCACCTCATTCCTCCTGTTTTCTCTGTTCTCATCATTTTTAGCAAAATTTCTGTCATGGTAATGATGAAATCTCATCCCCATTATGACAACTTAAAATAAGCTCCAAAAACGAGGAAGAATGACCCAAAGTTCAAAGTGCTCTTGAATATTTCATAAGAGGTTCTTATTATCTCACAAAAAAGCTGGAAAGCTGAAGCCCAATCTCAAACAAAATTATACCACCCCTTTAAAGACAAAAGTTAAAGGCATTGCAGAGACAAGTCTACCGGCAGTCAGTGGGGTGATGTACATAGAGCAAATAAACAAACCGCATGCTCTTCACAGCCATTGGAAAGTGGAAATTCAAATACTCGGCTATATCACAACTCTGTCAGGATGTAATAAACTAATTACTGATGAGAGAGATAGATCAGAGATCCTGGTCTCTGAGCCTCTATCAAAAAGAGACATTTTAGAACCTAGGGATGACAAGGACCTCAAAAGTGTGGAAGAGCAGAGAATGGTTTACACCACAAGGAAAATGTGGTTACACGAGTGTAATTAGAGGCTTTAAAACAGCCTCAAACTGTTAATCTCTGGATGCCACAAAAGGTCATGGTTGGAAAAAAATGGCAGATCCAAATTTATCCGTGCTAGCTGAAAATAGGTTGATTACCTGTTTTGACTTTGTGCAGCAGGTTTTTGGGTGGTTGCTAGTCTGCACGGATGCCAGCTGATGTAAAAACAACTCCAACCTAATTTTGTGGTTTACTTGGCACTGGTTCAAAACCATTACAGTTTCTGTCATGTCATCATACGTGTTGTCATCTAAAGGATGTCAATCACAAATCCTCACATGTCCATTCTCTGCTCTTCTTGTACAAAAATTGATGAATTTTGATGGGAACAGGATGCAATCAATAGACTTTTCAAGGTTTTCACAGTGCAAGGTACTGTGATCTACCTTTAAGGCACTATTTTACGATATTTCTCATCTGAAAATGTTAGAGCTCTGTGAGACTCTACTTAATATTTAGGGTCTGTGATACCGTGTTTAAAAGTTGAAATATAAAAGAAAGAGTGCTTCCAAAGAATTAAAATCTGTGACTGAATGGTTATGATATACTTCACATCAAAAAAAAAAATGTTAGAATGATCAATCTCAGATGAATCTTACGAGAGAACATAAGATTTCTTCTTCATTTGTAAAATAATAAGCTGATTATTGACAATTCCTCACCCTGCGCATTGCTGCCAAGATTCACCTGTGTGCAATTTCATGTGTGTATTTCAGTCATCTATTTCCTCTTCATTGTGTTTTACTAAAAAAGAAAACCAAAAAATGGTTGAAATATCAATGTTATATGAATATATTCCCAAAAGGTGATTGAAAATAATCATAATGCATGGCCACTGAAATTGATATGTTCATTTAAAATACTGTTTTTTCTTCTTTTTTTTTCTATAGAGTAATCAGGTCTCTATGTGGCTAAGACTTCCCACTGATGAGAGGAATTCCACGCGGTCTGTACATGTCTCCCCTTTCTTTCTACGTAGAATGTTGCTACATTGGAGGAGTCAGGGGGGAAAATGTTGTTTATGCATGCTGTGGGCTAGTCATAAAGCCAGTGGTAACTTTAGGGAGTCTCTTCTCCATTAAAGGGTAATTGACCCCAAGTATTCATGTGGATTGAGTGAATGCAGCAATATCAGCATTGATACATCAGTGAAAGTTTGAGGAAAATCAGACAATCTGTTCAAGAGTTATGAATTTTTGAGATTTGGTGACGAGATCGCTTGATTGATAATTTGTGCATGTGAGTAGGTCTTTGGATGTTTCAGGGAATGAGTACATTCATTACTCTGACCTTGTGAGTTGTTGTTTCATTCAGGCAGGAGAAAAAAAAAAACAGCATGCACCCTGGTAAACCCCCCTTTCCTCAAACTTTATCCCTCCCTCTAGCCTATAGTGTGGATTGGATAATGATAACAAGCTAATCAAGTCCCTTGTCTTGCAGTGACAACAACAACAACAACGAAAAAAAAACTTGGGAGATGATCATATTTTTCATAATGGACTAATATTTTGTGTGTATAACAAGCCAATTACCACTGCAGAAGTAACAACATTTAAGAATAACTTTTTCATTTATAATTTTGATTGATTGCCAAAAGTGGTTTGGAGGTTCATTCTACATGAAGAGATCCATGAAAAACATCTGCTTCCACAGCCGTAGGAAAACAAGCTTCACAAGATGATAGCCTGTCGAGCAGAATTGAGACAATTTTTTCAATCCTAGACTGATAAACATTCAAGAATAAGTCTGTATGACACAAGACTCCAAGCCAACAATTAAATCAAACATACATTCCTTCCTCCTCCTCTTCTTCTTTTTTTTCTTCTTCTTCTTCTTCTTTTTCTTCTTCTTCTTCTTCCTCTTCCTCATCTTCTTCTCTTCCTTCTTTTTCAAATCTTCTTCATTTCCTTATATTTGCATGAGAATTATTGTTTTTTTTTTTAAAGGACAAGTTCACCTTCATAAACATAAGGATTGAGAGAATGTAGCAATATTAGTAGAACACATCATTGAAAGTTTGAGGAAAATCGGACAATCCGTTCAAAAGTTATGAATTTTTGAAGTTTTTGTGCAGTAACCGCTGGATGAGAAGACTACTGCAGTGTGTGAAAAACTTAGATGTCACATGCGTACAACAATATAAGGAAAATATAAAGAGAATTTCACAAAATTTCATCTTATGAAAAAAGTACACATTCCCCCGACTCGTTACCGACAAATGTTATGGGTAATATTATTCCCCCTGCCTTTAGAAAGAGGCAAGTCAAGTGCTCTTTTATTATGCGAAAAAAGTGAAAATATGTTGAATTTTCTTTATATTTTCTTTATACTGTTGTACGCATATGACTCACAAACTGTAGTAGTCTCCTCATCCAGCGGTTCCAAAACAGAAATTTTAAAAATGCATAACTTTTGCATCGATTGTCCAATTTTCCTTAAACTTTCACTGATGTGTTCTACTAATATTGTTGCATTCTCTCAATCCTTATGTTTATGAAGGTGAACTTGTCCTTTAAGTTTTGCACTGAAAATTCAAAGGCAATCATGTGCCAGTCCATGTTCGGATAACAGAAAGAATTGGAAAAGTGATGACCAGATAACCAAGGATAGACTGTACATGAGTACATCATACAGCACTACTTTGTGCCATGGTCCAAGGAGTGCATAGCAGACAAGGAAAAATTCAGTGAAAAGCATACTGCTCTTTTTTTTCTCTCCAAATGAGGCAGTTGAAGAAGAGATAGGATAGGATGTGAATGCTAATGTGGCATGAATCATGGTGCTTTATCCACCCAATTATTGTGGTCCCTGGCCAACTCAAAAAACAGAGAGAGGTATAAAGGATGTTGCTGCTGGACAGGTTCGCCTCTTTTCAAGCCCTTCTGTGCAGAGCAGGAACAGCGTGATGTGGTTGCCATGGAGACAGCACTAAGTCTGTCTGCTCTATGCTCCTCTTCAATGCATCAGACACCACTGGTGTCAATAAAGGGAGGCTTCATTTTCTCATGTTTCAAGCATCTGCCTCAGCCTCAGTTTGGTGAATCACAGTGCTCAGTCACATGGAAGATGAGAGTTGGTTTTCTGGTTGAATGAATACTGTCTCTTGGGAGACTCATGATACAGTACAGGTACTGAGATTTTTTTGCTCAATCTCTGCAGTTTATCTTAAAGGACAAGTTCACCTTCATAAACATAAGGATTGAGAGAATGTAGCAATATTAGTAGAACACATCATTGAAAGTTTGAGGAAAATCAGACAATCCGTTCAAAAGTTATGAATTTTTGAAGTTTTTGTGCAGTACCCGCTGGATGAGAAGACTACTGCAGTGTATGAATAACTTAGATGTCACATGCGTACAACAATATAAGGAAAATATAAAGAGAATTTCACAAAATTCCATCTTTTGAAAAAAGTACACATTCCCCTGACTCGTTACCGACAAATGTTATGGGTAATATTATTCCCCCTGCCTTTAGAAAGAGGCAAGTCAAGTGCACTTTTATTTTGCCAAAAAAGTGAAAATATGTTGAATTTTCTTTTACATTTTCTTTATACTGTTGTACGCATATGACTCACAAGCTGTAGTAGTCTCCTCATCCAGCGGTTCCAACACAAAAATTTAAAAAATTCATAACTTATGCATCGATTGTGCAATTTTCCTCAAACTTTCACTGATGTGTTCTACTAATATTGTTGCATTTTCTCAATCCTTATGTTTATGAAGGTGAACATGTCCTTTAACTATCAGCTGTGACATGTGATTGGCATGGGAAAATGGATCTAGTATTGAAATCAGGCAACTTTACCATCCTACTGTTCATGGATATTACCTGAATTACCTGTGATGATGCCCAGTCAAGTCAAAGACTTGTACTAGAGGGCCATTCAAAGGATCCAATCCTGAGCCTGAGGAGTTCCATGTGATGTATCCATGGGGTGGTCAATTTATGCAGTCTGGATTAAATTTGTTATGTTTCTGTTTCCACTGATCATTGAGCTTAGACTTGAAGCCATTAACTGATTTGGCCTCAAAAGCTTCTGCACAGAGGCTATTCTAAGTATTTACTACTCTCTGGCTGAAAGAGTTTAACCTTTTACTAGTTTGACACCTTCCTTTATACAACATAAACTTACCCAATTCAACCATCTTGATTTGTCTGCCCCCGATATTCACAATTTAGACACTGAATTTCTGTTGAAACAATCATCTTGACCTTTGAACTCTGACTTCGAAGGCAGCAAGTCACACGTGTAATGCTGAATCTTGTCTTTCATTGTATCCCCTTGTTATTTTGACTTAACATTTTCACATACATTGTAGTTCATGAATTGTCTGCCAAAATGTAATACCAAATTATTCACTCTCTAGCTTTCACGGCCTAAACCCCCCCCCCCCCCCCCCCCGCCACTTACCGCTGTCCATGCATGCATTCAGCGCAAAGATTTACTTTTGACCCCATGATGTAATATGTGATAAGATCATCTCTTTGAGCGTGTTTCTACTGAGAGCACCTCACATCCCTGGCATCGCCACGAATTTTGTCCAACGCAGCACCTCGTATTTTACGACCACTCGAGCTGTTTCTACTGCAGCGATAAAATACGAGGTGATGCAAAGGTGACGTGCAAATGCGGCGATTCCGGAAGTCAGGTATATTGGGTCACGCGCGCACTGCCTGTTGATACGTTCAGAACCCTGCCTGCTTTGCTACTGCGTCGGCTATTTTTTGATAAGCCATTTCTCTTCGTCTCCCCATCCAATATACCCCGAACTAACATACTGGTATCCTGCCAGAGAAATCTTTGGAGATCGAGGGTCCAGTTGAGATTTTCTCAAGGCTGCGACATACTAATGTGGTACTCTCGCGATTCGAGACAATATAAAATGAAATAACGCGGTGTAAAATCAAAGTAAGTGATGAGGGCTTAGTAATGCAATAAGTTAGGCTGTTAATCACGCGAACAATAGACTATGAATGCCACAATTCACATGTAACGTAACGTATAGGACCTATAACACGTACACAAGCGAGTTGGTACAAACAAAGCATGATGCGAACACGGTTGCTGTGTGTACACACGTATTTTCTACACATGTGTCGAAGGAGTGTGTGCGATGAAACGATTTGAAAAGCGCAGGGAGAAATTCTAGACGTCCGATACACCACGAATTTCGCTACCCGGCGTTTTTCTACTGAGAATCGTCCTTCGCGTCACCACGCATCGACCACCTCAATAGGTGGCAACGGAGCACCTCGCATCACCCGGCATCGGCCACTACCCGATCTGTTTCTACTGAGGAAAAATTCGAGGTGTCACCACGCATCGGCCGGTATCGGCCGGCATCGGCCGGTATCACCACACATCGGCTGGCATCACCTCGAATTTTCGTCGCTCAGTAGAAACACGCTCTTTGTTCAAGTCACCTATTAACAAGACATACGCTGTAGTTGGTGAAGGACAATTCTAACCCTAATCTTCTTTTTCCACCAAGCAGTAACATGAGAAGGATATGAAATAAGCTCCTTTGGAGGGGAAAATGATGTTCCCAAAAGACAAAAATCTCATAAACATCAACATCAAAAACTGTACCTTGCATAAACCACGTCACACTGCCTTGCAAAGTTTGAATTAGAATGACAAATTTCATCACTATTATACATTTATTAGTGGAAAATTGAGCAAAGAAAATGGAATTTCATGGGATCCTGATGGAATCCCATTTTCTTTGCTCATTTTTCCACTAATGAATTATAATCATTTCTGGTCAGTTTTCTTCTGTTTGTGTTTGTTACACTATCATACATTAACAGAAAAAATCCAGTACACAAAGTGAGTCCTCAAGAAATGATTTTCCCTTAATTGAAGACATGTAGAAATATTTCCCTGAAGTGAGAGAAATTTTCACTGTCATTGCTCTGTTCCATTTCCATGGATACAATCATAAGTGTTGCCTGGTTGAAGAATGAAGGGGATTAAGTCACATGACACAAAGTCACATGATGGGGTCAATAGCCCCTGGTAGCCTACATGATCATCTACATCACAGAAACCACAATGAAAGTGATGACTGTCTGATAAGGTATACTTGGCTCCTTTCAACTTCTCTCCCCCCCCCCCCCCGCCCCCTTCCCCTGTCTGTTTTCTTTCTCTGTTCCCATATCTCTCTCTCTCCCCTATCTGTTTCTCTTTTTCTTGCTGTATGTTTCTCTCTCTCTCTCTCTCTCTCTCTCTCTCTCTCTCTCTCTCTCTCTGTCTTTCTCTCAATTTTGAAACATATTCACAGGTACCTTGACTGCTCGGTGGTGGAATGATCCTATTTACAGCTTTTTGCCAGTAGCCAGCGGTACACGCTTTGACAACTAAAAGAAAGACATGTCTGGCATGTTTTAATTTGAATGTTTAGTTGTACTCCAAACCAACAGAAAAAAAAAAAACCAAATATGAATCTCAGTTACTAAACTTGGATTTAAAGCTGAGTGATCTTAACTTTAAAACAAAAGTTGAATGTTTCTGCCTGAATGTTTTGTTGTTGTTGTTGTTATTTTGTTCAGTTTCTGGCCTGATAGTATCTAACATTATGAATAATGTAAACACCAAACAGAGCAAGCTTCATACTTTAAAGGTACCATTTACCATTGGGAGCAGTGATTTAAAAAACGTTTGAGATATCACATTTGATGCATATGTGTGGGTCAGTTGTATCACAAAACATCCTACCACATAAAATAAATACATAAAGCCTAAAATGTATAGAGATATGATAATCACTATTTTTCTCAATAAACCATAACTGTAGATGGTTTAGTCAAGAAACATTATTATTATAACTATTGTTCACATTTTGTAAATTTAACAATACTTAACATTGATTATACTGATTCAAATTTTTACTTTCACTGTTTCTATTCCTGACTCACATTTGAGAACTATTTTAAAGCACTGAAACTGGGTTTTTGTTTCATGTGCAAATGGTAAATAATGCCTTTAACTTTGCATTTCTGGGAGAATGCAGATTCAGATTCGTCAGAATGTTTCACCTTGACTGATGTATAAGTGAAGGTTGTTTTATTTCTGGATGCTGAGAGAGAGAGCGCGTTCCAGTCCCTGTTCATATATCAGCCATTCAGGAAGTGGGGAATTTCTGTCACGCAAAACCAGTGGCAGATGTGGCTTAGTAAGGAATACATTCATCAGGTCAGGTATCTGCCACTAACGACGGAATAATCCCGGCTTAACAATCCTTAGATGATAACTGAGAGAAATCGAATCCTTAGTGTCGTGCGGCTTGCGGCTGCACTTCAACGTTTCGCACCAGCACCATGGAAAAGAGATAGCAAGCACACATATGTACTGTACACCAAGTATGGATGACAGAGACAATGGAGATTTATAGTTGTCATGGAAAATTGTCTCTTTGTAATGAGATGGACAGAAGTACTGTTTAGAGTCCAGAGAGTTTTTTCTCTTTCTGGTTCTCAACTAAACATCCAGAAATAGCACTCATTTCTGGATAACTTCAAAGTTCTCACTAAACATGGCTCTGGTCTAAATGTTTGTGATTTGTAGAAGCCTTTACATATTTGTTTGCAATATTGAAGATTTAGTGATTGCTGCAATCATTTAGGAAACACAAAAACTTTTGCATTTTTTTTTTAAAATGAGCTTACATGAAATGTTTGGCATGTGAAGGTTTGATAAGGAGCCTAGTTTCTCTAATGCTACAAACTGTAGCTGACTGGAACAGTGAACTATATCAGACATTCAAACCACAAACACACATATGATACATATTTCTATGTAAGTGTGACCAGAACCCAAAAGATAAACAGTTACCACTGATTCATTGAGAGTACAGGTTTAACATCACATGAGGATATTACTGGACACATCACTTTAATTTTTAGCAGACAAATTTCTGATGGAGAATAGATGAATGATTGGACAATGTAAGGAAGATGCGATTACACGTGAGTATATCTTCTCGAAGCTCTCTTTAGCCTGGTCTCTGTCTGGGTTAGCCTCCCCCCCCCCCCCCCCCTCCTTCCTCAAGGCCCTGTTCTGTCATGTTCTGTGTCTCATTGATAGAGCTCCAAGGTTGTGATGATCTGTCCAGGATATTAGCCATCAAAGCTAGTGATTGTCAAACTGAACTTAGTGGAGATTATATAAAGAAATAATTTTATCTGCATATAGTCGTGTGTCTGTATGTGTGTTTGTGTGTGTGTGGGTGTGTGTATGCGTCAGCGTGTGAGTGTGTGACGATACTATGCACTTGAAGCATTGAAGAATATTTGTTTTCTGATTACGATCATTATTGTAACCTCATTCTAAGTATCATATCATTATGATTACTGTTGCTATTGTCATAATTATGCTTTTAATCATTATACATATCATAATAATGATGATAACAATAGTACTCTTGTTATTACCACTATTATTATCATTATCATTTTCATTTTCATTTTTATTTTCATTTTCATTTTCATTATCATCATTATCATTATCATTATTATCATCATCAGTTCTTTTCTGTGAGTGCACAATTTGAATAGTTAACAGTTTTCCACCTTCAGGTTCAGGCCTGTGCAAACACTGTAATGTCATCTTCACAGAAACTGAATATGTTGTGCGTCATCATGTAACCCGTGTAAAGTTGGATATCATAACAAGAAGAAAAATGCGTGCAAAGCCTACTATGGCAAAATAACTCTTACAGTTTCCTGATTTTTTAATTCCTTTTAAAAACATTTTTCATGGAATAAGGTAAGGGCAAATTATATATCAATTAAAGCTTAACATCTGAGGAATTCAGATCTGAAAAAACCAAAAGATTATTAGTGGAGAGACAGGCCATGCTCAAAGGATTGTCTTTTGGGACCAATTAAACCCAGCTTTAATCAGCTTATATTTCTATAGTATATAGAACATCTGATGGACTGAAGACATACTCTCACTAATCCCTCCTTTTTCATTTTGATAATCAAACCTATTTGATAATTACATAATTATATGACCAATGTAAACTATTGTTCTTTATATACCATTTGTCTTCTGGTAAGAGTCAGTCCAGTGACCCCATTTGAGCTTACCTCAAGCTGGACACCAAAGATATCTGACTCGGTCCTCATGTCTCTCACCGAACGCTGTTGGTTCTCACTCCCATCATCACTCATCTTCCCTAGAGACGGGAGATAAACCAGGAGAAACCAGAATTATTGTCGGCATGATGGATCCCAGGACTACTGTGAAAAAAAAAAAACTTTAAGTAAGTTCAGTCACTTCCTAACCTCAGACATCTTCCTCTGGTAAGGAGACACTTTATAAAGTTACAGTACCCTTAATTGTTGTGACCTCACCACATTCAGAAGTCTTTCCCTGTTCACCCCAGTGTCAGTATGTGATCATTCCTTTCAGTATTCACCAGTTTGGGGCAAAATCTAGAATGGTTTCACCTATATGTGTCTCACTGTCTCAGGTGATCAATCCCAAGTTATGTGACTGGTAAAAAGAAACCATGGAAAGTTTTAAGAGTACAATGAGAAAGAATTCCAGCCCTAAGGTAAATTGGAGGTGACAGATTTCTAGTGTTGTTTGGTTGCAATTTGCTTTTACTTTACCTTGTCAAGATCTCAAGGATGTAAGAAGAAGGAATGCTATTATTTGCAGAAATGATTTTCAAAAGATAAACATGTGATATAATCATCATTCTCACCAAATGTGAATATCTCATCTGCTTATCAAGGCCAGGCTTTAATGGTATACTGTCTTTAGGCATCAATGTAAACATGGGAAGTCGAGGCAAAGGCACTGTTATTGTCCAAACAGACATTCTGGCTGTGCCACATATGGACATTTACAGAGCCGGACATCCTTTTATCAAACAAAGAGCATGACAGATGCTTTAACACATGCCAAGAAAAAAGACACACACACAGAAAAAAAAGGAAAGAATAATGCTGGAAACTGGAATATGGTAAAATAGAAGACACCAGACTGAATGCTGATAAAGATTTGACAGGGAAACCTATGTAAGTTGATAGTTATAAACTTATTTGACTTGTTTTTCTTACTTGAAATTATAAATTGATTGGAAATATGTTTGTTAACATTAATCTGATGCATACATGGAAAAGCTTATCACATATAATCCATGGCTTTCCTTTCAAATTAACACAGAGTGAATCTATATATTGCAGTGAGCAAAGGAACTCAGATTTTTCTTTTGCAACCTCGGCGATTATGAGTTCAACCATCAGAGTGAGATATTGGTCATGTATTGCAACTGATTGACAAATTGTTATAATATTACAAACACCAATTATTGAGTGTTTAATAGCAGTATAGTATCAGTAGAAGTCATTATAAAAAATCATGGGCTTACATACTCAGGTTCGACACAAACCAACAACCATCTGATAACTATGCATGTGTCACATCCACTAGACTACAGAGCTTCTGTTCAACAGCCAGTACGGTTCTAATCCATATACATCGTGGTTATTACATATTTGATAAAAATCAGTTAATTATTTGGTGCTTATTTGCATCAATAAAGGACACTTACCCAATCAGTTGCAATTTAAAAAAGATAACACTGACTTGACGCAAAAAAAAAATCATTCATTTTTAATTGGTTTTTGTAATACACCCGAATGTCATGTTGAATAGACAGGTCTGTGTCTGACAGTGATGTTTACGACTGTCATCTGATTACAGCTGAGCCATGTCTTCATGAAAATCCAAGCTGAAATGGGTAGTTTTGTTCACTGTCATTGCAACATCCTTTTAAAGTCACTGCATATCTCCCTGAGACATTCATAGATGCTAGAACACCTACCACACATAATGGCATAATGGCATACACACATATGACAACTTCCAAGAATGTGTGCATTTAGGGATTTCATATCAAGACTTATTCCACAGATCAGTGTAATACCAATTATCAGTCTAATACCAATTAGACTGACAATCAGTGAAATTGTATAAGGTCTCGATAAAATGTTTGCACAACGCCAATAGATTACTGTCAGAAGCAGAGAATGTCATGAAGAAGGAGGAAATCACGGTGAGTCAATGGTTGTCTCATGATTGCAAGACAATCACCATAACATGTTCTGGCTTTCCTGAGTGGCTGCAACACTCATCAGAATTATAACCTAACTGATTGAGCAGTGGGTCTAACAATAACGAGGATTTCCTCTCTAAAAACATTACAGGTGGTTAAAGCAAATGCTCTACCACCACCCTCACCTCCATTCAATACTACACACAGTTTCCATATTAAATATACTCAACGAATGCATTGCAGTTATTCAAATTTATGAAGTTCTTCCGTCGTGATGTTTTCATTGCAACTGATTGACAAATTGCCCTACATCGACGTAAATAAGCACTGAATTGATCAGTGTTTTAGTAGTAGCCAATTCAGTGCTTATTTACGTCGATGTAGGGCAATTTGTCAATCAGTTGCAATGCATTGCAGTTGTTTCCATGTATACAGTAACTGGCTTGACGATCAATGATACACTTTAGCGTTGATGCTGTATTCCTGTGCTGTTTCATGAACATCATCCAATTATCTGTTGTGATTTCAAACAGTCACGCAGTAAAATCAGAGAGGCCAGTAAATCATGATTTTACAAGGAAAATTTTGAATCGCAAGGGTGCAATAAACTCTCATACAATGCTCAATGAGCAAATTCCCAACAGATTCTCTCCCACAACCCCCTCCCCCACATTCATGATATCATTCATAAAAATGAATCTGAGCCAAGACTGCAGCAATGCCATAGACTTTTATGGAGGATGTTAATTGTGCTAGACATAGCGATCACCATCCCATGATACAGCAATGATTAGTGAATGAGAGGAGCTGTGTGTGGTTCATTATGGAACCCAGGGGAGAAAAGATACGAATCAGATTTTCATCTGATGCTTCTGGAATATAATGATCCATGGCCTTCCAGCTGCACGCAAGCAGGCGGCATCCACTCTAAACAATTCAGGTGACACTGGGAATGTCTCTCTGTTCATCTGTGATACAGTTTACTTCTTCATCCACTCTCATTAAGTCACAATATATCAAGGTGAGAAAGAAAGATTTTCTGTAGAAACTGGAGCATGATTTGTCTTTATGCTATTTCCTTTTATCACTTTAACTCCTGTCTGATTCATTCCAGAATTTATACTTGGCTTGAACATAGTAATGAATAAAGGAGTATTGATGTACTCTATAAGCTGTCATTCTTGCAATGGGTTTAAGTTTTGTGCAATTCGCGAATCACAGATGGATTGCAAATTTAACTATACACCAAAATTTCACCATGCGCTAAAGTTATAATGCACTTACAACCTATATGATGGCCTCTGTATCAATTTGGGAAAACAACATCACGCAAAAATGCCTATAACCTCCTCATTCACAAAAATATCTGTATACAAAAAAAAGTGCATACAGTAATTTGTTATACAGACTAGTTACCATGGACTGATGTAGAAATACAACACCCCAACAGCAGTGACAGATTTATTATTACATCACACTGTGCACACGAAAGGCACTTAATTGTTAGTATGAATGGGGGCTCCGTGGCATAGTGGATAAGACTCTTGACTCCCGATCGGAGAACCCGAGTTCGATCCCCGCCCAGTGCTTACATCTTTGGATAAGATGTTTTTACCCACAATTTTTCTCCCGACCCAGGTGTATAAATGGGTACCTGGCAACGCTAGGGTAATAATAATGGCAGGGCCCTGTGGTAGAGCAGTGGCAACACTGAAGAGGTTACTCTTATTACCATCATTATTATCATTTTTGTTGTTGTTGTTATTAATATTATTATTATTATTATTATTAATATTATTATCATTTTTGTTGTTGTTGTTATTAATATTATTATTATCATTATTATTATTATTATTATTATTATTATCATTATTATTACTATTATTATTATTATCATTATTATCATTATCATTATTAATATTATTCTCATTATTATTACTATTATTATTATTATCATTATTATTATGATCATCATCATCATTGTTGCAACCACACTTACAATTGAAATTCATTCAGAGCTGCTTTCCCATAACACCTTTCATTATCAAGCTATCAGTGACAGGGTAGTGTATGTCACTCTGATATACACTTATTTCACTTGTTTACCAGTATTTGCTGTAAATAACATATTTTATTGCCTATGGTTATATATAAAATTAGACTTTAGAAGCTATTCACAAATGCTGAATTTCTAGTACAAGTGATATATAACTAGTATCTTGAATATCAACTCCTGTCTTTAATATTCACCCAAGAATAGCTATAATAAACAAGATACTGCAAGTGGACACACACATTATACTATACACAGAGAGAATATGTGACCCGCTACAACAAAATGGTCCTAAAGTTGCGCACGGTCGAAGCCTTGAAAATCGAGTTTGAAGTCAGAGCATCAAAATTGGTCAAAACTTATGATTTTCTGAATTTGACATATTATTAGAGTATGACATGTCTTCTATCATCTGTTGAAATTTTGAAGCAAAATGATGAAAGGAAAGACCAAAAAATAGCGTTTTTCTGGGCCATGTTTTTTGGCGTTTCAACGAAGCAGAAACTGGTTCGAACATTTGGATTGAGCGCCACAGATAGGCTCCGCCCCTAACAATGACCAGAGTGATCTCATTGGTCAGTTTGCTGCTTGCCGCTAACCGAAGCGTGAAGTTCGCACACTGCCCAGTCGACTGGTGCGTGCTGGCGGGTTGCGCTATGCCCAGCCGCTTCTCCTGGCATCCTGGTCACTGATTGGTCGGTGAGGAGATCGCCGACGATGTGTTTGAATGAGCATTTCGGGAGTTGCTAGGGCTTACCTTCTATTGTTCGGAGGTGAATACTGACCTGCGTGTCCCTTGACCGTGATTACGTCGCAAGGAAAACTTTTAGGGCGCTTTTCTCGAAACATTGATTTCCCAGACATCTCGACATGCTCTCTTTTAAACATCGATATCTCCGCAGCTGATTATTTTTATAAGATGTGTTATATATCAATTTAAATCAGAAAGATTAGGGAATTGTGTCATACAATTTTCAAATAATCGACCTCGCCCGACTTTAGGATCATTTTGTTGTAGCGGGTCACATATAACATGTATAACTGTATACAATAATGTGTGTGTGCATGTGTGTTTCTGTATATATAATTTCATAATACATTTTTATGCATAAATTGTATATATACATATATATACATATACAGTATTTTAAAAAAAACCCTGTGTATTCATGTAAATACTAGAAAAACTTATTCTCAAAAAGTGTTTTAATGTTCAAAGGTAATCAAACCTGGAGCCTCTGATCAGATTTAGACAAATTGAAGCAAGATACAAACAATGATTTCACAGTTGTCATATTGCTTGTATCTAACATAATGTTCTGAAGGAATAACAGTCCACTTTCATTTTGCTACAGAGAAAAAATATATACACAAGGCCTACATATGTATAATACTGACTAAACAAAGGCTTGACCTTTTCTGTTCTGGTGGATGAGTATGTCATGATCAAAATGGCCTTTATCTTATACAGATAATCACGGAGATTATATGCTTTTTTTCAGGACCTATACCTATTGTATACCAAGAAATTAAAAAAAAAGGAAAAAATGAGGGGTATTGTATGCAAAACATTATGAAGTCATGTGAAGAATTGATGAGTCTTTGAAGGTCCCAGAAGGACACTGTAATATAAAAAGTGATGTACTGATACTATAAACATGATTTATTTCTAATGGGCATATTTCATAATATTAATTATTTCACTCATTTCCTTCTGCCTGATTATAAATATAAAATTGCCTTTTCTATGGGATGTGTTCTACCAAGAATATTGATTGCCTTTACCATGCAGACTGTCTAATTCCTTTTCATTTTTCTATCTTATGTAACATCTTTTTGCTGAATGGGTCTGTGCCAGCAGACTACTATCCACAAATGGTGCCATGTGCTGTTGCAAAACAGTAGAGCATGCTAATGACAAGTTGTCTACAGTGCCACGTGAATCTATGCTCAAAGATTCCAGAACCTTCTGCTGTATTGTGTGTTTACAGATACCATATCCACATGTGTACTGGCCCTATCAATTGTCCGCAGACACGAGGAGAGTGTAGTGCCATCGTACATACAGCTTAACTTTCTAATCAATATTAAGGTCACATGACCTATGTTTACCATAGTGATATCACATCTTCAGTAGAAGGGACATCACCTAATCCGAGACAAGATGGCTGTTCAAATAGATCAAGGGCCAATAAGAATTGAATTTCCTATGTTGATATCACAAATCTACAGCATCTGAAGTTGCAAAATCACCTGCAAGTAAGGATTCTTCAACTTATTGTATGATAATGGTTAATACAGTGATCACTTATATAATGAATGACTCTTGGTATGGAAAGGAGAATGTTTTATCTTCTTCCAGGGATAGATTCAAAGAAGATTTTACTCATTCCTTAAAGATGCCACCCTCACTGCTATTAAGTATGTAAATCAACTTAATGTAAAATTAAAACGTCCTGATTGGACAAAATTATTATTCAAAACTATTATAGGTTGCACCAATATTACTTCATCTTCCCCTATAAGACAAGTTTCATCCCAATTTGATTACTTACAATGCAAACTAAGTTTCCATTAAAAGGAGACAAACAGCCGAAGATGTCATCTCTCTGTAGATATAATTGCCAACTGAAAACCAAAAAGGGCATTAATGCTTTCAAAACCTTTTGAAATAATGCCCTTCTGCTTCTCAGAGCTAATATCTGATCTCTGAAAATGCTCCAGGGACTAATTAAAACAACACTTCTGTGCTTTGACACTGGGCACAGGAGATCAATACGTGGAGAAGAAAAAGGCGCCACCTTACGGAGGCTCTCGTGTTTGTTCATTTGCTCTAAGACAACAGACGGTTTATCTCAGGGGGCGATTTGCCGGCGTGCAAAAATAATGAGCATGACGCGACATATTTCAAGAACACAGACGCAGTGGCAGTGCGAATACAAAGCAGGTCGGCAGCTACAAAGAATCCACTGTCACGTTGGAGTGTTATCTTTTGAATTTTCATGGATAACCCAAATTAGTGAGCACAGGTAAAGGCATGTATTAGTTTGGGGGAAATATCCTTTTATAATCATATATATATCAAAAGTATAACCACTGGAGGATTTACCTCCCCCTCCCTCCAAAACAAAGTGAGAGTAAAGATATGAATAGTGAGAACAATAGTAATAATAACATCAAACAAAACAAATAACGCTAATATCTGACTCTAGCAGTAGAACAAGAAAAACAGACAGACCTGTTACTATTTCAGCAAAACCTGAACACGCATAAATGTGATTGCATGAATGTACATTGTACAATGTATGTAATGGCCTCTTTGAGAAACTTAAACTCAACCCATCTTTTCTCAAGTCATCAAATTTTTTTTATCATCTAGTTGGAAGCAATTTATCACCTTCTTTCTTTTTTAGTGGGATGTGTATTAAGAACCTAACTGACCAACAGATATACACACGAACTGACTCTAATATGAATTGTAGACAGCAATACCCTTAGACTCTCTTATCTTATGGCATACAGTACCATACAAATGCTTTGCATCATTAAAAATTATGCCAACACAATATCACAAATCATGGACATTCAACGACTTAATCTGATCATCATAAAGACATAATTACACTGCGTTTTAAGAGAATTGTCTGAAGAAATAACATGAGCACCTGACAACTTCTTGGCAAAAACTTCTTTATGCGATGATGTTCTGCAGGACTATTCCATCTTTGCTAATTCATTTCCTGTGGCACATCTCAGGCAAGCTTGTGTTTCAGTGCATTTTGAAATATTCAAATGCATTAAGAAGGACAAAGTTAATGTGTGTGAGATTTGTACTACTGGCTTGCACCAAATTTTGACAGCAGTTTCAATGTTGCTTCTCTTTTTGGTTATTTGTTTATTTTATTTTATATTATTTTTGCAAGTCAAAACACTAGTCCATACACTGCACTCACTTGCTGTAGTGCATGTTGGCTCCCTTGGAGAAATTATTGATAGATCTCATCCAAATTCAACGTATTGAATGTTTGTTGGTTTCTAACCAGAAACACAGTAATGTGCTTGATGGAGCACAAAGTAGAAAAGTGTCAACGTTGGTACTTGGAAATCAGCTGAGATCGAGTGTGCCCAGTATAGCATTTAATAGGCTCCTGAGCCATTGGAGTGGTTTAAAGCCACCATCTTTGATTGAGATTGAATATACTTCATGTGAGAAAATTCAAATTTGCCATGCACTGCTTGTCAAGTTTGTTTTGTCACACACATTATGCAGGGCATTGCCCAGCATATCAACTTGGATGCACAAACGATCTAGCATGAGTTTCATGTTATCGTATTTGTACAGCGCACTCAGAGATTTGGCACTAAGACTTTCACAATAGGCTCTTGTGGGCTAGGTGATTAGCATTTTGGTGACTTACAGTAGAATCATGTGGGATATAAAAGATACTGCAGAAAATGTTAACACAACATCACACAAAAGCAGAGCCATAGTATGAGTAAAGCCACACAATCCCTTCTTTGTCCTCCTTGAATCACAGGCTATAGCCAGTGACAAAATTATTCAAGACATTTTGATTATATCCTTGAGAGAAGAGGATGGTGAATATTGTGTCATACAGGAAATTAAAGATTCTACCATCATGTAGGTGGAAATTCTGAAGTGTTTACAGCAGAATAGCTTTTCTCACCATATATATGAAAAATAGATTGTGATAGCTACATTATCTACTCATTTTGACATGTGGACTACCTTATATCCAACATTTATATAGTAACATAATAGGAAACATAAAGCAAGAATCAAACAAAAAAAGAAGTCAAATCTGAATATCCAACTCCTGCAAAGAATTAAATAAACATTCCATAACATCACACAGAAGAAAAGCTGCTGAATTCTCATTCTGCTTACAATGATTGTCACTATCCTAATCTTGTTTCTATGAACAAATTTACATCTCCATTGTACATCAACATGGAAATGATCTGCGACATTAAGAGAAAGACATCTATATCACCTTCTCCCAAAGGTTATTTTACCCTCCATTCAGTTTGATTCCTCTTGAATGGACTGATCATCTGTAATGAAGAGAAATTTCAAATGACCACTAAAAACAGAAAGAAAGAAATCACTCCATTCATTACAAACCAGTCATAACCCACAGCTTTAACCACTTACAAGGTGATTGTTGTTCCATCACCACCGCCACAAAGTCAACTCCAGTAATCATGGCCCATCAAAGAGAAGGCCGTAATTGGTGATCACAGAGTGTGTATAGGAGATGCATCATTGGCCAATTAGGAACGACAGTGCTAAGTGCTCTACCAAACGACACCTCTCACACCGCAACAAGCAATCGCTTAGCAGTCTGCTCGACATTTCGTGACATTCCAAGCATGCGTTTGTCCCAAAGATGATGGTTGTACCGAGTTGAAGAAACTCTGAATGACCCGATACTTGGTACATTACGGCTCGGTAGGAATAATTCAATTTAGAAAGACAATATCACACACCTAGAATGGCTATACACTATGCTTATTTTTCATGCCAATCTGTTGCAGAAAGTCTCATTGCTCTGAGGAGCATGATAACTGTTATCATTACAGGGCTGCACACTAACCCATTTTTTCTACAGGTCTGACCTGTCCCTGTCAAACCAGTAGGTAGGATACTCTACCTAGTTTTTCTATATTTTACTAGTCCATTCCTGAAAAAAAATTACTGGTCCAACAGTGATTTTTGCTGGTCCCAGACCTTTGGACCAGTGCCAGCATGCAGCGCATTACTCCACTCCTTAAAAGGCATAATATACCATTTGCAGATGAAATAAAAACCCTGCTTTAGAGCTTTAAAATAGTTTTAAAATGTGAGTAATGGATAGAAACAAGTAATGTAAAAATTTGAATCAGGAATGTACAAAATGTGAACAATAGCTATAATAAAAATGTTTCTAGACTAAACTGTCTACAGTTAGGGTTTATGGAAAAAATAGAGATATCTGTTTATATTTTAGGCTTTACTACAAAATTTTTACAGGGTAGGATGTTTTGTGATACAACTGACCTTCACATATGCATCAAATATGATATCTCAAACATTTTTTAAATCACTGCCCCCAATGGTAAAAATTACCTATGCAATTTACTTTAAAACATGATATATTCGCGGCATGAATTTTTCGCGAATTGGAGCCGATGGCCTCTTTTGCGGCATGAAATTTTTGCGAACTGCCACTGTCATTCAATGCACATTGTGTAGACACGAACTTTCGCGTGCATTTTAATTTGGCGATTCTTGGCGCTCGCGAAAATTCGCGAAATTAAAATGCACGCAAACATTCCTCGTTTTACAGTATTTAACTATGATGCGATTCCTTGAGTCTACCCTGATGTACGGGTTACAGTTTAAATAACCATTGGCTGGGGGATGGTGATGGACATTTGTATCCAATAAGGCATGGTCACTATTTTATGTCCACTCTCTAAACCAATGAAAAGGCTATAGAATCTTGATTGAGGCACATTATCTTGAAATACAGCACAACGATTGATTCTAGTTACTACTTTTTAACATCCGTCTTCATTTCTAAGGGGATTACCTGTCCATGTGAGCTGTATACCAAAGGTTCAACTCATTGGAATATGCAGTTACGAAACTGATGGAGGAAAACTTGCATTTCTTGAAATAATGTGAATACCTACTACCTTGCTTTTAAATCTCTTCACACATTGTATAACTAATTCTGCTCAAAACAAACTTTAAAGTGATGTGCTGAAAGAAATTGCAGATTCACGATGACTGTAAGGGAAGCTTTTTAAAACACAAACAGGGTTTAAACAAACCTCTTTGACTGGAAGTCAATCAATAATTTTTGACACATCTGGACAACATCTTGAGGAAATTGTTCAAGTTGACCTTAACTTGGGCTCCTGGGAAGTCCCTTGATTAAAGTCAGCAAGACAGGAAGAAAATGAAATTACCCAGTACTGCCCAACACCAAGCTCTCCGCATGTTGTGTACACTCATGCTGTTTTTGTCTCGCGATTTTATTTTGTTTTGGAACAGGCAGGATGCAAATGCATCATATTCCTGTAACACGTTGTAGTGTAGCATTAATATTTACTGGCAGTTGAGCTATGATGCACCTGTTGTCAATGGGTTTAACTGTCCCATTACTTTGGCAACCACTAAAGTTGTCAATGGAAGTTCAAGGATGTGGGCCTAAGAGGCTTAATATCAGTATAAATCACTCAGTCTGATGGAGGGATAACGAGGGGCTAAACAAGAGAGTGTAGCTTGCAGGAAGTTTTGGTGATGCTTGTCAGCAAGACATAAAGATCCTTTAATTTTAGCGCTCACTTTTAATTGTCTTACTCATATGGTTAACGTTATATGGTATCACAAAACTTAGCAGTGTAGCAATTGCCCTCTAAGAGGTAGTATAATCATTTTGTGCATCTAACTTCATGAATGCCCTCTGTGAGATGATATATTACTCTGTCCTTAGGTCACACCTCAGCCGATGAGAATGTGAGGGATGTGTAAAGAAACCAGAGATCATCTGTCCTGGAAACGGATGTCAATCTCAGATTAGGAAATGATTATCTATTTCCTCCCCAGCTCCTGGCGACGTTCAACTCACAAATTTTGGAGGGCAAGTTTGGCACGTACCCTCAGGAATATAGACCACTGACATGCTAGAAATGTCGTGAACAAATTTGAATGTTGCATCTCTTACAATACATTTCCCACAGTGGAAGATGAATAAAACCTTTATAAACTGATGGAAGTGTGCAAGGGTCATTGCATAGATTTGCTACCAACAGAATTGTATTTCTTTTCATTTTGAGAGAGAATACTGCTCACAGAAAAAGCTTATTACAATTAAGTAATCTTTCTACTGATGATGACAATTATACATATGTCTTAACCTACTAGTATAATTGTCCACATTGTACAAATTCATGTACTACTTTGATTTGAATTTATATTAAAAAGAGCACACTTTCAAAAGATATATGTAACAGATATAACATAAAATCATGATGTAGCAGAACTCCGAGTAAAAATTGCAAATTAGAATATATTTTGGTAATAGTTATACACTCTTGACATATAAAAATCTGAAGTGTGTAAAGCATTGCTAATTGCACATTATATTGGAAAAAAAAAGTCAATTGTTTTGGATTACAACCTCAGAGGAAATAGAGCACATGGACATGAACGGACAAGCTTATGGGAAAAACACCACAACTAAAAAGGACATTTCATTTAATTCATCAGAGAAAACTATCTTCTGCACAATATTATTCATTATTATTGACCATCATATAATTGTGCTGGTACTGAGAAACGAATCAGGTCCTTTTCTCACAATTCTGTTGGTAATTTCACGAACATTCATACCTCACAGTATGCAGGTAATAACAAAGGGACCAACCAACTTGTTTTCCAGAAAGTGAATGAAAATGAATACTGTACGAGCTGAAATTTTCGCGGTGGTTTTATTTTCGCGAATATCGCGAATCGCCTTTGAACTGCGAAAATAACAACGTGAAAATAACTTGGTTCAGTTAGACCCTCGCAACCGCGAAATTAACAACACGCGAAAATGTCCTCCAAGTAGCAATTCGCGAAAATATCTGTACGCGAAAATTTCAGCTCGTACAGTACACTGCATGACTGACGGCACCTGAATCATTCCAGTGTGAGTTGTATGGTCCCAAATAGAAAGAATTCAAAATAAATTGATGGAGAAGCAAATACACATCCATTAGGATAATTACGATTATCTCTCTCTCTCTCTCTCTCTTCTTTTGCTTTAATATATACCCATCCTTATGTGTATGAGTATGTGTGCATATTTTGCTATGTCTCTCTGGTGACTGAGTACAATTTTCAAAAAGTTCTTTGGAAGTTTGCAAAATTTATGATAAAAATTTTGATCAAGATTTTCAGATTTTTCTAAGATCAACACTCGCTCATAGTTACAAAATTAATGCTTCTTAATTGGCATACTGTATATGCTGAATATTTCACTAGGTTTCTATTTTCGCGAATTTCCCGTGTCAGGTACTATTCGCAAAGTTAAAGACACGCAAAAATATTGACTCTGATCCCCATGTGGATGTGATGTACGCTTGTACATTATCTCTGTTCAGTACAGGACTCCACCATCGCTAATTTAACCACTCGCGAAATCGTCGGGGGGGATCCCTGAATCACAAAAATTTCGACTTGCGAAATATATGACGTACACAGTAGTTGTTATATTCAGACTGGGGTTGCACTGTATAAATGGCAATTTCAGTAAAATGTAAATGAAGAATGTCTCAAAGTAAATCACTCTAGGGTAAAGATCTCAATTACATGTATTTCCGATTCATTTGCATATTTCGCTAAAATGGAGAATGAACAGTGAGAAGGTGTTATGAAATTACGCCTTTTGCCAAAATATACTTGTGCAACCTTTGAGTATTTTTTTCTACATCATACCATACCTGTGAATGTTACAGTGACATATGAAGTATACTCAAAAATAAGTGGCTGTCTTGTCCTTTACAATCTTCTTAAAAATTCAATGGACAAAGAAAGACTGAAGACACATTCTAAGGTACTGAGAGTAGCTCAAGACAATCCTACTCATAGTTGCCATTCAATCAATCATGATGTCAATACAAACTGAAGACTTTGTTTATCTATCTCAACATACAAAAAAAGGACAAAATAAGACAAATTCATAAACATTCACATGCTATACTGTTTAGACAAGTTGAATTGAACTGAAAATGACCTAAAGGATTTATGTGATGAACGTGATGTCAAGTCATTACAGATAAAATCCAACATGAAATGAAAGACTGGGACTTCCACTACTCCACCAGTGACAGCAATGTAAGTTGATTCACAACAAACAACATGACTTCACTTCAAATGATGATCTCTTACAGTACCTCTGTGAAGTTCATTGAAAGTACATGTACTAATTTTATACAACATGGTAGGCGCCTGTAGTTTGATCATGTCGGTGACAAATTTAGAGGGGCAAGTGAGATTGTATGGCCGAGGCCAACAGAGTGACGTCAAAATCGGGATTTCCTCCGCCAAACTCAATTTTCTGAATTTGATAAAGAGACGGTAGCAAGGATGTCTCATTCTTTCCGCTAAATGGTGTTTGCTGATGGCAGACACAACTTGCCTGGTTTGCCATCTCTCTCTCTCCCCCTCTACCCCTGGTCAATATGCTCTTGGCAATAACAGAGACTGTCAGTGGATTTGATGAAAGCCTACCAGATAACATCATATTGCCCTTTGGGACTGATCATTTGGCATGTCATATTGAACACATGGCGCAATATTTGGCCCGTGTCAGAAATAGCTGGCAATATCATGCTCATTTTGCAATCCATCTTGAGAGAAAGCTTTGGTGAAAATATTCTAGCAATATATCTTTTCTCATGGTCTCATAGTCAACTCAAGGCACTTGCACAATTATTCTTGCCTTTCCAGCACAACTCCTCGAGCACAAAATAGGTAACATATCATTCTTGCTTATCTAATTACATTGCACAAACAACAGCAAGAGAAGATCTCTATATGATGAATACAGATGTCCTTTGATTTTAAATCATCTACATAACAGATAATAACATACAGAACTATCCATAAAACTGCATCAAATTTGTAGAATATGCATTAACAAAATAACTCACCTTAACCACATTTCCCAAGTCAAATCTCGTATCAACAACTGAGCTGAAAACTAGATATCTTCATTTTGCCACTAGATAGATCTTACGTGATCATGGCCAAAGACTGAATCAACCTTCCATCCTGCTTTCATCTTCTACAACAAGATCGTTCCGTACCTCACGCATCACCAAATTGCATCCATTAACAAGCTCATTAAATCAGGCTACACAGGTCCTCATTTGGACCAAAGCTGTTATGTGTTGATTGCCCAGCAATAAAGGCAAGCATCACACACCTCAGCCATAATTGAAAGATGTAGATGGAAAAGTGGAGATGATTTTAGGTGGGGGGGGGGGGGGGGGAGAGAGAGATAACGAGATGGCACAAGACACAGAGGGAGATAGGAAAGGGAAGTAAAAAAGCAGCACTTACAATCTACTCTATTTCCCTTATGTCCTCTGAAATCCTCATAAATCATGTATTGTACAACGTGATTTTCTGAAGTCTGACCTTCCTCAACACTACATAGCCTATTGTAAGTATAGAAAACTTTGTTCACATGGTTTTCTGACATTTGCGCAGATAAAATGATAAATGATAAGACTCTTTTGCTTTCAGGTATACCAGTAGGCCTATACCTGGTAGATTATTTCATATTAGTCTACCCAGCAAACTGTATTATCAATCATCTATGCTGGCTTTAAACACTTTGCATCTAGTTTTAATTTGGAACCACATTAGTAACCAGGTTCCTTAATTGTATGGCAGACAGCTTACACTGGGATTCCATATTCAAGCATACTTAAAATTGTCCTATAGCTCAATGTCTTTTGCACCATGTTGGTCGATCATATCTCATGCAAGAATAATCTCATTTAAAACAACCCATTACTGGGCATGTTCACACACACCGAAAAATAGCATTGTTGGTTTTTTTAATTCATTTTTTTAACACTATGCAAAAACAGATAATACTTGAGTGTGGACACACAAATCACAAACTACTGTGATACACGCCGTGATGCTAAAATCGGTCAAAACTTGCTTTTTGCAGTGTGTGTGAAGAGCAACACAAAATCAATTTGTTTCATCCCTGGAACCTTCAACTTGCTCAGGTGAAGGTGACCAAGGTCATGCTTCAATTATTGTTTAGGCAGGCGCAGTTTGGAGATTTAAACTGCTTTGCTTGCAGCCACATACAACAATGCTTTTGAACTGCCAATGTGTGAACTGGGGCAAATGACATTGATTTTTGCATCTCGATCAAAAAAAGCAGTAATTCTTTGTGTGAATGGACCCACTAAGTGCAGACACCTCTGAGCCCCTAGGGACAAATTTACAACAGAAGAAATTTCATTTCAACGCCCTCTAGTGATATTAGGCTCCAAAATAAACTGGGGGATCAGCGCCTTAAAGATGGCCCTATTGCCCTAACATTTCTTCCACTTCATGAAAGGTTAAAGATAAAATCTTTCACAGGTAAGCAGTTCTCTCTTTCCATACCAGGGCCCTGTTTCATAAAGCTGTTCGTAAAGTTACGAACGACTTACGAGCGACTGGTGATCAGTTCTGTTGTGCTATACTTATCAGAATTTCCATAATTCAGCACAAGAACTGATCTCCAGTCGCTTGTAAGTTGTTCGTAACTTTACGAGCAGCTTTATGAAACACCCCCCAGGGCTGCCTACCTAAGACAGATCTACAAACATACTGATGCACAGTAAAAACAAAATCATACTTAAAAAAGAAATACTTTGAAAGTCAAAATAATTTTTATGTTCAAATATGGAAAAATTGCACATGTATTGTATGCTAAATGGAATTTTAAAAAAAAAAACATTTTCCTTTAAAAAATCAAATTTATGATGTAGTATTACACATGATGAACACATCTGATTGGCAATGATACCATAGAGTTTCATTTCCAGACAAGAGATGGTATAAATAAAACTGTTATCTTAAAGTCAGCCTAGGAAAAGACAGGTTCTACTCAAAAGTACAGTACAAAAAAAAATCAACTCACACAGCTTTGTACACATTGTGAATGCTCATTTTAAGTGAGTGCCGACAGACACACGCAAGTTGGTGACGTGTCGCAATGGACAGCTCTAATCAAATTTTGAGTCATTGCACTTCCATCGCCACTTATTAAGATTGGCTCGCTTTTGATACCAAATGAAATTTCCCCTCGGGAATGCTGGGCATCTTAAGTCAAACTCATAATACTTCTTCTTCTTCTTTTTTTTCTTTGCTAAGTACTACCATATCCACAAGAAAGCATAGTATGAAGGTTTAAAGGCATTATTTACCATTTGCAGGTGAAACAAAAACCCAGCTTTAGTGCTTCAAAATAGTTCTAAGATGTGAGTTAGGGATAGAAACAACCAATGTAAAAATTTTCAATCAGTATAATTAATGCTAAATATTGTTCAATATACAAAATGTGAACAATAGTTATAATATCTTTTTTTTCTTGAATAAACTGTCCGTCATTATGGTTTATTGAGAAAAATGGTGATGTCTCCTTATATTTTAGGCTTTATTGCAAAATTTTTATATGTGACCGTGCACCTCAAAACGAACATAAAGTCGCACACATTGATTTTGCGTGAGGACTGAAAATAAGTGAAATGGGTCAACCTAGCCGATCTTGACTTTTTCATATTTTCTGAAAGAGCGGGTCTTCTTTTACATTATGCTAAAATTTGGTATCATAAAACGGGCAGGAAAGTGTGTTTTTTAGCAGTTTATCGCGAACATTTTTGGTAGAATAGTGTGATTAGGTGTGTCTTTAGAATCCCTTTTTCCTTTCTGAAAAACCTTGTCCACACTTTCCACTTTCAGCTCTCATAACTTTTGAAGGGATAGTGCTACTGCTTTGAAAGTTGGCATTTATTATGGACAGAATGTGTTAATGAGGCATGCTTAATTTCAGTTTAATTTGATAATCTCTTCATTGTTGTTACTCTGGTGGTTTACTTCCTGTTTTTTGTCCCATTCATCGCACAGCCAGCACGGTTTGGTAAAGATTAAGCACTTGAATAGACACTGTACTTCAGAGCCTCTTTTCTCAGTTCACACTTTTCCTGAGTTTGTGCTTTCTTTCCAATATTTAGATAGGTTAGGAGAGTCCATTTGATTTGAGTTATACATCATTTTAAAGCTTAAAGTCTGCTCTTTCAGAATATGGTCTTACCTTAAAATTCATGTCTGGCGACTTTTTGTTTGTTTAGAGGTGCATAGTCACATATGGTACGATGTTTTGCGATACAACTGACCTACACATATAATTATGCATCGATCAAATGAATACAACTCAAACATTTTTAAAATCACTGCTCTCACTGGTAAACAGTAGGTACCTTTAATATTGTTTCATAACGACAGAGTAGTCCAGTTTGCTCCCAGAAAGGAACATATTTCAAAAAAATAACAAAAAGTCAATCTCCATGATGTGTTAAATTGTCTTCATACCTCCCGAGCCAATGTGTGAAATGGTAACAGAGCAATATGCTAGGTTTCCCTGCAATACCAATGACTACTGCACAGACTGAACTGATGTATTGTAGCTTGCAATGGATATAAAAATGTGACAAACATCAAATAAATATGAAGCACGCTTAAAAATGAATTTGCACTCGAGTTGCCATTTTGACAATAGAGAAGGAAAAATACATACAACGACAATGCTCAAGATATATGTTTGACACCTGCATTGTTTGATGTGGAGAATAGGAAAGAATAAACAGAGAATTACAATGAATTTTTCAGAGCAGCCAAGTTTCATTTCACCATTAAAACTGGGTTTTCCCCTCTGGGCTTGGGATACGATTGAGTAAGAAAAAAAAAGTGTAGAAAATGACATTTGGAAGTGTGCTTGGAATAACAAACACAAACCCATTGTGTTTATATTGAAGAACCAAGGCAGTCCCTGCTCATGCAACAGTACTGTTGAAAGAGAGGTTCTTTTACAGTCATATTTTCTAGCAAAATCTGCACTCTTTTCATGACAACTACATACAATTTTAATAAATCTATGCAAATGTTCATATCAAAAAGCTATGGCTGGCACAGTTATGTGACACAACTACATGTACTTTGTTGAAGAAAATATCTTTTGTGTGTGTGTGTGTGTAGTTTTATAGCCCTGGGCCGAAAAAAACCAAAACGGAAACTATGATTAAGAAGGTAAAATTTTGATTGATTCATATCTGTATCTTATACATTTTATGCATAGTAAACCAAACAAATCATAATCAAAATAAACAACTGGTGTTTATCTTGTGTTTGTACTCTATCTACAGTGTACCATCCACTTTATCAAGAGATGTTAAATATATCAAAGACAGAACATGACATGATTTGACCTTCGTATTTTGTGCCATCTTCTGAAACTCCAGGGATCTTGTATAGGGCTTATCGATCAGGTTCCCACAAGAAATGTGTTAAATTAATGGTGCTAACAAAATGTGATTGTTAAACATTACCTGAACCTCAGCTTTCAATGTGGATGTCAAAGGTCCTGTCTACCTTGGAGAGCAGTGATTTAGAAAATGTTCAAGATATCACATTTGATGCATATGTGTACAACTGTAGGTCAGTTGTATCACAAAACATCCTACCATAGAAAACTTTTGCAATAAAGCCTAAAATATAAGGAGATATCACTGTTTTTCTCAATGAACCATAACTGTAGATGCTTTAGTCTGGAAACAATTTTATTATAACTATTGTTCACATTTTGTATATCTAACCATACTTCACATTGATTATTACTGATTCAAATTTTTACATAGGTTTTTTTTCTATCCCTAACTCACATTTTAGAACTATTTTGAAGCATTAATTCTGGGTTTTTGTTTCATCTGCAACTGGTAAATTATACCTTTAATATTTCACAATCTGTTCAAAAACAACTTATTTGCCTTTCATTTTTAGGAGCCAGTGCCATTCTGTGAAACCTAGTGGTAACCTTACATTACCAGTTATCACGGAAATGGTTTCAAAACACAATCACACATGTGCTCTTTAGATGACTTTGTAATGTGGTCTGAAAACAAAGACTACTCTCTTGCCAAGAAGTGTGGAATGATTATAAATAATTGTATGAATGCACACTCACATCCACACACACATATACACATACACACACAAAAGTCTGACAAAGGAATCATTGCTCACCCGTGAGGCAAACAGGTGAGCCCTAATGGTCATTAGCAAGTTCCAGGGAAATGACACGCCCAGAACAAACGGTACTGTAAAGAGAGTAGCACTGCTATAGTAAGGGGCTAGGGTCCTTAAGGACTGTTTGAGAACATTGGACATACTGTAAAACGAGGAATGTTCGTGTGCATTTTAATTTCGCGAATTTCGCGAGCACGAAGATTTGCGAAATTAAAATGCACGCGAAAGTTCTTTTCTACACTATGTGCATTGAATGGCAGTGGCAGTTCGCGAAAAATTTCATGCTGCAAAAAAGGCCGTCGGCTTCAATTCGTGAAAAATTCATGCCACGAATATATCATGTTTTACAGTACATTGTGTAAGGATAGTCTTTGGGGCAGACGTATTAAAAAAGAATCTACAAAAAAAAAAACATCATTATGATAACGTTTTATGCACAGACCAAACAAATACTATACAGTGTTGTACCATGACAACATACTGACATTATGTATGGTAAATTCCCCTGCCTGCCATACATTATTTGCATGCACTAAAATACCACCAAAATTATAATCTGTCACTGTCACAACTTTCTTTCTGTGTATTATATTTCTCCAATTTCATTTCACAAAAGATACATCCTTAGTATTTCCTGAATGCACATCCATATGAAAAGAAAGCCACAATAGATATGGGGGAAACAGCAGTTTCTTCCACAAGTGCGAAACAAATCAAATTTCTGTGATTACGATATTGAGCCCCCCTGAGGGAATGATTATTAATAGATTTTTGTTGCTGTTCTTGTTGTTGTCGTCCTTTAACATCCTGCTCTAAACTATCTTACCATTTTCTATTCTAAGAAGAATGGATTTCACACCTGTTATCCTTGAAGTTCTAAGGGAGGTCAAGGGGAACATATCACAGCTTTCTTTTTCATGCATGGAGATCATTTACAGGATAAATATTCCAATGTTTACGCGAGGCGTCGGCAGATAAGGTTGCAAGAATCTGTTTCTGTGCAACACCCAAAGAGGCTGTGCATACGAAGGATTGAAGCATACATGCAGGTGTAAAACAGATTGTACTTTATCACTGCTGAGTTGTCATTACATTATGATCTCTATATGATTACAATGTTTAAACAACAGCAACAACAAAATTGCTGGAAAGAATATTCTCAAACAGAGATAAAATCAGTTTACCAACCCTCATGATTGTGCCAACTGATTTATTTCATTTACTCTCTTAGAATAAAAAAAGAATGCACAAAACACAGCAATTGTGAAAACAGTATAAGTGATGACTATCATCATAGTTATATGATTTAAGCCTATTCAGATGTAATTGTTGCCATTATACAATGAGGGAAGTACATCATCCTAGTGAGATAGATCAACAGACCTCAAAGTCTCTGGAAACTACAAAAAGCATGTATGCGAATACACCTGCACAATGCCCACACACATTTCTTGGGACAACTTCATGATTTCTCTTTAAAAAGAAATAAATCTATCATAAAATCATATAATAGAAAATGGACTGATAGAAAATTTATCAATTCTATGGACCAAGAGTGCTGTAAACATAATCTAGGTCTTCTGTAATGAGAAATGAAAATATGTACATACATTTTTTTTTTTTTTTTGGGGGGGGGGGTTGAAATATTTATTCATACGACAAAGTTATGACAGGAATAACTGATTATTCAGAGGTCATGACACTACATCATTATGAATGTCAATGATGGAAGGGGAATCCTTTAATCAGAAACTTTCTACATAGTGGACCTATCAAAATCTTGGAGTATGACTATTAACATCTATACAGTATGCAGTTGCAACAAGACAAAACAAACAGGATCAAACCACAAATTGCATGCAAGGTAATTTCCAATGACGGAGTATGTATGCGATATTGTGATATGTCTCTGGAACATTTCAACAGACAATGAATGGTGACCGTAGTGTTCAATGACTGTTGTGGAAGTAGTAAGTACCAGGTAGTGACTGTCATATCCATGTGCCAATTAAAGATATAATCATACGACATTTACAAAAGGACACCACCTGTTTACTGGAATGCATGTGTCAAAAATTAGGTTTGGTCTGTCTGTGAAGTTTGGTGAATTTGAATCACTGCCTATGAAAACATTATCTGTCTAGGGCCCCGTTTTATGAAGAGTTAAAATCTATTATAAAGTTGATTTCAACTGTGAGTCTATGGCAGCCTGTGTGGTAAGAAAATTTAAAATCCATTTTATCCTTTGATAAAACGGGGCCCAGATAAATTACTTTTTTTTCTACAAATTCTTCTCATGTATCAAAGTTGATAACCAATATTTCCATCAAAATAGCATCACTCAACTTGCCCTTTGCTTTCTCATTCATCAATATAAAGCAGACATTATCTGTCTGTATCTAGGTGTGTGTGTGTGTGTGTGTGTGTGTGTGTGTGTGTGTGAGGGGGGTATCAAATAATGTGTTACTGGCAATTTTTGAAGAATTCATGCTCATACATGTTGTCAACTTATTAGCTTTATGCCACAAAACAAGTGCACAGCCGTTAATGGTTCCTTCCTGGTAAAATCCAAAACCTTTACTGAGACTTTCAAAATAATCGAGTTGAGTGGTGTGGTACCGAGAATTTCTCTGATGTTGATACAAGCGCAGCTTCTATTCTCATCAGACTACCATGCTCACTCAGTTAATGACCTGAAACAGTTGAGCGTTATTGCAAGTAAACAGAAAAGTGTGATCTGTTGATTACGCCAAATTGAGCCAGACACTATAAAAATGGTAGTGAATCATACAATGTACCTGTTAACATTGTATTCAATGTAAGCATTATAGTCAATGGCTGACAGTGCCTATCTCATAGTACTGTATGCATTATGGAGTTTGAAGGGAACACAAATGGGAGTTCCCTTACAAAAATAAAGTCAGCAGCATTTCAAAGGAAAAACAAATACAACCTGTCTGATTTTCTTTGCTGTCTGCTCAATTTGACTCAATTTTTCTCTCTGTCTCTAAAATCTCTCCCTTTTATACATGAATATCTAGGCCTTATCTATTTCTCTCCTTACTTGTCTATCTATCTATCTATCTATCTATCTATATCTATCTCTCTATCTATCTATCTATCTATCTACATCTATCTCTCTATCTCTGTCAAGTCCTATCTTTCTCTTCTCCTTCTCTCTCTCTCACTTCACATTTCTGTCTTTATTTCTCTCCCTGTCTCTCTCTCTTTCTCTCTTCTTGACACCTCTTTTCTCACTTTATTCAATTCTTCTATCTTTCTATCTCCTATGAATATTACAGTCTATAATTTGATATATTCTCCAGGGAGCAACCATACAATAGTAAATATCATATCGATGCACATTCACAAAAAGCTGAGTCAATGACCAGAAATCCATTCCTTCACCTGTGCAATGATGGTAGCATGTTGCGAGTTTGTACAACCTCTGCACTATGTGAGCCATTACACTTAGAGATTATAAAATAGTACTAGAGTTTACCACTGTAATGATTACTAGTCAGTAGAGTTTAATAAACATTACAAATGGGTTCAAGAATGTAGCCAATTACAATTGCTGAAATGAGTCACATGTATATTTTTTATTTTTTTTATACTCACATGCATGGGCATGGAAAGCATAATTGCACGGCATGTTATCCTACGTGTATAGCAGATTGCGGATTTTGGCATGATCTGCGCATGCATTTCAAGCGCAGCTACTAGCCAGCTAGCGCAAAGTGCGCAGCACGAACCAAAACAATCACTTTGATTCACATGCTGGTCTGCAAGACCAATAGAAGAGTGGTCCTATTTTCCTAAGATACAAAGTTTTGCCAGCTAATATCATAGCGCATAAGGCCAATTTTATAAAACAAATAATGCATAATGTAAGTTTTCGATGTTGGTAGAGATGCAGTGCATCCCCAAGTATTCACATGATGCACCATTTTATGTAACTTCAAGTGTGCTGCATCTCCATTACGTATATAAACTCATGCTCACCTGTGCATTAAATTCCAAACCTTGAGCAAACCTAAACTTCCCATCTCATGATTGGTTAAAAATAAATGTGAGGCACAAAGTGTTTGTGTGAATATAAATCTGCAGTCAATCTATGGGAGTGCGAGAGCAGTTCATATACCAGCACATTTCTGTGCCTTTACGTCTACTTGCCTCTCACAGTTTAGAAGGTGAGATGCAAAAAGGCCTAACATCTTACATTCTGTGCAATGGTAATACCCTTTTGGTTCTCAACGGGCAATATATGACATAAAAGCATCTTGAAAATGGGGCACAGAATGAACAACCTACCTAGCATGCATAATACACAGACACATAATGGAAAGTATGTGAACTTTCCAGCCCTAAATGTCAACACAAATATGTTGTATGTACAGTCATAAGCGCATGACTAGTAAACTAATGTACAACCATCAAATAAATGACAATGCTCCATGATTCAAATTATACATGCATTTGATTCTGTCATTTTGCTATAATAACACCAGCCTGCTTGCAGAGGGGTAACGAAAAAAAACCAACAACAATACACAAATGGGCAAGTACGGTACAAGGACACTTGCCAAGCAGGACAACTGTTTTTTATAGTATACCACAGAGCACTATTATACACACCTAAGGAAAAGACAGAAAGAGACAGAGGAAGAGACAGACACACAGACAAACAGACAAAGGCAAACATGTATGCACAGACACAAAGACTGAGATGGAAAGAGAAAGAGGGACATTCAAGACAGACAGACTTACAAACTAGTATGCACAGCAAAAGACAATGACAGATGAATGGATAAGCAGACAAAAGAAATAAAGAAGGAGAGAGATAGAGGGGGAGTTGGTTTTACAATGCACTGAAGCAAGTTATGAAAGTATGGATCATATTAACTTTGCAGCAAACATGCCTGACAGAACATTTGAGCAACATAAAACTTCTACTTCAATATTTGTTGCTCTTTTTCTGCAGGGGGCTTCTCCTTTGTGATATCCACAAAGCTCATTAATTTTTGTCATTGAGATCAAAATTATTTCTGTATCTTTAAGAAGCACAATACTCAGCACACAAAAGGTAATGTATATTAACCCAATAGCCAAAAAAAAAAACCACACAGTTCAGACAAACTCAATTCTGGTAAACATACAGGGCATGATTCATACTCATCCAATATTGATATCAAACATTATACCTACACATAGGCCAAAATTCTCACTTCTTTCCATTCTGCATTTTTCCACAACACATTTTCCTCTATGGAAATAACATAGCATACTGGGTTTATCCCTTGCAATACAGTATCATTATACACTCTTGGCAGGCAAGATATACAAGTAGCAAAGAAGTAGCAGGAAAGTCCTGCCTTTTTAATTTGATATAAAAGATCTATTTTGACAAAATAATCAGCAAAAATCATTTTGAAGGGTAAAATGTTGCCTGATATCTTTACCAAGTTCAAATCAATTTCAACCATTTAAGCTGCATCACATGGACACATTTACAACATTACTATATCAAGGATATGCACCTCTACACAAAAATGAGCTTGGAAAACCTACAAGCTGCAGGCACATACAAGATTACAAGGAATATTGCTTCACTCTTTCTGGTCCTGCATACTAAGTAATGTTCAAATGGAGAAAACGAATATTACTTCTGATATTTCTTTGGTTGAATGTCACGAGCAAAGAGCAATGTTCTTTCCTTCTTACCTTGTTTAGAACATGACCTTCACATTCACCAATGATGTACAACAGACTTGCACAAGAAGTATATGAACGTCTCCCAGAAAGAAGAAGTTATATCAACATTCTCTCTTTCTCAAAATGTATTGACAAGTGTATCGTCCAAGCTGTGCCTGTAATGTGATTCACTGCCGTGGAATTGACGGCACAGTTTCCAACTTTCCCAATGAGTGAATATATCCGTATTAAGTATCCTGATATGGACTGTGACAAGTCGCATCAGCCCGGTAGCGCTGAGAAGAGCAACAGTAACTGAAGAATAATGACAAATGCTCAATCTTTTTTTTTTCCCCACAGGGTCTTAGATCGTAAGTCCAATCCTCTTTGTATTCACAATGAATGAGGTGCTGTAAATAGAAAACCCGACTATGCACATGAGTCAACGATCACGTTGTCTGCAGAGCTCCCCAAATTCATTCACAGAGAGAGCAGCCACCGTATGACTGGTCCTCAGGAATAAACCGGAGGAAGCAGATGCCTGCGAAGACGAAACAGGAACTGAAGTTCATCCGATTATGAAATAAATCTCGAGAAAGGGGTCTGAGTCAATTTTGAGTGCTGTGTCTGCGGGAGAGGTTATTCCAGTAAGTAAGCTATTGCCAACATTTCCTTCTTCTCATCCTGCCAGAGAAAATAGAAAACATGCACTTGACTACTTCTACATGAGCAGAGAGGCAGTGAGAACAGGCCAGCATTCAGCTCACGTTTTGACAGATGCGATGAAAAGATGTCGACTGAGTCGTTGCTGACGATTCACCTAGCTAGCTCACCCAGCGCAGTCACAATCCATACCCACTCTAACCCCGCCTCCTATCAACACTCACACATGTACATGCTAGTCTTTGCTCCTAAACCCAAGATTAGGTGGCACACATCAGTGAATGCTAAGTACATTTTTGTTCTTTCAGCCTTTATCGTTTCATTTCATTTTGTTTGTTTTTCTGCAAGAGGGTGGCCATTTTGAATATAATATGAGTAGAGTTGAATACATGCTCTGCACTTTCACAATGCAAAATAAAAGATGAAATTGACAGAGCAATCAAAACAAAACTAGAGAAGATCATTGCAGAACAACCTAATCATCCCTATATGAAAGGTAATGAAGGGAAAACAGGATGAAATGTAGAAAGCTAGTTGTATGTACCTTGATACACTGACTTTTGAATTCTTATGTGTCTTTTGTTCCTTTTTTTTGTGTGTGTTGCATGAATATTACCATTTTCAACTGTAAATCTTGGGACCGGCCATAGACAGAATGGTCTAAAGTATGTACATTGATTCCCCCACCCCACATACTGAACTAAATGTTCTCACACTGTGTTTTGTCTTTTGTCAAAATGCTTAAGTACTTTTTTCCTGTATTGTTCCTATGCTCTACATATGTACAGTTCTTACATTCTTCGTACATGCTTTTTATAAGACGTGGAAATGAAATGAAATGAAATGAGCATGTAATACAATATTTCATGGTTGCTTTCCACTATTTCTCTACTTTGCCTTTCTTAACAGCTAGCATGTGATATCAGTCTATACTGGTGTATTTACACTGAAACAAAAATGAAGTTTGCAACATTGCATGTAGTAAAGAGTTATTTGTTAGTAGTCCTATAGATGCTTTACAATGCATGCAAGAATGTTAATCCACTTTATAAACAACATTACAATCACCACCACCACACTGTCATTACAAATTGAAATCATCTGTAAATCACAACTTCATGTGCACATAAAAAGGAGCTTACTGCAAACAAAGTCACTGAGATAGTAAAAACAGATAAAACGTGAAGTACATTGTAATTGCAGGGTCTAGGGCAATTACCCCAGACCCTTCCCCTGACCCTAACCCTAATCCTAATCCTCAACCTAATCCTAACCCTAAACCTAACCCTAATTTTTACTCTAACCTTATCACTAACCAGTATTCAGCGGGGGGGGGGGGGGGGGGGGGGAGGTGGGGGTAATTGCCGTGATATGTAACTGCAAAGTGAGATTCATGGTTAAGTGATGGATTGGTGTCCTTGAAATGATAAGTGGATAACTTGACCATCAAGGGTCTATATATCAAGACTAGCACTCTCACACATGTGCTTCCATCATAGAGTGTAAACAAGCAACAGCTGTCCTTGCCAAATTAGAAATGAAACTAGGCAGCTCCTGGCTTGCACACAAAATTAGATTCATAATTCTGTGTTCTGTAGACAGTGAAGTCATCAAGCCATCGGGAATCAGTTTTTGTTTGGTTTGGGCAAATGATAAAGAAAATGAAGATTGATAACTGGTGTATGATATGAAATGTGTCTAATCCTGGTTACAATGCACAGTAACAGAAATACCCAAGCAACATAGCTGTGACATGAAAATACAACTGTACATGTGAACATGTTTTTTTTTTATTGGCATATATGTTTGTATCAGATCACTTTATCCCATTCCCTATGGGAACCTGGTGGCCTGTGCATTAAGCCTGTGAGTATTTCAGAATACAGTATTGAACGGGTTAAGTTGGAATTGTGTGAATCTCGAACAAACATCAGCTCTATGTAAGTCTTTTTGCTTGAGTAATCACATGAAATCTAAGTAAACTATCCACCAGGATAACAAAATTGAAAGAACTCGCACATTCATATCTCAAGGCCACAATAAGGTTTTGGCAAATAATAATGTTTTATGGTAAAAAGGTCCGAAATACATTTTGAATCACTGATAGTGTAAATGTTCATGCACTCTTGCATTTTGTATTAAAATCATACTGAAACTTATTCTTAAAACAATCTATTGGCAAACATTAAATTTTCTTACCCCTCACCCTCTAACCATATCATTTTACAAAATGTACAAAATCACTAATGTTGCTCTGAGGATTGATTGAGAGATTTTAGCCATGGACTCCATTCAGTGTGAAACCACTCTCTCCACCTGTCCTGGCTCTTCTTGCGAGGATAGAAAACCACCGCAGAGACCATCTGATGGACACCATTTTGAGACAATTATCCTTGAACATAAAGTGTACAGTAGCCCAGCACGCAACAAATTGGGCATTCTAACAATTCAAAACACCACAGTACCACACAGCTGATTAGTTCCAACTTCAAATCATTTTAGACTTAGAAATTCAGACCGGAGGAAGTTGAGATATTAAATTTGAATTCCTTTCCTTTAAACTGCAATATACTAGTGCTTATATGAAATGCCTACAGAGTGTAATTATTAGTTATGAAACAAACTGGGCCACTGGGTCACTGAATTCACAATTTCTGAATAGCAGATGAATATGATGATATCGTGTTGATTGAGATCGCCTCCCCATTTAAAACCTTGCTCCACAAAGAAGAATGAATAGAGTTGATCAGTATGATAGGGGTATTTACTGAAACTATGTCAGTATTTTCTTACTATTCAAACAAAGTCTGTTGAACTGCCCACTGGTGAAATATGTTGTTGTTTCTTTCACCAAAATAATAAACACCTGTAGACCTGAAAAAATGTAATTTCTTTATAGCAGAATCTACATCCCAAAGTAAACAAAAACAAAAACTCACTTTCTGAAGAATGCATTCTATGTTTGAATTATGTACGTTGTGATTATGACTTTGTAATACCCAGTAGAGTATATTATTATAGTAGCTGCACAATATAAATGTCCTTTATTATTAATCATTATGATATCTGGATATCACTGTTACCAAGACTACAATCATACCAAATAAAAATGGCGGATTTCCATAATTTTGACAAGTTACAGACATGATGTAAACATAATCTTGAGTGTCCAAAGGAGAAGTGTAATAATTACTGGTGTAAAATTGGTAAACAAGTTAATATTTGGTCATCTTTCACTATGTCCTCATTGATGGCACAAAATGAGGGGGCATAATTTGATTATTTTACTGTTTTGAATGACCTTGGGTGTTCTTTATCTAGGCGTTTTTACATCAGCCCGACAAAAATCCAAGCTCGAGATATTTTTCATGATCGCAAATTAGCGCACTATTTCATTTCCTTTTCACATCAGCCCGATCATTATCAAATAGCGCGCTAGTTCGCATTAATTATCCTGCTATTTCAGAAATTTCCCGAGTTGGACTCAAGAAATTTTCTCGATCAATTTGTATTCACATTATCAAATAGCGCGCTATTTCGTGATCGGGTTAATTTCCCAAGTCAGAAAATAGCGCGCTATTTCGAAACATCTGGCTGATGTGAAAACGCCTAATTTCTCACTGTAGGTAAAAGAATATGCATGAGACAATACGGCAGAATAATTGAATCCAGCCATATTACATGGGTACTTAATCTGTGGAGGACAGAATGATTTTGTAATGACTTGCATGCTCATTATCCCCAGCCTTAGCTCACTTCCAATTATATACCAGCCTTAGTCCTTCACAGGTTATCACGCTGAAAAGCAAAACAAAACACGAAGTCCACATCGTGGGTAAAAAAGGCACACATGTGTCAATTCCCAGTCATTACAGTTTCATTACAAGAAATTACACTCATCATGCTGTGAAACCTTCAACTGCCATCCACTCACATCACCTGCGTAGTTTCCCAATCGGTGGTCATAAAATTCCCTATTTTATGCATTTATTACCTCTCATGCACATTTACAGCAGTAGAATGTTTGATGTTGCAAAGGGGGTTATTGTTACTGTCCATTTTTACAACTCCATACAAATTAACGAGGTATCAATATCCCTTGTTATTTCATGAATATCAAAATTTTAAGTTGCTTTACATACATTACTTAAAAACAGGAGTCACCTTTATTTGCAGGCTTGTCAGGTTTTGACACTTTCTAATCAACCCCAATTTTCACTAGGTTGCCTGAAGTTCTGTTGTGTTCACTCTTTGCATGATTAGAAGACGATGTCTACCCGAATTCTTATTACTACTTATTTCTAACATTATTTGTCACAAGGATGAGCAAGCTTGAGAGTCAATACAGTGATCTATCTTCGTAAAAATATGTCAAAAATTTTAGCAGAAAATTAAAATTGTCTGCAGATGAAATGCATTGGTATTAACTAAGCTTATTGCAAACTGACTATGTAACTGAAAGTGAAAGAACTGCAAATCTTACCATTATGTATCACGATTGTCCTCAAGGCTCGTTGTATCTTTTTCTTGTCTCTTATAACTTGTCATTGGCATTATCTCAGTGTGAAGCCTCTCTCTCTCTCCGGTCACCATAGCAACAGAACTGCATTGCAGTCTGTTAGTACATTCATACAAAAACTTTGTATCCATGACTGATAGTTGGTATCCTGTGATTGGTATTCACACTTTGTTTTGGATTTCTGTTATTGAAACTGCAGCAGCGCAGCAAAACTTTTCATTTTGTTGCATAATATCTTTGGTATGTGACAACATACAATAGAAGTTTGTAAACTCTTTCAATTTCTTTATCAAATGGCAAAATATAAATCATCTGGTAAGAATCTAATGCCATGCATTTTAAAACAAATGAAACCTTGGAACACAATGAAGAGATTTGGGTCTAGTGCAATGCAATAACGCATGCATCATAATGGTAAAACCTAATACTCTGGAGAACAATGCCTGAATTTTCGTTGGGAGGGGCGGTGCAATAATTATGCATTCACCTGCTCTTTGAAAGAGCTGAGATTGCCCCCCTGCAATAAATGTCAACACATCCAATCCCTTGTCTGTGCTGTACTACTAGACATCACACATTATCCTACAGGATATTGCTCAGACTTCATACAATATTGATGAGAGGCTGTTGTGTGCTTACTTTCTGAAACCTTCAGTCTGTTGCTATGGTGACCAGCAGTACAAGAGGGATGCTACAAATTGAGATGATGCTTAAGACAAGCAAAAAGAGGTAAGAAAAAGATGAAACAAGCCTTGAAGTCTTAAGATTTACAATTCTGTCAGTCTCAGTTACATAATCAGCTTACAAGAAGCTTAGTGAACATCACTGTACTCCAACTGCATTTATGCAACTGAAAGCAAGATGGCGACAATCACAAATGTATGATGAATGTAGAACTATTATGATGTTGGAAAAAGGATACAAATTAGGAGTGGTCTGAACAACAAACAAGCAATTCAAAATGATTTATGAACCTTACAGATGACCAATATCAATTATTTCAGAGCCAGCAATGTTCAAATTGATAGTTTTCTCACGGAGATCATTAATGATCACTGCAATTGTATGGCTTTAGTTTGTTACTGTAGACTACCATTAAAAATGTCCAGGCTCTCTGCTAACTTTTCTTTTTTCCTACTTGCCCCATAGACAAGAAGATTTTTCACTTTTCAGATTTTTACTTTGTTTTCATTATATTTATATATATTGTTACATATTTTTACAGTATCTTTTTTTTTTCTTTTTTTATCGTTCACCTCATCATTGTGTTGGCTATCTGAGCTGAGTCACCATGGGTAAAGGCTTTATGCACAACAATATACACAATATGTCTGCATGTGCTTACACTGCCGGGATTTCTTGATGTCACATACTGTAAAACGAGGAATGTTCATGTGCATTTTAATTTTGCGAATTTCGTGAGAGCCAAGATTCGTAAAAATTAAAATGCACATTAAAGTTTTTGTCTACACTACATGCATTGAATGTTAGAGGCAACTCCCGAAAATTTCATGTCACTAAAAAGGCCGTCGGCTCCAATACACAAACATTTCATGCTGCGATCATATAATGCTTCATACATTTCACAACATTCTCTTAATATCATACAAATGACAAGCATGGTTATACACATACAATCATTGAGCAAATCAAATTTCAATGGATAAGTGCCTGTGCAAATCTTTAAGTTTTATAAAGAAAAAAAAAACTTTATTCCAGTAAAGAGAGAGATAGAGAGTGGGGGAAAAAAACAGACATAAACAGAACTCAGTTCGATGGTGACAGCAAAACAAAACAGACACATTTCATCTTGTACCAAATCTCACAATAGACGTATAGTTTATGCTTGACCTATTGTACTGTGTCATTTATAGCAGCTGGTGAAGCACAAAGGGTGTGGGTAAGGTCATTTCAAATGTCAATAGTTCCTGTATGTACATGTATGGTTGATCTGTTATAAACTCTTTCTTTGAGAATCTATTCTTTTCTCTTTTGGTCTGCCAAGTGTTAGCCAAGTTATTTACTTGCATTCATTCCAATCAAAATAGAGTAAAACAACTAAAACTAATGTATATTCCTAACAAACATTGAATACTATCCATTGCTGCAAACTTCATTTTACATGTTAAAAACAAAGAACTAACTGCATAAAAATGAGGATATTGTCTGGAAAATAAGGACTGAACAGCATTGAAAGGATGATGCTCTTACAATGTCCCTACATGACTGTGTCTCATTGTTATTGCTCAAATAGTGACTGTCATTACATCCTCATTCTTAACATTGCCAAGGCCCCTTTCACTTCAAAGAGTGACACCTAGTTCAATGTCCTTTGCTCCTACATTTCCACCTGATCCCCCTCCCTGCAAACACTCATCTAATCTCCCTCCCTGTGAACCCCGCCTTAGTGACATCAAGGTATTCAACTCCCATTAATCTTTTCTAAAGCTCTAAAATGACCTCCTGTAATGGATTAAGGAAGAGGTAGAGATCATTAAAAATATTGAATGAGTTGCCTGACAAATGTAGAGAAATAATGATCATAATTGCTGCAGTTTCATCAATCAGCAGGTAGTTTAGGATCAGGTTTAATCAGGACAGTCTGGGAATATTAGATGGTAACTTATTATCAGGAGCACTGACCTGTGTCAATCTGTCCCTGCACCAAGACTGAGCCTGTTGGTCAACAACAGAGTGACCTTCTCTGAACCAAATATTCCCACACAATTTTCCTTTTCAGTAGCAGGCCCTACAGATGCAATTTCAAAACAAAATCACAATAGCAAAATGACAAGGCCAAGCAGGAGTCCATAAAAGACGCAATGTACCATTTGAGATGCAAACTTGGCAGTCAATCTAGTGTGTACCTACATGCAATATAATAGCTCATTCTCATTTTTTTAAATTCATGTCGGTGTTCTCAAAATGTGAATTTTTCAGTTGTTGGACATCCATTTGCATGTGTGTGTGTGTGTGTTGGGGGTCTTTTTCTTTTTCTTTTTGTTAGGCATAAATACAACTTTGTCTGGCGTGTGAACGTGAGAAAGACCACAGACGAGGTGCAAGTCTCCCATGCATCTAATAATTCAATATTGTAAACGTCAATATTTTTGTGCGATTAATTTCTCGTGCTGAGCGGGCTCAAAAACATATTCGCAGGTTCTTGAATTCACACTGTGCAATTGTCAACCCATTTAAAATGAGCAGATAAAATTGTGGAGATATATTCATGGGTTTTAAAATTTGTGATAGGTACCGTCCTAACCAAGAGGAGCTCGAAATATGCAAAGAAATTAATGTAACACCAAATATTTCCATGTTTACAGCATGTGAGAAAATAAGACTGATATGAAAGTGCATTTGCACAAGCTCCTTCATGACACATGTACTGCAACACATCTGAGCAGCCAGTGAAGTATTTCTATGCCCAGTTAGACAGGCTGGTATACACTTGTATGTGATCAACATGGAGGCTAATAATATAGTTCAAAATGATCTTGTTACTGTATAAGGTATTATTTTCGTGAGGTTCTAATTTTCGCAAATTTCGCAAGTCACAGTTGGATTGCGAATTTATTATCAACATGTGAAAAAGTCGCAATGCACTAGGGTATGTGCAATAAGGACAGAGTTGGGGTAAATTCGCAAAAACAACATCCCGCGAAAATGTCTGTGAGTTCCTCATTCGTGAAAAAAAAAAATATCTGTACCGGTACACAAAATTAACAATACTCTAGTGCTTCATTGTTTACAGTACAATTACAGGTAACAGGGGCAGATCCAGGAATTCCGTAAAGGGGAGGCACCATTACAAAATTTAAGGGGGGCGCACTCGCCGCCCCCCCCCCCATTTTTTTTCTTTTTATTTCTTTTGTTTTAACAAAATATAAAGAGGGGGCGCGCGCCCGGTGCGCCCCCTTCTGGATCCGCCACTCGGTAAAGTTTGGTTCTCGGGAAAGTGCACAAGCTTTAGGATTACAGCATGTGATCAGTCATCATGTAACATATTGTGACTGCAACATAGGCCTACACTAAAAACGGATCAGCATGTTGCTATTATTGCTTTGCCAATCCATCATATCCACTCGCCTGCTGCTGCACTGTAAACGGTAGCGCGTCGCGGGCAAAACATCCCACACGTCACCGCTGGCCGGCCTGCTGTACACCCCGCTGTACACCTCAACTACCTCCCTGCTAGTACCGTACACCAGACGAAGAGTAGCAAATGATAGTTCAAACTGCACTGTAGTGTGTTGATCGAAAGATCGGTCTTTGCAAGATTCTATTCACGAAACTCTGGGCATTCATAATACAGCATTTCATCAGCACGATTCAATTTCTTACCTTTTTTTCCATACTTCTGAACAGCATTTCCCTCAGAGTACTAGCCTCGTTCACGCATAAACCACTCTTTCAATATTCGCGGGTCTCATCTATCGTCTACATTTTATCATACAACCAATCAATCAATCGCGACCTCTACATGTCTCAGCGAACAAAGGTGAGGTAATCTGGTGGTTCCCCGGTCGATCGATACAGGCAGACGACGACCCCCCCCCCCCCCCCCCCCCCCACCCATGAACGTGGTGGGAGCACCTGATGAAACTTGATAGGCTACATGATTGTCTATCAAGGGATGAGGAAAAATCATCAAATTCATTCATAAAACACGAACTTTCGGGGCAGTGACAAGTTTAATTTACAGTGAAAGATAGGATAGATCTTTAATTGCAACTGATTGACAAATTGCCCTACATCGACGTAAATAAGCACTGAATTGATCAGTGTTTTACTAGTAGTCATGCTTTTTAAAAAAAATCATGGACGTACGTACTCGAGCAGGATTCGAACCTACGACCTCCTGATCTTCGGACAGACGTCATCTCCACTAGACCACTGTTCCGCCCGACAGCAAGTGTTGGTTCTAATCCTTATAGCATGCAGCGGGTATACTGCGTAATTATTCAAATTCATGAAATTCTTCCGTCGAGATGTTTTCATTGCAACTGATTGACAAATTGCCCTACATCGACGTAAATAAGCACTGAATTGATCACTGTTTTACTAGGATACATTAGAAAATGATCCCGATCCAACTGTTCTGGTCACACTTTTATGAAGTTGCTACATGGCAATGTGGTTGTCCCCTGCCCCCTTTTTTCCCCGAAAAGAAAGATTTAAAACACAGAGAGAGAGAGAGAGAGAGAGAGAGAGAGAGACAACCCTGTGCTACTAAGGAGGTAGAAGAGGACCACTTGGTACATAAAGGAAACATCATTATCCTTTATTTTGGGGAGCTTATATCTCATGTCTAGCACGTGCCCTGGTTTTGGCCCATCATCTTCCTCTTCCCTCTCTCTTTTCTCTGTCCACTGTGAAGGCAGTCTCCTGTCATTCATTCCATGCTTTCTTTATACATTTCCTCTTCCCCTCATTACAAAAGAACAACTTTTTCATATGTCTGTATGCGTGTACTTTGTCTCTGTCTTACTTCACTTTCTTTGCCTCGTTTTCCCCAGTTTCTGACTACAGGTTTTTTTTTTTCATTATTAAGGGGGAGGGGGTTATCAGGGGACTGCAGACTACAAGCTCTGCTTTTTAGCAGTCACCTCCATTTCAAACCATTTTTCTGTACTTGTCTTGAAAGTACAAAATCATATCATTGTTCATTGTTTGTTTTTCCTTGCACTGTTGTATCATTAGTATATGTGTATTTCAATGTTGTAATCATATGCTTTGGAAATGAAACAAAATGAAATGAAATGAAATCAAGATGATAAAAAACAATTTTTATTTGCTTTGTTTGCCGATCACTGATTATTTTTCATTCGTTGATATTCTCTATGTGACTAAGATAGGCCTATTGAGAGTGTCTATTATGTCATGCACATGAATTAGGCCTATGTTTAATGATAAGAAAAGGTTTACGAAAGGCATATATTGGAGACTTTTCTTTCTTTTTTTATGGGCTTAAAATTATGAATTCAAACATTTTGGGAGCATCATACAGTCTGAGGAAAATTGACCCGGGTATGAGTTGGTAAGTGTTTATCATTCAGGCCGTAATATGGCTTACCCGATCATCACACATGATCAGTGAATTTAACGGACTTTAGCATACGTTAGGATTAGGCCTGTAAAATGTATCGATGGCCTGAAGAAGCAACGCGTTAGGTTATAAAATCATATAGGGCGCCTCCTCAATTTCTTTAGTACAAAGTACTTTATTTCAAAGTACAACAGCAAATTATCTGGGCTGTTCAATGGGATTGTTGTTGCGGATAATCTTCTTTTCTTTTTCTTTGTCTTTCTTTCTTTCTTTCTTTCTTTCTTTCTTTCTTCTTCTTCTTCTCCTTCTTCTTCTTCTCCTTCTTCTTCTCCTCTTCTTAATCTACTTCTTCTTCATCATTACCATCTTCTATAATTCCTCTGATACTTGTTGTTTCGGTTTTTTCCCTTTCCTTTCTTGTTATAAATTCCCGTTGCTTACATTTTGGCAATGACCTTGGTCTCCGCCAAAAAGTCACATTAGAATTGACAATGTCATCAACTTAAATTGTCTCAGAATAATCAATATGCAAATGCCAATACGTGGATACATATCAACATGATATATTCATACAAATAAGGAAGTCAGCAATTACAACCCCTGTCCTAGAAAGACATCGTCGCCGAGTGGTTACAAGTCTTGAATGATTTGAAATCAATGACACAATCATTTTCGATCTTATGTTAAAAAAGAAACGAAATATATTGAAGACTATACATTTTTAAGGCATATATCGTGATACTTGTTGACTAACATCATGGACATCGAGCTGTCAAAGAGTGCATAAATTCTTTTCCATCCTTTCTATACTCTCTCTAAAAAAAGAACAAAACAAAAACAAAACAAAACGAGTGAAAACGTTCTCTAACGAAGGAGTGAATTTTAGAAAAGAGTGAATTTAGGGTGAAATCGTAGTGAATTTGGAGCTGAAGTATGTTTTTTTTTCCCCCGCTTATTCTGGAGTGACCTCTGGGATCACTAAAAATACTTTGAGCTATCCCTGAGGTCACTCCAAAATTAGTGAAATAAACATTTTCGCTATAAAAAAAAAAAAAAAATCACTCTAAACTCACTCTATTCTGTTATTCACTCCTTCAAGAGTGAACATTGATATTTACCTCGTTTGTTTGTTTGTTTGTTTTTTGTGGAGAGAGAGAGAGAGAGGGTACATTCAGCACGTTTATTCAGTGTCATTCGCATCTTCAACGAGTTAGAAAGTAGGACAATTGCTTTGTATTGTTTGGTACTGGCTTACAAGGCTCTGAGTGTCTTTCTGAACATCGGTTCCACAAACTTCACTCCGCTGTAATTTGCTGTGCATACAATTACCGTGGAGGGCGCCGTCTATATTTACTATCACCTACCTATGAAAAATGACGCTCAATTTCCGAAGTGGGTTCTGTTTTCTGTGAGGTATAAGCCTATGAATACTCATTCTCCCGCCAGAGTTTCTTGCAGAAGTATTTTGTTTCTTCACAAGAAATACATGGGGAAAGTTTGATGTTTGATATAGTGTCATGGCATTATAACATAAAGCTGATAATTTGTTGGGCACAGAATTATGCTCCTTTGCGCCCCAGGTAATGTGTAGGTCCAATCGATTTCCCGTAAAGTGGGTCAATCTAAACGCGTGCAGTTCGCGTTGTATCTTCAAGACTACACGATTAAACGTGTATGGAATTTATATGTTGAACACAGCCACGTTCATGTACTTGTGTTCTACCGGTACTTTTGTTTCACAGGTTTGCTGCCCGTAGTTATGTTACAGGGGCCGCGGAACGTTTTTCAGTTTGGGGGGGGGGGGTATCAAGGTCACCCCCCCCCCCCCCCCCCCCCGCTTAGACGCACCGGCGTAGCCTGGATAATAATAGTATTCATGATTATCATACGCGAAACTCCGGTAATTTTCACCTTCCTTTGGTCCGAACAAACGCTCATAGAAACACTGTCTTTTTTTAAAGATCCAGTCCTTTGGAATAGTTTACCGCTCTTTCTTCAAAATATCCCATTCCTTAATGTTTTCAAACGTGCATAAAGATCATCTTATGAGTTTGTATTCTTCCCGTTGCTGATTTGTTTGAATGGTACTCTTGTAACGTTATCTATCGACTTTGTGATACACTGTAAAAACATCGGTGTTAGATTTAACACCATGGGTGTTAAATCTAACACCCTGGGTCCGATCAAGCTTCAATAGAGGACCACACCCACAGGTGTAGAAAATGTATTGTGACGGTGTTAAAAAGTGTTCACCTGGCACTTCGTGGTGTTAATTTGACACTGTGGCTGGTGATATTTTTGACACTGCGCTAGAGTTAATTCATTAATGACACCGCATGGTGTTGATTTGATATTGGTGGTGTTGATTTCAATGGTACAACATCCGTCCAGCTTCAATAGGAGACCACACCAACTGGTGTTACTGTGGTGTAAATGTGTTTACACATTTTTTTCAAAAATGAAGTACTCTATCGGAAAATTCTTCATCGTCTTGTTGAAGTTCAGAATTAACAAGAAATTCAATAACTAAGAAACTACCACAAAAAAAAAACAATTTTATATTTTGAAATGACACCCGGAGGTGTTAATCTAACACCATGAATGAGCACCGGAAATTTAACTCCAGCTCGGTGTTTCATATTTAACACCGGACTTTATGCAGTGTATGATCGTACGGTTGTGTTTGTGTTTTGTGTTCCTTTTAATGTAGTATTTTGTACTTCCGGGGTTAACGTGTCATAAGACTTTAAAGTCCTTTTTGTTGATCCCTATTTACATGAAAAAGTTCTGTAATTTTGTGGCAGTATGCCTTTGTATTTCAATGGAAATTTATGATGAATGAATAAACTGAACTAAACTGAAAAAAAAAACAGCTTATACGAGGACGTTCATCTCCTCTATTCTTATCTAAGAACAGTATTGTAATGGGAAAGAAATTACAGAATCAATTTGTTGGACATTCAGGTCAATCGAATAATTTGGAAATGTCTCTCTCTCCAATGAAAGATTGCTTTCTACAAAAGAGAACGGCTTGCGTTCGTGCAGGAACTGGTGAGAGAAGATACTGTTTAATGGTAGTTATACGTTCTGAAAAGAAAAGAAAAAGCAAACAAACAAACAAACAAAACAAAAAGTCCCAAAAGCTGGTTGGGTCTTTCTTTTTACCATAAAATGCACAGTTTATTAAGAGTTGAATTCCACTCTATGATGAACTTTACCTTGAATTGATAGGAATAAAAGACTGAAATTAAAGGAAACTGCAGAATTGTGACAGCTTCGTCAAACCGGATAAAACACACACACAAAATAAGTAAATAAAAGGGAAAACGTTTTAAAAAAGTCAGGGGGTATATAGGCCCCATTTAAATTTGAGGCTTCACAACTACCTTCTTGAAAAAGGATATAGGTCACAAACGACATGCAATTACGATGTATAGCCTTACATGTTCGCTTTTACTGGCGAAAGGAAAAAGAAACGATGAAAATAATTGTAATTTTGTATCTACACCAAAGAATCATCACTCCAACAAAATTATGAGGCACAAACAAGAAAATACTAGTAAAGGGAAATAACAAGGATCTGAGTCTGACTGGTATTGGGAAGTAATTGAGTCTGTTCCCAAAGCGACACCTGAAAACAAAGAAAAGGCCTGCGGGTGTGTCTGTTCTGCCTCTTCGGTCAGAACAAAAACAATATCGACAAGAGGGCGAAATTAAAAGTAGAGCAATTGATCTAAAGAAATGGCACTGGTCCTATGATCAATGACATATCATCGAGCCGAATTCAGACGGCGCTGGACGGTGATCACAGACATGCATACATACCAAGCAGAGCTCAGATAGGGATGTCTTATCGATCCACGGCGTATAACAGAACGACGCTGGGCACAGAACACATAATATACCTCCTGCATCTTGCCGATTCTTTGTCAGTCTTTGAACGGGACCAATAATCCCATTAGCTCCATGGCGGGCTATAGAACAAAGGTGTGCTGTCTTGGTGTAACAAGTGGAATCAATTTTACCCCCCCCCCCCCTTGTAAATTCTTCCGTCCTTGCCCTACATCCGTCCTCAACCCAATTTTGACGAATCTGATAAAAGGTTTGACTACTTCACATGACAAAATGCCACATGGCGTCAGACAAAAATGGCACTATTATCAATCATGTTACACACATCTGCTTATATATTGTATATAATTTTCTCTGTTTATTTGATGGAAATGAAAATAGATTTGAACTTGTACTTGAACCGTGGCAAATGAGACCTTCGAACCATGACTATAGTGAACGGAGAAAATTAAGTCGTAACAATTTAGATTTGAAAACATGACTGAGAAATCTGTAAGGCTTCGAGGATATAACGTGTGAAATACTGAATTTACAATACCTTTAATTAATGTCATGGACAAAGATGACTTTTGCAGGAAGTCACAATCGGATGACATATCAATAGTCATAACTATTTTGTCTGTAATAAGCTACATAAACTTTCACTGACTATAGCAGAACATTTCCCCTTACTGCATCCCAATAAAAATCCACAGTTGGGCATTTTGGGTTTATTTTCCAATATCTTCTTCTTCTTTTTTGTATTGTAACACTGCGAAACAGTCAAAGAAATTATATTCTATGAATATATTTACGATATATAGGCTTGGGGACTTTAATGTAAATGCTCATGCAAATGTATAGCGAATGTTCAAACAAAATGAATAACTCGTCCACCCTTTGATCTTTGAGGGGGAAGAGTTGTAGGACAGCATTATTGCATACACTGACGTCATAATGCCGAGTAACAACGCCTCGGAATCCATTCTTCAAAACTCCCGGAAAGTTTTCTACTGTCATCACAGATTGTCGCGTTCTTCTCTCTCCTGGGTTTTGTTCAGAATCGATAACTTCTACAAGTGCCTAAGGGCAGGGAATCGTCCTTTTTCTTTATTCTTGCTCAAAAGTCTGTTTGCATTTCACGACTTCATTCAATACTCTTGACATCTTGAGACTGTTCTATTGATTGCAAAAAAAAAAAGGAATCCGCGCCATGTTTGGCGCACATACTTATTTTTTGTCTTCCGAACTGTTTGTCAGTTTTAAGATTGACATCATAAAAATCAAAGGATGTTGAGAAGATGAACTTTTAACAATACAGCGTCATTTGGACGGACTAGCTCACATGTTTTTAGAATCAAAACATACCGGTACTTTTTTTTTTTCAATACACACCATGCTTCGCAGAAATGAGCTATGGTTGCATCAGAATCGAAATTAGTACAGCTGTTAAAGGAAACCAAAACCCAAAAAGAAATGTGGATTGAGTGAAAGCAGCAACATTAGTGGAACACATCAGTGAAACCTTCACCACTGATGTGTTCTACTATACATTGCTGCTTTCACTCAATCTACATTGCTATTTGGGTTTTGGTTTTCTTTAAAACTAAGCACTGTGAGTGTAATATTGACTCAAGTGGACAAAAGTGAAATAAAAAAAATCAACAACTTTAACACACGGTGTAGTTGAGCTGCTGTTTGTCTTCATACGAGAACGAAGGAAGACTTTTGAGGGCTCTAATTTGCATTTATTACGATCAAAGTATATATCCGTATTTCGCAAGAAAAAAACACACAACAGTAATAATTTACACATTAAATGAAAGCAAGAGATTATCAAGTAGAGGGGCTAAGATTGAGATGTGAGTTTTCTTCTATTTGTCTCCCTCTGTACAAATGAAATGTGTAAGATCTCAACTGCTGATCTACATTTTAACAAATTATGTCGGGGAAAAAAAAAAGGATCCAGCCGGAATCGAACGTGTCATCCACACTGCTTCCCGAGCAGCGACACTACCACCAGGCTACCCCTGCATGGTTGCCGGCAGTGAAATGATGAACTTGGAACAAATATCCAAGCTCCGAAATTCCGACATTGTTATGTTAGATAGTCCAAGGAGGACAAGGCATATTCTTAAATGAAAGCAAGATACTATCAAGCAGAGGGATGAATATTGATGTATGAGGTTTCTTTTTCTACCTCTGTATACAAATGAAATTTATAAGATCGCAACTATCATCATGTCACTGCCGACAACCAGGGACAGCCTGGTGGTTGTCGCTGCCCGGAAAGCAGCACATGACAGGTTCGATTCCTGCTGGTTTCTTTTTTTCCCGACATTCTTGTAAAAATGTAGATCGCCGCAGTTGCGATCTTACAAATTTGATATATACAGAGGGAGACATATTGAAAAAAAAAAATCATTCGTCAATTTTACAGACTGTTCCGTTTGTTTTCTTTACTCTTTACTTTTTATCAGTGATTACTTTTTATCAGCGAAGAGTAAAAAAAAAAAAAACCAACACCAATATATAAAGGTTCCAATACACGCAAGTTTTCATCGAACTGTCCATCAAGGTACGGACCAATTGCTTTTCAGGTTTGATGCATATTGCGATGTAAACAAACAAACACACTATAACTAACACACAAACACAAATGCAGAAAGAGTAAGGTAAGCTATAGAGAATTGAAAATACAAGATTGATTGGGGGTTGAAGTATTGATGCGTAATACCTGAAGTTTATTCAACCTATATTGAAGATCAAAAATATGAACTAATTTGTTCTCACATGCTGTATTGCTTCCTTCCCTTTCCGTTTTATGTTTCCTTTAGTCGTATACCACTAAATACAGGTTTAAGACTTTTAGGTTTTGAAGTTATAGGTGTGTCGGCATAAATTTCCTGCTTATTTGCGTGAAACTAAAAAAAAAAACCCAACAAAATAAAACCATATGTATATTGCCGATCGATTTCACTTTTGTGACAAATGGCATGGCTCAACTTTAGTATTCTTATCGTTTAGCAATGAGAATTAAGACAAACCGAAACTGCTGAATTTGTGTTCTGTTAGCGTATATCAGACCATAATTTCGCAGCCTTAAAAGACAGACAATCATTAAAATTTGAGTAAATTTGTATAAATGGTTAAGAGATAAGTACGCTGGAACAAAATTGTCACTTACTAAGACCTTCAATAGTCTGCAAACAACTCCTACGATCTGCAAGACAGTAAAATTCTTATCGACAGAAGTTTAGGCTTATGAACTAAATGAAAACCTGATAAATAAACCATTTACACGTTCCACACTGCTGCTGTTTTTGTTTAGTTGTTTTGTTTTGTTTTGTTTTGTTTTGTTTTGTTTTGTTTTGTTTTGTTTTTAGATGAGAAGACTACAAGATTAACCCTTTGTGTGCTGTGTGCCATTTGACACAGAAGATTCCTTAGCGTTGTAATCTATTCATACTGTCACAGAAATAAAGAGTTAACAAGCAAAAGGCACATCGGAGAGAAGAGTGCCGTATAGGGTGCATGGAGAGGGATCGTTTCGATCCTCCTCATCTACCAGAATATAACAACAACAAGAGAAATGCCACTGAGGCATCTCCCTATCGACCGGATGGTGTAGATCGATGGATAGAAACAATGGTAGGACTTTGTCTAGATGTAACTCTTGGACCGTCTTCCTTTGGATGCTAAGGGGCTTGTTTGTTGTACAGCGATTTCGTGACGAAGAAAGATTAAGCTCACGGCATCTGTACCTTGCGTGCATGTGTACTTTGGTCTAAGGGAGTCATCGCTGCTCACGCTCTCTGAGCCCGAGGGAGCGTCCAGTGCAACTTGGCTGGAGGGAATCCTCAATTTTGGGATCCTATCTACATGTAGCAGAAGAGCAAGTTTGGAATACCTAAGGAAGAAAAGTGGGCTTGGTTTGCCCTTGGAGTTAATCAACAAGGAGTGACAGTTTTTCTTATTACTGGTACGGTCATTGTCAGCCATTAGAGTTCAGCTTCAAAGGCCTTCACAATGACGTAAGTATTCCACGAGTGACTGACAGCACAACCGCAATACCTTGGATGCTAAGGAGCGCCATAAGACAGACTATATAATACTTTGTCTATCTCACTTATAATACGTTATATTTTTCTTTGTTCTTTACTCTGCTCTTTGGTATATTCACTGTCATTGTTTTTACTCTTTAAATCTAACATATATAATTATGATTCGGTAACAGTTGGCAAGTAGGCAAATACAACATGAAATAGAGACAGCTAGATACACTTGCTAACAAGAGGTCTTTGTTTAGAAAAAGTGGCAGGAAATTAAATGGATCCAAGTACTAGTATGAGACAGCAGTGTGACAGGGAGGGACACATACAGAATGGAGGGAGAAGATAAGAGGGAGGAGAGATGGGGAATATAGACATTATTGATACATACCACGTATAGGTAGATATATTTCATTGGTGGATATAAAGGATGGTAGACTGATACTCGCGCTGTCGCTTTCCCGGCTATTTCTTGTCATTACAGGGTTTCCTCATCTAATATTTTATGAAAATAATATGAAATACGAGATGGTGCAGTGGTTACCATGGCAAGTGATCCCGTTGAAATGATTAAAGAATGATTTTTTTAAAATCACTAAAGTATTTTTCCTATATACAAAAGGTCAGAAGACAAGCGGAATTTTATTTCATTGTTGTTGTATTTTTTAGCCAGCATAATGAACTCAAACGCGAAGTGAGATTCAATTCAATTTAATTCAGTTCAATTCAATTCAATACAATTCAATTCAATTCAGTTCAATTCAATTCAATTCAATTCAATTCAATTCAATTCAATTCAATCCAATTCAATTCAATTCAATTCAATTCATTTTAATCGTCCAATAAAAAAATACAGGAAATTCAGTGCGGGATTGCATGCATACTCGCCTCAGTCTCGCTTAACTCGAACCTCAAGAAAAAAAAAACATCAAAAGACCATCCATCATAAAATGATAAAAGCAAGAATGGAACCGTAATAAGCATGTAAGGTCATGCTTACAACATATACTTTGGTGTCATCCCCTGGTTTATCAAGGAGGTAGGAGACACCTCCCTGGGTTTGTGGCGTCGCTTGAGCAATGATCTCGTCTATTGTGCTCTGCGCGTGATGTGTCGGATTTCTCTCGAACACAGAGCATACTCTATTCTTTTTTTCCTTTTCTTTCTTTCTTTTTTTTTCCTTTTTTTTTTCTTTAACGACTTCATATTAAAAAGTTGTTCAATGTAGCGACTATTGATTTCTTTATTCAGGCTATTTTGGCTTTTTTTTTATACAGGTTTGCCACAATCAGTAACGCTACGCAATAACAACTTGTACAGCGTAACCCATAGTAAAACTATTATCAAATCTCCACATAGCGACCATAATGGGTTTTCATGCTTAACCGATAAAAGACTTTTGCCGATAATTATGTTGTTCCGATTTTACCGATTGTTTTAGATACTGGTACTTTTAAGTGTTGTCACTTTTATCCTTCACATAGGATTGCTTTTCAAAAGACCCAACGTGTTTCAATATACACATAAGTAGTCTTATAAGTATTCAAAATAAAATGGGCAAACGCATATCGTTATAATTACACTATATCAATTCTACTGACATATTGTTATGTTACATTAAAAAACCAACTGAGATGAAATTTTGAGAGGTTTTTTTTTGCACATCATCATTACGAGCTGGTAATACTGGTATCGGGTCAGAATTTAAGTTTTTTTTTTTATCACTTTCGCAATTCCCTCACAACCCTTCGTGCGACCCTGTCTCCTCGTTCCATCTTAATTTTGAAATGAAGATAAAAATAGATATGTTTATCAGGTGAAGTCAATATCATTGGCGGTTTTCTGAGTTATTCTTCTTTTCTGATAGTCATCTCTCCTTTGTCCTCTTACATTTTAAGCCCGCACCATGTTTAAACTGACTTTAGTGAATAGAGTATTATCAGATAGTTAAGGGATATGGTAGAACGTTCGTTAGTTTATGGAATATTAAAGTTTTACGTTTTTCATTGTTTTTCTGTAGATTGTTATATTAGTCGCATCCATTTATACTAATAACGAGAAACGATTATGACATCAGCTCACAACATTCCAGCTAGTTTCTGGACAACGGTATCCTATAAATATTTTGGCGGGTAACCTATAGAGCAACTACAACCATTGATTTCCTATACTATTTTGATTGTTAGCTTATTGCTTCAATCAATTTATTGTTGCAAAGAGTATACGTTATTTTTTTCCTTTTGATTAAAATTTCCAAAATAAAAAGGAAAAACGTTTGTTCGTCAACAGATACTTGGGAAGATATGACAGCATCACCTTGTCTAATTTGCATATCATGTGGAAGTTAAATCAGTAAAATATTGGTAAATTGTTGGTGAAATTGTGCAATTCTTAGATAGTATACATCTAATAGCTATCGTTTTATCCGATTTTTATTTATCTTTCAATGTTTGATTTGTCTCCCTTTCAACAAGGTCAATCCGAAAATAGTACTTGATTGCAATAAAAAAGAGCCACACTGTTTTATCACCGTTTCATCTCTCCTTCACTACTTACTTTATCTTCCCATCTCCTCAGTTGATGTAAGCAAATTTCTACATTTCTGGTGTTAGTAACATATGTCTGAAATAGCGTGCATATTCGTCCACTTTTGCGGGTTTTTTTTTTTTTTTGCACTTTACGTATTGATTGCAAGCTCAGTGAATGTTTCTTGATACGGACTCTGAAAGCAACATAAGCAACATATGCGTTCATATAAAACCAAAACGACAATAAAAGTGATTTAAAAAAATGAAATTACAGTATGTTATTAGCGAGACTTTCCATATATCAACGACAACTGGGTAAAAATGTAGATCAGGCTACTGATACAGCTTTCCCTTACATTCTACTGCATTTTCCTATCAAAACCTCAAATATTTTTTTTTTTCAACAACGCAGAGCTCGACACTCACTTTATTCTCTAGTGGCCCGTCAGGGCCGCTAAAATTATGAAATGTGAAATGTTGATGTTCCGAAAAAAAAAGTGCAGTGGCGCTAAAGAAAAGGAAACATAGGAATCTATCTATATTCTTTGATGCCGGTAAGACATGCTTTTTTGAAAGTTTTGTGGCCCTTGGCCTCCGCCAATATCGAGCTCTGTGATGACGTAATCATTACATCCTCACCTTATTACTTTTTCTTCTTTTTTTTTTTGTCACTTTGCTGTTACAGACGATTTCATTTCATCCGATACAGTCATGATAAAGTGAATATCAGTATAATGCCTTTGCAACTTGCGCTTTACTTTTCTATGCAGCTTCCAATTCTGACCTTCACCATCAAACATTTCTAAGAATTACGGATTGCTTATATTACTTCGAAGGTGATTGATAATTGAAACATGATTTAATCATCGTGTTCTCTACATTATACGCGTGTCCTAGTTTTAGCTTCGGTTATTTTGTTTTGCAGCAGTTTATTTTTAATAGTATTTCATAATTGGAGTGATAATTTGTATATAAAAAGTACAGGTGAAATATATGTATAAAATCCACAATGGCGAAAATATATAAAGATTAATTACGTCATTCTTTTTCAATGCCTATGAAAGTAAGAAGGTTTCCGACGCTTTGCATTACACGATCGAGTATGCATTTCTTAAGAAATGGGGAACATTGTGACCATAGATCAAATGTTATGAAACAAAAGTTTAAACAAATTAAGGCCGTCAGAAATCTCAGCAATTTTCTACAAGGAACATTTCTGCTATATATCATTCTGTTTAATCTCATGTTTAACACTCGAATTTATTATCAACGAAAAACACGCCTAAATCCACAAAGCACTGACTGATTTAAGGTGCAAATCCGAATCTTCAACGAAATACATGAATTTGACGACCTATTTTGAAGATGGCGTAAGAGGGCTCCTGAAATGAGAAAAACTCAGTCATCCCCACATCCCATCTTGTTACCACATGGTAGCGTCGATTAGCTTCCATCAGTCTGCGATTGCATTCAAGTGTAAATATCGACATAGCGATCATATCGATTACACCATACAGCGAGTTTGATTGGGACCAGCCTCTGAGCGTGTTACATCACTTATATCCCCTCATATCGACCCAGTAAATATCGTCGACTTCGCAACAGGACTCTTGGATCTTTTTTTACTGCCATACTTCATTACTTCTAGTCTGGTATTTCCGCGCAGAGTGTTATATTTCATAATTGCACTCTTTAAAAAAAAAAAAGGTTGCAGTATAATTATGAAATTCTATGTCGTTCTCACTTGAGTTTGATTACCATTTTTTGATTAAAACTGCACAATTAGATGAACTTGAACAAATGCAAAGGTTGACCAAGGGTCCGTTTCATGAAGTCATCACGCAAAAATCTGTACGTAAATTTCAGAATGGCCAAAGTCGCTCATGATGTAGCTAAACTAGAGACTTTCAAATCAATTTCATGAGGTATCTCATATCAAATGTGTCTTGTGAGCAACCAAAAAAAAAAAAAAAATCTCTCATAAGATTTTAATGAAACGGACCCTTGAACAGGCCCATAATGACTAAACCAACCTGGGACTTTCAAAAGAGATCAGACTCAATCCCTAAGGAGATGATGACTACTGGTAGCGTCCCTCGGGTCCCGGGGATAGAGGGTCATTATGAACCAACAGGGAACATAACTCACGCAAAGAAATCAATGGCATTTCATTTCATTGCCTTGTGTTCTATGTCAATGCGCTTTGAAATGTCTGTATTATGAGCTATATAGATGATATTTATTATCATCATTATTACAGAAATTAAGCCCCCTCCATTCCAAGAGCTTTGTTCCGTAAGTCGTAGGGCCTACAAAAATCACAGCCAATATTTGTATTTCCCGTTGCAGTATTTTCCTTTATTGCAATGTTTGTTTGTTTGTTTGTTTGTTTGTTTGTTTGTTTGTTTTTGGTAAAACTATCTGCATGTGAATGTTTTGCTATAATTGCATTTATATTGGAAATGAAATGAAATGAAATAAAATGAAATGAAATGAAATGAGAGTAGAACGAAGGAACCTTATGAAAAGCACTGCATGTTACTTATTACTTGTTACTTGTTACTTGTTGAAATAATCCCCAAACTACAACTCCGTTGAAGCTATACCGGGATGAACAATCCTTGTTGTGCGTCAACAAGGGTGCAGAGGTGCCATAATCGCAATGTTATAAATAGTGACAAATTTCATTGAACAAGACTTTATCACTTCCTTTTTTTACGTGCAATCTTATCCAAAGTAAAACGTTCTGAGAGTAAAGTACCTGAGAAGGGTTTTCATTTTCTTTCTTTTTTTTCCGATGTAGGTACTACAACGACGAATCAGCCTACACCAAGAAGTTCAGCATGTCTCATGGGGGAGGTTCGCCGAACCCCATGGTTGATGTGGAGCCTGAGGTAACATATCACTGGTGTTTGAAAATGTATATTTCCATCTGTAGGCAACAACAGCAACAGCAATAACAACTACAACAACAACAACAACAACAACAACAACAACAACAACAACAACAACAACAATAATAAATCGATGTGACAGCATTGTACGTAATAGTTGAGGTGATGATGTCATTGCTCCACAAATGATTGTAGCAATATATAGGCTATATTACTGATGTATACAGGGGTGGACCTATAGCTTTTTGCGGGGGGGGGGGGATGTTGACCCATTTTCGACGGGTCATGACAAGCAAAAAAAAAAAAAAAAAAAAAAAGATCTCCCCCCCCCCCCCCCCGTAGATCTACCACTGCCATAGGAGCAATATTCAATGAGAAGGAACGAACGACAGAAGCTAAAATGAAATTTGAGTCGTGGTAATGCTGAACGTGAGTGTAGTTTTTCATCTCTAGGACCATCAGCATGAAATACCTTTTCAAAGGAACTAAGGTCATCACCCTCAGAGTTAATCTTCAAAAAGAAACTCAAAGACTTCCTATTTTGTTAACCTGATCATTGCGACGATTTTGATCAGTTTCTGATTGTAAATACACTATACAAAAGACTATTTATCGGTATTATCATTATCATAACAGTTAAATCATCGCCATCAATGCTATGAGTGTAATTGTGATTAAGATTGCTCCTACTATACTTGCCTTAATGAACGAGCTGACATTTCACAATCTCTGACTTGTTCAACTTCCAGATCGCGTTCCCAAAGCAGGTGAAGTCACCCGATCCTCCCCCTAGTCAGCCTCCGAAGCGAACCACCTACTTCTCAATCATTGTCGATTTCGCTGACTCCACCACGGCTCACGGGTTGCCCCGAATCGTCACCTCGGAAAAGTGGTACTGGAAGATCTTCTGGTTCTTGATCTTCGGTGGCGCTTTTTATCTTTTTACCACCCAGGCTCTGGATATCCTCTGGGACTACCGCAGTTATCCCTACAACACCAAGATCGACGTGGTTACGGAAACCACGATCACGTTTCCTTCTGTCACCATTTGCAACATGAACCGCATGAAACGGTCCCAGTTGGTGGGCACCAGATTCGAGGGTAAGATGAAAACGACAAACAAAGTCGGGAGAAGACCAAACGTCAAGGCTACTGCATAGCAATAGCATACATAGCAATACCAAGAGCAAAACAAAACAAAACAAACCAAAACAAAAAAAAACATAACAAAGGTCAAACAAACAAAAAATTAAATGGTAGCATCACAAGGACTTGAAGCAACGTAACAAACATTTGGAAAAAAAATAATAGTAGGTTTAAACACGATTATAGAATGATACAAGAAAAAATTACAATGACACCAACGAGCAGTTACATGCATTTAATCATTATTAAAGAACTTATATCCCTGTATCCTTGAAGAACTTACCTCTTTTCAAGTTTGTTTGTCCTCTAAACTTTAAAACGAGTACTATCTATCAATGTCTATATGTTTTTTTCCACATAAGTATCACCAGCAACATAATGTATCAGTTACGAAATACCCTTACTGTAAATAAATAGATGTGGATGTGCATACAATTGTCTTATTGTTTTTCACAGATTTTGTTAATCGAGCTGAGCTGCACTATTTTGGCAAAATCTTGTTTTCAATGCTCTTCACTGTCCTCTCGATAGGGATCGTTGAAATTGATGGTGGGTTCTCAGACGATGGCGGCGACTATTCTTGGTGGTTCGATTTCTCCTCTGACTTTTGGAACACGTACTACTCCTCGGGGTACTCTTGGGGTGGTGGTGGTGGGTTCTCCTCAAGCTCTGCCGCCGTGGGTAGGAGACGGCGTGACACACCCTACGACAACTTTTTCGACGATTTCGAACTCGTGCCCGAAGCCATGGGAGACGATGAGGAGGACTTTCAAGGACTTTCTCGCGAAAAGCGCGCTGGTTCGTCATCGTCATCGTCTTCATCATCAGCAGGATCATCATCAGCTGGATCTTCATCATCAGCTGGATCTTCATCAACGGGATCGTCATCAGCGGGATCGTCATCAGCGGGATCGTCATCAGCGGGGTCGTCATCAGCGGGATCGTCGTTTTCATCCTCATCGTACGGTTTTGGGTCATCATCGTACGGTTTTTGGTCATCATCGTATGCCTGGGGCGGCAGTTCATCTTACTATTTCGGATGGAACTCCTACAGCTCTGGGGGATGGAGCAGCTACTGGGACAACTGGTTTGAGGAGTGGGATAGCTGGGGCAACGATCTCTGGGGTAGCTGGACATTCGAGTACGATGATTACTACGATTGGGGAGACCTCGTAGAAGGCGAGAGTGACTGGGAAGGATTCTACGAGAACTCCAGAGCCGACGACTTCAGCGACATCATCGACGTGGCCAACCCTACACGCCTCGAACTGGAGGAACTTGGGCACCAACCTGAAGACATCATCTTACAGTGCACTTTCGATAAGAGGAGTTGTAACTACACGTATGTATGACGTCACAGTCACAGACAATGCACTTCTTCGTGTCATAACCTTCCATTATCATGTAGAAATTCTTCTGTGTTGAGATGAATGTCACGGTGGCTACAAAATGTGACCCCTTTCATGCCTGATCTAAATGTTTTGCGTTTGACACCCACAAATTAATCCCATATCTAGCGCTTTTACCGGGCCTACAAGAAAACTGAAATGCTTACACTTGCATTTTCCTAACCCCGTACTTTGAGAATAGTGTGAATATTCATGATCATGCTGCACCCTGTGCAAAATACCTGACCCTTCAAGCAATTACCATCATAGCTATCATCATCACCATAATTGGCAAAACTATCATCATTAACACTATTGTCATGATATCCATGTCAACACTTTCATTATTCCTTTGATTTTGTAGCGACTTTCGTATGTGGCAAAACAAGGCCTACGGAAACTGCTTCACGTTTAACCATGGCGATGATAATTCGACCATGCGAACTACAAGCAAATCAGGTTCTACATATGGTAAGTATAGCAAGTGTTTCGCCCTACGTAGACGTAAATAAGCACCGATTATTGAGTGTTTTATTGGTAGCCATGGTAAAAATCATGGGTATGAACTGAATAATTGGCTCTTACTTAAGTCGATGAAGGGCACTTTGTCGGTCAGTCGCGATGAAAACATCAAGACCTAGGTATTAATTAATTTAAACACGCTCAGCAATCGAACTCTACTGTATTCTCCTCCATCTCAAACGGCATCCCGCGTCCACTTAATGCCGTCTGCTGACTATGCAGTGCCTGTCGTTGAGGGCGAACCACGCGGTGTCGGCATGCCTCCCTCTCTTTCTTGTTTGGATAATAAGGGAGGTGGAAAGCTGCTTACCTCCCTATAGGTTCGATCTTTACATTGGGTGCCATGCACCCTTGTTAGGTGTTCAGACTCTCTCCCACACTTTCATTTTATGTCCTACCTGAGTATTTTGCTCCTTACGCTACATTGCTCAGCAAGAATCACTGAAAATGTGTCGTTTGAAAGGTAGACAGGTGTACGTTAGAGGGCATCATCTCTCCACAATTCCTCCCTACCTCTCCTCCAGTTCCTGTCTCTTCCCCCACCCCACCCCACCCCACCCCACCCCACCCCGTCCTCCTCAGGCTCCATTGTACTCTGGCGCTCTCTCTCTCTCCCTTCCGGCTTAGTGTCCCACCTTTCAAGATGGTGGGTATACTTAACGACACTGGAATTGATGAACTTAATTCCAACAGATAACACTATACTTATGAAAGGTATGATATGATATTGCTGTGAAGGTGAATTCCCTCTCCCTTATGACTGTTATGTTCCAACAGCACTTTGCTCCGCGTTTACGCGAATAACGAACATTCCCACCGCACACGCACAAAAAAAGAAGAACTACATTCACAATGGCATTCCAGCTCAACCTTGTAATATTTCATTTACAATTTTGATACGTGGTCTCTTTGCACTATGATGCCTTTCGAAATTGTTTCATTAGTTTATGTGTAATGAGTTCATCGTGCGTTGACATTCAACGGATAATTTAACCTCTCCACCATTTCCAGGCCTACATATGACGCTGTTCATTGAGCAGCCAGAGTACGTCGGACTCTTCTCTCAAGAAACCGGAGTCAGGGTAACTATTCATCATCCATCTGTGACGCCCTACCCCGAGGACGTTGGAATAACCGCTCCGACTGGTCAAGCGACCTCTATCGGTATCCGGCAGGTAACTTTGATTCAAACATCGTACCCCCGTGTCTGACTCTTCCCATGCACAAGAAAACAACGATTGAATGAAATAAAACATAGTCTAAATTGCTAGTAAACGTTCCTACCTTGATATATTAGTCATAGATGTGACGACGTTAATTTCCTCAGTGTGTTCAAGTAATACACAATTAAGAGTCTTTCATTCTGCAAACTTGCGATTCTCAACTCCCAAACTGGACACACTCTCATGCTGAATGAGGCGGTTTGGCCAATTAAAGTATCTTCCGACGACGTCACTGTGGAAGGTTGACCGAAAGATCAATCTCTATTTTATTGTCGGGGACATGTTTCGCTGAGAATACGTCTGGCTTCACAGAATACTCAAAGAGGCAAATAAAAAAAGGGGGGGGGGTTCCTTTCTTTTTTGAAGTGATATAAAACTCCCCGGACCGATGGATGTTTCTGTGTAGGTTGAAGGCTTGAATTTGCTGAACGCTTAATTTTAAGTACCGTCTTCCCAAATTGAGTATAGCGAGCTTTAGATCTGTGACGCGAACGCTGAAGACGACGCCGCTGTCAGGCTTAAGATAGTGTTCTGCACATGCGAGACAGCTATTTCCATTGTCCAACCCTGGAGGCTGCGTCGTCTTAGCAGATATAAAATTCGCTAATTTAAATTAGACAAGATGGTGACAACGTATATTCATCTGTTCGTCTATAGAACTTCATTGAGCGACTCCCTGAGCCCCACGGAAACTGCACACACGACGGGAGCGACACCCAGTTCCAAGACGAGTTCTACAGCTACTCGACCTTGGCTTGCAAGAAGCAATGTGTCCTGGACGAGATGTGGGACCGCTGCGGTTGTGTCAATGACATCGTGGGCGATCAGAACAAGTGTAGCTATCTCAATTCCACTGAGCGTAAGTTTGTCTGTCAGCATCGCCACTAACTTCTACGTCTTATTTCTTACTTCTACGATCAGAATATTGAGCCATCGAATCACAGTACACATTTTTGTATTGACAAATTATGTAAAAATATAACATTACATCTTATATGGTGTTATCTCTTTGTAACAGCATTTTCAAAGTTATTGATAAAAAGAGTAAAATTACATTCTGTGCATTACTCTCATTGAGACAAGTTTTTAGGATTACTCTACAGATATGAGATGGCCACATCTGACGTTATAGCTTTTACAGCCTTCTCCAAAGAAAAATTTGACAAAAACACCCTAAAAGTCGTTATTGTTTTAAAGTCATACGGTGCCGAAAAGGGAACGAAACTGTCACCAAGATATTACATGTATCAACCGCCTCAAGACGCTAACAATTGAATCTCTTCATTCAATTGCAGAGAAATGCCGGCAGCTGATCGAGTCACTGAATAACGACGGAAAACTAGAATGCTACTGCCCGAGTCCTTGCAGGTACAAATGTTATATTCCTTCAAGTTTTAAAACGACTCTCTTTAATAACGACTTACTCAACCTGTTAAAAGCATATTAATGATTATAATTAAATAGTATTCAATGATGTACATTCCTGGAGTGACTCCTTTCCACGGTAGTTATCTATTTAATCTAAAAATTTGATTTCATTCAACGCTAGCAAAACTTCGAGAGCTTCACTTCGAGAAATCTTGCTAATGTGACTGCGCCTGCAGATTCACTGTCGACGCTCTTTTTTATTGGTGGGGGGGGGGGCACCCTCCCTTTTTTATTCTTAATGATACATCGTGAGTAATCATTATCACCGCCGCTTCTTTTTCAAAACGTATCTAGTTAAGTCCACTTAAAATTGTTCATTAGACAACACATGTGTAGATCCTTGCCATCTGATTGGATGAATGCGTGTCAACATAAAACAAATAATATTCAATGTTTTATCATTCGTGCGACGGTTCGAATATTAAATTCGGTGGAAGTTTACCCATTTTATTCAACTCCGCTTCACGTCGTTGAATAGAATGGTCAAACTTGCACGCTCATGTAATATTCGGAACCATCGCACTTATAAACATTGAATATTTGTATATCATTTCATTCAGAGGTTTACAAGCTAGGGGGAGGGAGGTGGGTGAGTATTTTAGGTGGTTTCTGTTGTCATACCGATGATGCACATCATACCTTATCTTTTATGCTCATTTCTCTCGTGCGTTTTGTTTTTAGAAGGGTAACTCGTTTATGAGTGGAGACACCACTCTCTCTGGAAGACATGTAAATGCAGGCTTCGCAAAGTAATACTATAAACTAAGCTTTATTCAAGCTACTATTATTCAGAAAAATGACGATGTAAACAAAGCAATATTATTCTTTCTTTTTTTTAATCAGCGAAACTGTCTATGTATACTCGGCATCCGGATCGCTTTGGCCGTCTGAACGATATGAGGTAAAGATTTTTTTAAATAAATGTTACAGAATGGAAACAGTTATTATTTCAATCACTATGTTGCATACGTATGAAATGATAGTGACGTAGCAAAATCCAAGGACTGTGATGATGTACTACAGGGAGGTGGTCTCTTTCCACCTCCATGTGTACTATCTGCACAATGCATAATCTATGCACAAGAGTCACAGAAATAGATTTACAAAACATCAGAGGCTTTGATTGTCGGTTTTTTTTTTAACTTTTGCTTTTGTTTTGTGGTTTTGTATTTCAGTATGTTGTATTCACTGTCATAAGATGCTACCTTGAATAAATGGTTTATCTTATATCAGTTCCACTGCATTTAATGAAAGTAAATCACTCATTCAGGTTTTTTTTATTGTCTAAGGAAAGGTAAAGATTTGTCGCACCCTATCTCTCGGCAGAAGTTGATTATGCAATCTAAAAAATCAAGTTGGAAGGTATAGGTAGAAGAGGAAGAGGAAGAAAAAGAAGAATAAAGAAAACGGGAAAAATAAACCCCAAATTGCGTATTTTTGCATTCATTTCACAAGTGACTCAAAGGAATAAAATTAACACTGCATTAATATCTGAATTTCCTGGAGATATCAATATTCATCAGTTTCTCGCTCCCCCTTTTTTTTGTACAGGAACATTTGTACTCGAGAGTCTCCGAATCAAACGAGATAGCTGCACGGATCCTTCAAAATGTGGAGACAACAAGGTACGAGGAAAATTCGTATAATCTGTTTTAAATACAGATTTATCTATCTATTTTGCAGACCATCAAAATCTATCCCCTTGTTGCTGTACTTGTACACGCAAATGGGAAATGGGAAATAAGACGCAAATCATCACTGTCAAGCGACAAGTGACACAATAAACCAGAGCCGACAGTCAACCTTTACTTGTATGATTATGTTTATGTTTAAAAAAAAAAGAACGGTTCCCTACTTTCCGGTATGAAGACAGTAATAAGAATAGATATATAATATATATAAGACATAATATATAAGATATACAAAATACGCACATCTTAAGGAAATTGGTTTGCCAGGATTCTATGAGTGACGCCAACAACAAGTCATTATTCATATTATTCTAAACGAAGAGAAAAGTGGGTAGATTTTAATACGTCCTTGCACAATGATTGTAACGTGCACTTTTAAATGATAGAAGGTGCTATGTCCTAGCAAGAAATGTATTTTGTTAGCGAACTTTAGTTGGAAACAGTTTTTTTTTTCCAGCATGGTCGATGAAGGTGTTTGTGCTTGCACTGCTGGGCTCAGTTTTTACTTGCGGTGGTAGGCCTTTCATCGATACAACTAAGTATTTCTTCGGAGTGATGCTCCGTTTTGCAATCTGATTTGTGCTGGGGTCACATTTGCATTCCCTTCACAGAATCTGATCATCTACTGAGACATAATTTATAAAAATGAAACTGCAATCTACTGTAGATTTCCTTCACTCATTTTCCAGTTACCCTGTTCGATGCTGTTCTCTCAGTTGTTTCTGATCTTTCATCTCTCCAAATTAGGAAAAATCTGGCGAGAGTTCGGATATATTTTGAGGAGCTAAACTTCCAATCGATTGTGCAGACAAAGGCATACACAGTAAGTATATACAATTGTCATCAAGTAAAACATTTGTAATTACCATTGATGAACACATATTGATTGATGCATTCCGTCTACTGTTCGTCTATTCCTTTCTCTGCCTTCACGCACAAAACAACACATGTGTACACATACATTATTATGTCGTATATGTTCCAACTCTTTCTCTCTCTGTCTTTCTATCTCTCTCTCCCTCCGTCAATCTGTTTCCCTCTCTCTCTCTTTTCAAACCACGCACACACACACACACACACACACACATATATATATATATATGTATATATATATATGTATATGTATATACATATTTATACTTATATCTATTTATATGTAGTCATATCTTTGTTTATTAACTCTTTGTAATGTTCTTTCCATTCCTACCCAGTTCGTCTCATTCCTCAGTTCGGTCGGTGGTCTGCTCGGCCTCTATATCGGCTTCTCGGTCGTCACCCTGGTCGAGATCGTTCTCCTCTTCCTCGAGTTCCTCAAGCACACCTTATTCGGGGCGTGTTGCAATAACAAGATCCAACCGGTGGTGGCCTGATTTCCATGGCAACGCCTTTTTGATAGTTAAATATTACAACCAAAGATCCGGTAGTGCCATATAACCATCGGGTCTAAAACATGGCTGAAAACTTACAGTCAAATTGATGTTGGAAACTTTCTACATAACTTATGTAGTGTTAAAGTTTTGATGCGATGAGGGGAAAACTGACGCTCAGAGCTCGATCCTTTCATTAAGATGTCAGTGACTAAACTACTAAAGTTGTAAGTGGTAATTGCAGAGTTTTGATGAAAGCGTCGCATGTTTATGCCATCATTACGTCTTATGTAATAATAATTATGCGTACATGTGTGCGTATGTGAACGTGTGTGAGCGTTTGTGACAGAGAGAGAGAGAGAGAGAGAGAGAGAACGAGAAGTAAACGTTATCAAAAAAATCAAGAGAGATGAATGATTATTCCATGTACAGTGTACGTGCCTTGCAAATCAACATAAAAAATGTGAAACACCAATGTCATAAGGTTGAATGTCCTGTAAAATGGTGACTTGATGAAAGTTCATATGGCATCACGTGACGAGACTACGTCACTGAGGCAGCAGTCTCCGCTGTAGACATGTAGATTAACTAAAGCAAACTAAAATTATTATTTTTTATGGACCTGTGATAGTTTTCGCTGCAAGATACGGACCACTAATATGGATGACTTAACATAAATATTGTGAATATTGTTGTGTATTTGGTAAGGTGAATATGAAACAATAATTGTCACCAGTCTTGAAAAGTTTGTATAAAAATACATCGGCAAGAATGTTTGTAGTGACAAAAATATTTGATATAATGTTGTGAATATAACACATAATACGAACATGCATTATTAATGGTGCACCGAGAAAGTACATGTGTGCATGTTTACATTCTTATGAAAATCACCTTTGCTGTAACGCGTGATTAAAAAGAAATAAAATGAATATATACAAATAACAAGGACGTTGGGGGAAACCCCCGAGTAATGATTTTTGGATACATGTATCTATGAAGAACACGATAACATTAACTTCTCAGCTGCAATGCACGTTGAGTTTGGGCATTGTCTTTTTAACTAACTGGGCTAGATGTATGTTGTTTGTCAAAATCTCAAATACTTACTAGTATTTGTTGTTGTTTTTTGTTTTCTTCCTATTTTGTGTCTTGTGTGTCTTTGAGTGAGTGTGTGTGTGTGTGTGTGTGTGTGTGTGTGTGTGTGTGTCCGTCCGTGCGTATGGGAAGGGAAACAATTATGGTTACTTTTCAATTGGGTAGAGTTTGAACACAACACCAAATCTTAGAATTATCAAAATTAAAGTGAAACAAGTTCGTATATTCAAATACCAAACCTGAACCTAGATTTTATTTATTTCAATTGGACTACATGTCCCACCTAAAGGCTAACTTGCAGCTGCCGGAGCCATCTATAGGAATTTGTGTACAGAAGGCTCAGGCTACTGTAATGTCATGGCGCACCGACCAATCAATACGTGAAATATTTTATTTTATTTATTCTTTTATGTCGGGCATTCGTAAATCATTTTGTGCATGCATATGTGCTCTTACCTGTGTCTATGTGTGATACACTTTTACATCATGTACCAAGATGTCTTGGGATATGTTTATTCGCTCATGTTATCAAATTACTGTACAATACAGTAGTATGATAAGATGCGTGAATGAGCGTTTTATAAATATTATGAGAACGTGAAGGCATTCACTATGTAGCTCTTACTCTCCTCTGATTTCTGAGATGTTTGTTTAAAACGTGATAATGAAAACTTGGCATACTACTAAATATCAAAAAGGAAAGCTTCCATGACCTCCATGTAGTGTTAGATATATACATACATATACATACATGTATGAATATATGTGTATATATGCATGTTTGTGTATATTGTAATAAATATATATATATATATATATATATATATATATATATATATATATATATATATATATATACATGTATATATATATATATATATATATATATATATATATATATATATATATATATATATATATATATATCAAATGGATATGTGGATACTTCTGTTAAAAAGAGCATGGTTACAATGAAATTCTCATTACAACGAAGTGAAAATTCAGGTCCCAAAATTATCTTCTTGGTAGAACAAGATCCATGGAACCAAGACAATTTTGTTCTTTATATCAGATAGTTTGTTATATCAGTACTCAGTAAACAATACAAAACAAAGGAAATAAATTCATTGGGACCAGAGAAATTAGTTTGTTATACCAGGTATTTTGTATTATCCGATCTCTTTATATCGAGTTTCCGCTGAATATCTTTATACACTTCAGTGCTTGGTTCTGACAAAATGTTGATATAACAAAAGAAAACTGTCACTCCATAGGACTTCAATATAACGGGAGTGCACTGTACACAACACAATAAAAGAAAACCAACACACTTTCTTTTTCAAAGCTTTTCTTGGGCTTTTAATTTCTTCCATATGAAAAACCAATATAATCAACAACCCATAAATTGCACTTTGTCTCTTACATACAAAACGATACCAATGGACAGCTTCATACTTTTTAAGTTCTTAAAGGTGAATGAAAATACAAGTGTACATGCTGATGTGCCATAGATTAATGACAAGAATTACTTCAGCTTACAAACATTGGGGTAATGCATTTTCTCAAAATATTTTGAGAATTCATGTTTCTTTTTCTTTGTTCATACGAACAAAATCCTCTGACTTCCTGTCTCCTTCCAGTATGAAACTAGAAATACACTGTAATGTGGAAGAAAAGAAAGGATGAGACCGAAAGTAAGGAAGCATGTGAGGATAGGGTTTACACTTTACGTGTTTATATGTAATGCACAACTACTGCATAATATATACGCACTGTGTAACTGCATTGCTGTATATTAGATGTAATGAACATCCTTGTGAAATACTCCTTATAAATCGCTGTGAGAACAGTGCTATTCTACATCTTTGGCTGCTCCAATGCAGCACATAGAACTGCAATATACTGATTAAAATAAGTGGACTGACTCACATGATGGCATAGACGAATCATAGATCATACTGGTGAATTTCTAGAGAAATGCCTGCATATCCATAGAGCAGGAAGATGAGGAAAAAAAGATGAAGGAAAAGAAAATTTACTGTAAAACATGATATATTCGCGGCACGAAATTTTCGCGAATTGGAGCCGACGGCCTTTTTCGTGGCAAGAAATTTTCGCGAATTGCCTCTTGCGTTCAATGCATATAGTGTAGATAAGAAATTTCGCGTGCATTTTAATTTCGCGAATCTTGGCGCTCGCGAAATTCGCGAAATTAAAATGCACGCGAACATTTCTCGTTTTACAGTATTTACCAGCTACTTTTGGCAAGAAGTGATCTATGCCTAATCACTTCCTCACATCACACTGGTCAAACCATAGATCAGGATCTCATTTCATAAAATATGTCAGGATAACATTTTTTTCCTAGAAAAGCAACATACATTGTGGCACCAGCCAATCCAGAAGCAGGATTTTGCCACTACAATCTTGACACTTGTCACTGCAGCAAAAATTGCTATCATAGCAACTTTCTATTGAATGGAGCCCTGAGCTATCAGATATGATCGCATTCATCATGTGCTATTTCATGCCAAATGCTGTGTTTGAACAAAATTGAGGGAAGGTACTGGTAGAATGTGAACAGAAAATCTTCGTTTTTCTTCACAAAACACACTACATAACTACACATATAGGCACAAGTTCTGAACACAATACAGGGGCGGATCCAGGAATTCCGTAAAGAGGGGGCATGTTTACATAATTAAAGGGGGGCGCACGCACCCCTTCCCCATTTTTTTCTTTTTATTTCTTTTGTTTCAACAAAAAATAAAGGGGGGCGTGCGCCGGTTGTGGTCCTCCCTGGATCCGCCCCTGCAATATACCATGTAACACCACATATGCTCCACAGAACTTGGTTCATCAACTTTTGCAAACTCTTATATCTAAAAGTATTCATGAAATGGTGAGATTTCAACTGATTATCTGGGAGTTGTCATGTAATTTAGCATTCACTTTACCTAACACGTAGAAACTGTGCATAACCAAATACTATTTGATATACAATGTACTTGCAATGATGACATAGCGTAATTAAATCACTGGCTAAAAGTTTCATACTAGGGGCCAGCCAGAAGTTACCAAGCCTAGTGATTCCATAAAACTTCTCCTAGCAGATGGTCACAGACACCCTAGCATAAAATAGGAGCATTTGATTAACACTGTATTCAAGTCATGATATCCTCATAAAACATAATTGGGTATCAAGTATTCCTACTATTCCAGCAACAATAATGGTGAGGATCTGTACCGTCTTGTCCATCTAACAGATAATGTGCTCATTACCACCATACAGAGAGCAGAATGGAGATCATTGCCCCCCCCCCCCAAAAAAAAAACCCAAACAAAAACAAAAACAAAAACAAAACAAAACAAAACAAACAAACAAAAAACCAACAACAAACCCCCCCCCCAAAAAAAAAAAAAACAAAAACAAAAACAAAAACAAAAACAAACAGCAATAACAACTTTGCAAAGTGACTGGAAAATAGCTAGGAAAGCATAAAAATCACAAAATACTTCCTCACATTCAACTTTGGACAATAAACCTCTTTGACACACCCACTGTCAGACTTCAAATCAGAATGAGAGATTCAGTTTATGAAGGAGACATACTGGAAAATTTATTTTACCCATAATAAGTCTACATGACATATTCTTGGACTCCAACCAACTAATGCACACCTCTCAATATCTTCACTCACAATCCATCACTGACTGAGTCACAACCTGCTAAAAATGAGGCCAAAAAATAATAGAGCTTGACTGAATATAATGACTGAATAAAGGTTAGACTTGAAAAATGAAGGAAAACCCACCGAACAACACAAAACAGACACAAACCAGAACTTCGGAGTTTCTATGATTAAATCATGATTCGTGACATATGAATGAAAATGATTTCACAAAAGCCCAACCAGCAACATCCAAATACTCCATTCTTCTTTATGCAATATCTTTTTATATGCCAGCCACTGTCATTCCTTTTTGAAAAAAAAAAACAAAACAAAAAACACATATCTAGTATAGCATTTGTATGAGTGTGTGTGTGTGTGTGTGAAAGAGAGCATGTGTGAGTGCTAAATACACTCATGAAACTGATGAGGAATATGTGACCCGCTGCAACAAAAGGATCCGAAAGTCGGGGGAGGACATTTTTCTGAAAATGACATGACATTATTCCCTTACTCTTCCACTTTAATGTCATATAACATGACTCATAAAAGTAATCGGTTGCGGAGATATGGATGATTTTATTAGCACATGTTGAGTGGTTTAAGAAATCAGCGTTTCAAGAAAACTGCGTTCAAAGCTTTCCTTCCGACGCTATCATGATCAAGGGGAAGCAAGACAGTTTTCACCGTTTGACGAAAGAAGGTACGCTCCTAGCAACCTCCGCGATGTTCATTCAAGCTTAGCGCCAGCGGTCAATGCACGACCAATCAGTAACCAGGATGCCATACTCTGACCAATGAGATCACTCCCTCGTTGCTAGGGGCGGAGTCTAGGGGCGGAGTCTAGGGGCGGCGTTAAATCCAAATCTTCGGACACGTTTCTGTTCCATTGAAAGTCGGAATATCATGGTCCAGAAAAATGCTATTTTCTTGCCTTTCCTTTCATCATTTAGCTTCGAAATTTCGGCAGGTGATAGAAGATACATTAGACTACAAAATGATGTCAAAAACAGAAGTCCGAATGTTTTGACAGATTTTGATGATCTGACTTCAAACTCGATTTTCTCAGCTCACCCATCAGCGACTTTAGGATCCTTTTGTTGTAGCGGGTCACATATAATTAACAAATCTTGTTTCTGTTGCAGTACTGTCTTCGCTTCATTCAAATTGTGAGATACCCATTGTCAGCAGAAACCAATCATTTCACACATGATGACATAAATGGTATCCCGGGGTACCAAATGAAAATCAGCCATTTTGTTGAATTATTTATTTTTTTAAAAAGGTTGTACCCTGGGCAGCCAAAAAGTGGAAATTATTTTGGTGCTGGAGCTAGTGGTGCTAGCCACTACACTGCAGTGCACTGAAGCACACGCTATTGCTAGCATAGTGTGCCATGCATGCATCGTATAACATGCAGTGGCATGGGAGTGACTATGTACACGCACACACAGTGCATGCATTTCTCTGCGGCTGTCCTCGAGTGGACGTGAGGTGGCGCTACACAATGCGGTAACCCGGGGTACTACGGTACCCCGGGGTAACGCGTGATGCATCAGTTGTTAACACTGTCCCATATCTTGTCAAGACTTACAGTGTACATTTAACTCTGCCATCTTACAAATCGGGGATACACTGTAACTTTGTGTTACAACAGTAAAGCTATGAAAACATGATCCTGCTGAAGGGTCCATCGAAACTCTCATCACCCTTACAACATTGGGATCACAGACTATTATTACGCTGACTCTATGACCGCCTCAGCACCGTAAACTCTCTGGCCTCCTGTGTGATGTACAGGATAGGCACTGCCTATTTGAGCCAGGATCCGCCACACGTAGCAGAATAGACCAGATTCTGTCCTACCGAGTCTGTCCCATCGAGTCAGTCGGTGCTCACTGCACCTGCTCTTCATTGGGCTCAGGCTGCTGGTGGTGCTCATTGTCTGCGATGCCCACCTGTTCGTAGAACTCCCCGGTCCTCCAGACCTGGGCCAGGTACTCGTGGGCGGCGGCAAATCTGGCCCGGACCGCTGCACCCACCTTCTGCTGCAGGAATCCCAGGCCACACAGGACCAGGAACACATTGGAGAACCAGAGGAAGTAGTCCGGACCAATGATGGCAACACTTGGGATGGGTCCCTCATGGTCCTCGTCCGAGACCAAGATTGACTTATTTGCTTGCAAACCTGAGGCATGTCGGGAGAAAAGAAGACAAAGTTATTCAAATCATCACTCAAAACACACCTAAATATGGAAGAATATGGGAAAGAAGTAGATAACATGGATGTTGGCGATAATTGGACCAAGGATTGGCCATTAATCATACTTTAACAAAAGACAGGAAATTTAAGGAGAATGAAACCCAAACACACTGTACACGTAGAATGAGTGAATGCAGGAACAATACCAGAACACATCAGTGAGATTTTAAGGAAAATCAGACAATCCGTTCAAAGTTTTTTTTGAAATTTTTATGATGAGACCGCTGGATCAGAAGACTACTATATAACATGATGTATTATATGCACCGCGATATATCATAGATAAGAGAAAATTCTACATAACATCATTACATATGAAAAACAAACATTTCCTGGACTTGTTACTAACATATGTCAAGGGTAATATTATTCCCCCTGCTTCCTGAAAGAAGTCTAGTGCTCTTTCCCTATGCTAGAAAAGTGAAATTACGTTGAATTTTCTGTTTTCTTTATATGGTAGTGCATGGATGTCATAATCTGTAGTAGTCTTCTGATCCAGTGGCCTCATCACCAAAACTCCAAAAATTCACAACTTTTGAACAGATTGCCTGATTTTCCTAAAACTTTCACTGATGAATTCTACTAATATTGTTGCATTCACTCAATCAACATGTATTTGGGGATTTCATACCCCTTCAAAAACAGAGAGCAAAGAAAACAAGCATATGATTCTGTACATTTCTTATTTCATGTCCGGGTTTGATGAATCTTCCATCATAGTGTTTGTTTAATCTTTATCAACCGAGACTTTATACATCAAGCCAACTTAGACACAGGATGGAACTGACTCTGATAACAAGAGAGGAAGTACTACAAAGACACTCCTATTTGCAGTCTAAAGCATTAAACCACAACTCTGAACTAAGTTAGATTTAATCTTTTAAAGCATTCTTCTACCACCTCCAAGCACTATCTAAATATTTATTTGGGGGGGGGGGGGGGGTCCTCCTAGTCAAATAGAAACTTGACCACAGTTTTGAATTTGTATGGTTGATTTGGCTACTGTAGTCACTATATATCATTACTGATTATTGACATCACTTACTTCCCCATTCAAGTACTAAATGCATGTTTATACAAGCACAATTTTAATCATTAACCCATTCCCTATAAAATTCTAAAGTCCCCATAGACTTTTGCCCAGGACCCATTGGGCTCTTGTAATTGAAGGGTTGATAAATTAGAACCATACATAAAGCATCTTATCAATTATTGTACAGCTAGTTATGATGAGTGTTAATGCAGTAAATATAATGACAGACAAATGAAGTTAAAAAGGACTTCAATCAAACACACAGAAACAGTGCTGTGCAAATGCCAAACAGATTACATTAATAAATAATTTGTTTTGTTTTTGTCTTTAACATTTGCCTCTGCCATGGAATGCATGTTTCTTTCTATCTTTCAGTATCTACAGTGAAAGATTATCTTTGATCTGCATATATCATTATTCCTGTGCTTACATGTTTGTATTTTCAGTTTGTATTATGGTAAGGCAGCAATAACAATGTCAATGCTTTACACACATCCTTGAACATGTAAAGTTCAATGTACATGCATAATGCAATGAAAAGATCAAACACTCACCAATACCGAATTTTAAATACAGTGAACATTATGCATTTACTATTTTATGAGACTTAATCATCTTTACAGTGCAAATCTGTGCCATGTTCAAAGTGACTTCAGTGAATCAAGTAAAACTAGAGATTGTAATTTGTCATCACTGACAAATTAAGGTGATCCGATTTTTTTTAATCAATGATTCGAGTCCTGATCGCAATAGGCATGACAATACAAGTTTCATCTGTGTTTAGAGACATTGGCCGTGTGATGTTTGTATTCTCATTTAGAAAAGGGAGTCATATCTGCCATGTTTGGTACCAAATTCTGTATACACTGAATAACGAAGATACAGCAACGAATACATATGACCTTTGACCCACCTTTACACTCCCAAGATGGCATCTGAGGAAAAAGTGGTTATTTTGTGAAATGATTCTTGCGACATCGTCTATATACGTGTGCAAAATATGGCAAAGATAGGACAGGTATTCACCAAGATACAAAATGCAACATTTATGACCTTTGACCCTTATTTACATACCCAAGATATTGTCCAATCAAGTAGTTGTTATTTCATGAAATAATGTACGTGACATGAACTAAACATGTGCAAAATATCGGGGTGATAGGGCGTGTTTTTCTTGAGTTATTGCAAAGAAAATTGCAGAAAGAAATATCTGAATACATCGAAGATAAGCTTTAATTTCAACCAAGATTTTTAATGTGATTCCGACATTATATGAAAAAAAGAAGGGCATATAACGATAGCGCAAAGTCTCAGCTACAACATATTAAAATCTGGGAGAAATTCACAAAAGGGTAAGTGAGCTAGTGCTCGATAAAGACAATCATGTCAATTTTCACATTTAAAAAAATTCCCTCCCATAGAGATAACACGTCATAACGAAGATACAGAAAGAAGTACATATGACATTTGACCCCAATTTGCACAGACAAGATGGCATCTGAACAAAAAGTGGTTATTTTGTGAAATGATCCTTGTAACATGGTTTTTACGTGTGCAAAATATGGGAAAGATAGGACATATATTCACCAAGATAAAGGATGAAACATCTATGACCTTTGACCCTAATTTACATACCCAAGATGGCATCTCATCAAGTAGTTGTTATTTTATGAAATAATATTCGTGACATAAACTAAACATGTGCAAAATGTGGTGGTGATAGGGTATGTTTTTCTTGAGTTATTGCACATAAAGTTGCAAAAAGAAAGAAATATTTCAATACATCGAAGATAAACTTTAATTTGAAGTATGTTTTTTGACGTGATCCCGACATCGTATGAAAAAACGAAGGGCACACTTACGATAGCCCAAAGTCTCAGCTACAACATATCAAAATCTTGGAGAAATTTATCAAAGCATAAGTGAGCTAGTGCTCGATAAAGATAGTAATGTCAATTTTCATTTCCATAAAAACTGCACTCCCATAGAGATTACACGTAAACTGGTCAAATTTGACAAGGTTACTTTCAATCCATTTTTACGAGGTGATGCCGTCATCCAATCAAAATTATGTTTTCACATTTATGAAAGAACATTTCATAAGCTACAACATATTGAAATTTGGGTGAAAATTTGCAAAGGATAAGTGAGATACGCTCGAGTTAACTTGAAATTTGATGACGTCATTTTGAAAATTTACTGTTTTTACTGTATTAAGAAATTTGATATCTTTTAATCATTTTGTCAGCATAGCCAACCCATGAAATGACATGTACAACTCATCAGCTTTCAGAATATGTCAAGAAAATGGGGGGTCACCGTCCATCCTGACGAGTAAAATCCGATTTAAAATTGGCGTTTTTTTGGCATAGTTGCACTGTGTATCCCCATTGACGCACGCACAGAATTTTGAATTTGACGGGCCCGTATGACGTCATATTGAGTCGGATCGACTTGAAACTTGGTAGAAATATTCCTTGACATTTTGGACATCCGATCCGTGTGAAAAAACTGAAAATTTCTATTGCATATGAGCTGTGTGTGCGAATATGTGTGCGCGCGTACGCGTCCGTCCAATTTTTTCAATTTTTCAAAAAATGCTCCAAATGGTCTGAAACGTGTGCAAAAAAATTTTTAGCTCGATTTGAGCATACAAATATTTCAACGCGCGCATACGCGCACGTTTTAAGATAAATATGAATTTTGAGAATATGAGTAGTATCCGCTTGACTTAAAATATATGTGACGTAAATTTCATTGAAGAATTCGATTCTATGAATGAGATATGCATGAAAATGTGTTTTCATATAATGACGTTATAGTGACGTCACGGTCGACTGATCACTATGATTTTATTTGATCTGTCGTCTTTGGGACATGATACATATATGGTATAGATTTGACATTCATAGGCAATGCACTTTCTGAGCTAACCTCTGCACAATTTTTGAGGAGAAAGAAATAAAGAAAGATCCAAAATAGGACGAAAATATGAAATTATGATTTTCCAGTTTGAACCATTATTTTCAAAGAATTGTGATACAAGTGTATTGGTTGCACCCACTTTCACAAATTAAAAGCTCACTAGGCAATGATGACTTCACCTCACTGTCCTCACAACTGATTTCTTCCATTGGTTTGTACCCTCAAATACGATGATATCACATGTTTGGTCAAATCTACAAGTATCCACAAAGATACCTATCCCCTTGAAGTCATCATTCCTAGGTTATTGCACAACTGTAATAATTAGAGATGAGGATACAGCTAATTCTTATTATATTCCACATACTAAGAATCTTGCTATAGGATTGGTCAAGAGCTGATCACGTGATAAAGCGCAGTTTTGCCCATCACATCACCTGAGAAGAACTAGGTCACTTGATAGTACACAGTGCAACTCACTTTCCCTTCAGTGTCGCGCGGTGCGCACAGCAAATTCATTGTTTCGTCATCTATAAGTCAGGTCTGCTTGTTTTGCTGATCTCTGGCAGTCCATACAGTCTTAACGCGAGATGAGTACGCGTGAAATAAAAGTGCGTTGCACTGTGGACTATCATTTAACTAGGTCACTTGATAGTACACAGTGCAACGCACTTTTACTTCAGTGCCGCGCGGTGCACGCAGCAAATTCACATTGTTTTGTCACCTACAATTGTTGTACGCGCATATGTAGCCTAAGCCCTAAAAGGATACCTAAAGACAGCTAAAACGGTTTCAGATGTGGAATAAAACGGGAATTTTTAGGACCCTAGATGTGGAATATAAAGCAAATAATCAACTTTTAGTTTCAGGCAATGAGACAAACTATCACTTCCTCGGCGATCTGCATGTGTACGCTATCTTTCCTCCGCTGCGCTTCGGAAAGATAGCTACATCCAGATCGCCTCGGAAGTGATAGTTTGTCCCATCACCTTCACCAACGTTGATTATTTGCTTACTAGCTGCAGTCACACTGGCAACAGATTATGAAGTTCAAGATCACAATCTTTAAGATCTCACAGTTTTGTCAGTGTTACCACAAACTTCTCATGAAACTTCTTACAAAAGTTCCCACTCAAACTAGGTATATTTCCTGGACCCCTGCCAATCTTCTCAATCTTTTGACAGTGTGAACTCTAGTGACTGAAACTTCATGAAGATTGTCACGTGACCAGTCCGCGACTGGTTTGCTGGCAGTACCTCCGAAGCATGGGGTCATTGTGATGTTCGTGGCTGCATTGTTATGTCAGAGTCACTAGCTGTCACATGTCATGCTCTTTTTTCTTTCTTGCCCACGCTTCGCCAGTGACCCAAAATTAAGAGAACTTAAACATCAAGAAGTTTGGCTGCCAGCGAGAAAAGATGAGCAAACTTTGTGAAAACTTCTTGATCTTTTGCCAGTGACTGCAGCTATTATTTACAATGTACATGTCAAAAGAAGATTTATTTGAAAATCTGTACATACAGGCCAATGGGAGACAGATGACGTTGTTATATCATCATTTCTTCCATTTTGTTTATGTGGATGCGACTAATATCATTGTTTTTGAAAATGTATAAAACCTCATGATTCCATTAGTAGTTTTTTTTTTTCATCTTAAGTCCAAATTTGATGATACCAAGTGCTCCCATTCTGTTTGTCTGATTCAACAATCTGAACATAGTGAAAAAAAATGCAATTAAGTGGAACTGATTTAGTTGCACCTCATAATGTGGGCCATATCTTGAAATGCAGTAAGTGTGTGTGTGTGTGGGGGGGGGGGGGTGATTGTTTCTCCTAATCACTATTAATCTGGCTGTATATTTACTATGCAGGAGGCAAAAATTCTTGATGTACATGGTGCCTAATGAGTGCTTTAGACTCAACTGCAGTTTGTAAATGGGTTGTCTTGACACTGGTGAGTCACTAAATAAATATGTACTGCTCCACCCAGATGCAGGTGTGGTATGGGAGCACAAGGGAGATGGTTCCTTCTGCCTGATAACTGTGCCTTTTTTATGTAGAGTCTACAAAATTGTGCCTTTATGTAGAGTCTAGAAGATCATGTCTTTATGTAGAATAGAATCTACAAATGTACAGTCTACAAGATTGTTTCTTTATGTATATTCCACAAGATGGTAATTGTCTCTAAAGGATGAGGAACAGGGGGGGGGGGGGGCACAGTCGGAGTGCTTTATTGCACCTTGAACCACAAAATGCATGGTACAGCCAAGGAGGTTTGAGAGATGGAGTTACAACTGACTATGATTATTCAATCAGCTGTCAGTTTTCTATGGATAGACAAAAGAATTCCACAGGTGCATTTGTGCCTTTGATGTTTGATGCTTGAAGCCGCCATCTTTCTGAGCAATCTGACGATTCAGTTTTAACGCTAACATTATATCGGGTATATGCTGCTCGTTTATATATCAAATGCAATGAAATTTCACCAAATGATAAAGCATGTAAAACAAAAGTCAATTCCGTTCGAAAATATGTGCAAAAGTGTAAATCTGAGCTGTATTTTGTGAAAGTGTTTGAAATTTTACCCTCATGGAAAGCCGTTATCACTTTTCTCCTTATTACCGCAAAATGTAACTACACATGTAATATGGTATCATCTTCAAGTATAGTTCTTTATAAATTCATACGTCAGATTAGCGTACAATCACGTACATTCGAGTAATTTTCATATCTATTTCAGCAATATTTGAGCAATTTCTATTCATGCATCCCCGTGCCTTTACCATTGTCTACCGCCCATCGTTTGTAAGTAGGGATAGCGAAAAGCAATTACCATCACAAAGACATATATTCCTTAGAAAGTGGCTGGGATTATGCAATGAGACACAAGTCAATTGTCTTCGCATCTGAGCAGCAGATCCAGTTTGACACATATTTCAAATATTTTTGAGTGGCAGCTTCGAGCATGGGATCAAAGCGAATAAGACTGTTGTGACTCCATTTCTCGAACCTCCTTGGTACAGCAGAGCTTTGCATACATGTGCACATCCACTATGCTCTTAGGGCTCAACACTAATTTTCTTCTCTGGTTGCCCATTTGAGTCCCTAAAATCTTTAAATCTAAAATTTTGATGGTCTGAACTTTCAAAAAAGAGAAATGTAGCGGCCAAAAATAAGAGCAAACATAACAATCCATTTTGAATCTTAGGTGAACGATCAGGCCACCAAAAAATATAATTTTCAAAGCTTGGTAGCTCAACATAATTTTTTAGTGGTCCCAGGCCATCGCAAATGTTCAACCCAGGCTCTGGGCAGATATAATTAATTGTTCTGCTACTGCTGGCATTATGAACAGATCTCATTTGAAATGGCACACCCAGAAGCTTTTAAAACAAGCAAAACACTGAAACCTTGTACATAAATTCATTTTTTTTAAATCAACATGATGACCAAATTACATTTACCCATTTTCTCTGCTCACAGTTTTCAGCTGTAAGTATACAAAGTATGAACATCTTATTCAACACTTTTAAAAAAATCTTTTAGATTTTGCACCAGATTCCCACTCCCCCCCCCCCCCCCCTCCCCAAGCCTTCAAGATGGGGATGAGAACCATACCAACTCAACTTGTTTACATAATTTAGCTACAGTTCTGACATTGCACGGCAAATAATTGCAATGTTCTTGATAGGTACAATGTGTTCATCCTACTGTGTGTAGCTCCAATACCTAATCTGCCGGTCATTGTTACCTGTTTTGAACCCCCCCCCCCCCCCCCCCCCCACACACACGCATACTCAAGCTACTATGAATCAAAGCCTGCTAAGACCACAAAAACTATTTGCTGATGATGAAGGCATGTGTTACCTTGTACCTCTTGCAGGTGGTATTCCCCTTTGTGAATGGGCAAAAATGGGCTTTTTGGAGCTATTAACAACCACTATGTAGAAATTACCTTTAAAGGCATAATTTACCATTTGCAGATGAAACAAAAATGCAGCTCTTGTGCTTCAAAATAGGCATGAAATGTGAGTTAGGGATAGAAACAACCAATGTAAAAATTTGAATCAGTATAATCAATGTTAAGTACTTTTAAATATTCACAATGTGAACAATAGTTATAACAAAATTCTAGACTAAACCGTCTACAGTTATGGTCTATTGAGAAAAATAGTGATGTCTCCATATATTTTAGGCTTTACTGCAAAATTTTTAAAAGGTAGGATGTTTTGTGATACAACTGAACTACACATATGCATCTAATATGACATCTCGAACATTTTTTAAAATCACTGCTCCCAATGGTAAACAGTGCCTTTTAATAATCATCTTGAAACCGATAACGTAAAAATTACTTGATTATCCTGAAACTTGGCATAAGATATTTCATTCGTGATTTTCTATGAAATTGTCAATGCTACTTCTGACTATTTTGCAATTTTTTAAAGGATTTTTCATGTGCAATTCCACGCAGCACAATGATATGAATGAAGGGGGGAAACCCCCAGACCCAACAATATGATTTTACAGAAAAGTGTGAGAGCATGACTCAAAATTATTTTTGGGGTGACAAGCATCTTGTATTAAAGAATAATGAACAGTTAAACATTCAGAAAATACCAAAAGTTAAATATAAATATTGCTGAACCATTTCACCTATTTTCAGGCCTACTAGAAATCATAATCTGTAAACTTCTGCAGGTTTGTGATGCATGGTCACATTTTGTACTGCACTAACTTTAGCTAGATCAGATACTATTAGCACCTGGCAAATTTAGAGCAGTTCTGGGGTTACTGCTGATAATGCTAAAAAGGAAAGTACACCTGCAAACATTTCACTATTAAAGTTAATCCATTATTGGATTACTCCATGTCAGTTGATGTATAGTACTAAGAACACAATACTGAAATAGGAAGGAATTACTGTATATGATGGAGTATATGAAAAAAACAGAGGACAATTGTAACAATGACCAAATAGAATGACAACATAGTTGTTGTTTGCATTCAGTCAATTTTACAGAACACCTTAAATAGTGAGCAGCATTTGGATTATGAAAAGTTTGTCCTTGACTATGAAGGCATGATTGGCCTGGAGTTAATAATAATAATAAAAATAATGAAATTTTTATAGTGCATGAAACAAATGAATGTTCCCTATGCGCTTTACAATAAAGATTATCATCATCAAACATAATCAACAAATTACTTTCAAAACACACACACACACATGCACAAAGTCTTCTACCAAGTATCATGAACTAAAAGGGTCCTCAATAATCTGCTTGTGTGACATAGCACTACATTCCCACACCTACTTACCAGTCAAGTTGTGAATAAATCCCACAAAGTTCTCTAATGTCCTCTTGCTTTCGTTATATCTTGCAGCCAGCTTGCCATTATGGAATAATACTATGGTAGGTACCGCCACAATGCCATATCTTGAATTCACTCTGTGGTCAAAACAAGTCAGATAAAACATTGGAGGACTACATGTATTTCAATTTTGTCATACATATGCCAGGAATATACAGCTAGAAATTTAGTTTCTCCTGGGTGCTATCAGTCAACTTAGCAAACTTAAAATCAAGATCTAGAATGTATCACAGTAAAAAATAACAATGTGTGTGACAAACTAATATTGACCACAGAACACTCACTATGTGTGACTGAGAGACTTTGATGATTGTATGTGTATACGTGTATGGATGGATATGTGTGTACTGTAGAAGCGGATATTTTAGCGCAAATTAATATTTCGCGCTTGGCCGGGCAAGAAGAGTTTCGCGTATTTTTAATTCCGCGGAATCAAGACATCAACTACTGGAACATATGGCAAGCAAAAATAATCAAGTGCTTTTATTTTCGCGCTAGTTTCTGGTTGCGCGAAATGTGCGAAAATTTCAACACCGCAAAATTTCCACTTTTACAGTAAATGCGTGTGTGTGTGCGTGTGTGTGGAGGGGTCAACATACAGAACGCCACAGCAGAATGGATCTTATCATCTTCACCATCGCTGAAAATCATATAACCACAGTGTTACAAGTATTCTGTAGAGAAGAAATTTTTCATCACAGAGACACTAAAATCTGTAGTCTGTAGATCACTCAAAATGCAACTTTATAAGAGTAATGCAACTTTAAAAGTTATTCTCACCCACTAGACAGATTTATATCAAAAGCCAGCACATCAACTCCAACCAGAGCTCTCCCAAGGGCATTGAACTCTGGCGCAGTGGCTGCTGAAAACCTGCAGGAGGTAGAAAAAAACATCGCCACGACACAAACACTAGCAGCAGAAGACTTGACCTTCACTGCTGTGCCATTTTCTGCAGTCCTGTTCTCACTCTCACTGGCATTGGGACGCTCTGTAATAAGGCGCGACAGTTCCGTGCTGTTAACCAGGTTGACGCGTCCCGTGCGATTTTGCGCAAGTGGGTTCAGCCCACACTTAAACCTCGGTGCCGGGGGTGGCTCAACCTGGGTCTCATTGTCATTGATTTGGCTGAATCCCTGCAACAATGAGCTTAAAGAAATGGAGAGCCATTGCTGAAAGGTGGAATCATAATCTGTCTGATTTGAGTTCTGGCCATTGTGTCGTGCTACGTGCTGGAAGAATTCTTCAAAGTAGTTGGGACATGACCCGGCTTGACTGCGGGGCATGTCCCTAGGATGTGTCAGGTCACCATCTGCAGTTCCTGTTGAAGTGCGAGAACGAAAAAGCATCCTTTAAAAATGAAAACTAGACTCTCTTTCCACTATTTTATATTTTTACCAACACAAAATGAAAAATTAAATGCTTGGGATGTCCCCTTGAAAGGACACAAGGCAAAAAGTATGATACAAAATACAAGACAATTTCAGAGAGCTAAACACAAAGCTAACTTTCATACCGATATGGGCAATTCCACGGTAACTGACGTTACGCGTAAGGATTTTCATGAAATTGTTTACCTTGTAGTTTTGTGAATGAAAGCACCTGGGGCTTGCAATTGGCATTGATGAATAAGTTCATGGGAATGAAGAAATAGGTGGAAAGTTTTTCTCTCAAACTGCATTTCTTATCACATAGCAAGTGAAAATGTGTCGGTAACTGACGTTACGGAAAAAGGACATGGGAAATTATGGTGTAGATTTAAATGGAAATATCTCATGTCCCTGACTTTTAACCTTTATGTGTTTAATATGGCTATACACTTAGGTTCTTAGGAACAGGTGTGCAAAATAATGTGCACTTTAGTTGTCTCCTTTTAGCACCATGCCAGTTTCAGTGAAGGCATGACGGTAACTGACGTTACGTAACTGACGTTACGCTTACATTTGCCATAGGGTTTACACATGAAAAATCATGATTGGGAATAGCTTTGTGATTTTTCATAATTCTGACCATTCAGAATGATTTGTTTGATATGGAGTCATACCTTGGTTCATCAGTCATAAATACACAAATGAAATGAAACATTAGTCCATTTTCTTTGTGTTCTATGAAAACTTAAAGGTAAACATGTCAGTAACTGACGTTACGTAACTGACGTTACACATACTTTGCCATGGGGTTTACAGACAACTAATTTATTTAACACTAACAGGTTGTTATACTGCTGCAATATACCAGTAACAATCCCAGGCAACTACTTAGCAACAAATTAAAACAAAATCTAAAGACACAAATGGGTTGGGCCCTTTGGGGGCAACCCCCCCCCCCCCCCCATGGCATAGCACAGTTGGGCAAAAATATCAAAAGTAAATGCACAAGAGGATATTTCTCGACATTTGTCTGAAGATTGAATTCTAATTCAACATTTATGATTACACATAGCCATTAATAGATTAAGCAGTTCCAAGTATAAATACATGTATATTGACATGACTAAGGGTTTTTTGTTTGTTTGTTTGTTTTATTTATTGAACAGGAAAGTTTCTATATCTAGAGTGCTCCCCCATAATACCTTGCAGTACCAAACTACACAAAACATGGATATTTTTGTGCTTGAAAAAAATATCAAAATATATTTCAGGTCATGGGGAAAACACACTTATCAACTCATAAATATGCATAAATATGTATGAAATGTATTGTGATATATTTCTTCTTCTTTTCTTTATTTTACTCCTCCTTCAAGGCGTTGTTAGGGCCATAAATTAAAAAAAAAAAGGTCTCCATCATCAATGGATTTAAATGAAAAGTGTAGCACTTTTAACATTTCTCTGTGAAGAAGAAAAATAAATGCTTTTTTGGTCAAAAGAGCATTATTGGTTTATTCCTTGCTTGAAGTAATTCAACTGTTTTCCTTTTCCTTTACACTGATATATCACGGCTTGCAAATACATTCCAGATACCAAGAAATTGGACTTTGCAACGAAAGAATTCTAAGATTTAAAAAAAATCTTCCTGTTCATAATTATCATGTATTGTATAATGTCCCTGCATGAATAGAATAAAGTAATCAACAAATACACACTGTATGAACAATGTTTTTTAACCCTAGAATCCCCTCTCACTTTGAGCAACATCAGTGTTAAGTTTCAAACAGTAATGAGTACATGCCTTACGTACCATAATACAGATGCGCCATATTAACTACACCACACATTTAAGTGCAAGAGAAGAAATATCTGTTTGTGCATTTGCCTTGAGGTGGAAACTTGACTATTAAGTTTCCAGAAAAAAAAAGAAAAATGCTGGCAAAAGCAAACATTGGTGAAGATTGTAACTGTTGGTATAAAGCTGTGCACAAGTTTGCATGTTAACCACCTTTTCTATAAAAAACAAACAATCATGTCACTGATTAGGCCTACAAACTTTGGTAGCTTTGTCATCCCGTAGGACTGGGAATGTACTAATTTGAGTGCATATACTGCATGTGGCAAACTAAACTTCCAGATGATTTAGCCTTACACTTGTGCTGAATCAAAAATTGAAAGCTCAAGCCCCCTCCCCCCCCCCCCAAAAAAAAAAAAAAAGATAATCATGGTAAATGAGTGAATAAATAAATTTAGAAATAAAATAAAATGAAAAAAATATATCCATGGACATGTCATGGTAATGACATCATTCCCTATGAAAGGGATTGCTGCTCTTTGTTGTAAGTTGACTTCCCAGATGTATTAAAATGGCCAAGAGTCAAAAATTTTGCCTCAGTTATAATTACTGTCATGGTAACTGACGTTACATACTCGTGTATGACGTTTCGGTAACTGACGTTACACATTTTGTAGTGATCAGTTTGACTCTCCAGTATGCCAAGTATCCTTATTTCTGGTATTGAAATGAAGGCATATGGGCATACATTAGAAATCCCAAGTTACATCATAAAGCTCACTTTCTTTGATGAATAAAGTTAAAAACTCCTTGTTTTTGGTAACTGACGTTACATCCATCATTGTCCAAGTAATTAAAAGTTTTTAGCAAATTCTTTAAAGCAACCGGCTTTTTTTTCTATCGTGTGGTAAAAGACTTCTCTGGTAACTGCATACATATAAAAGATTGTTGTTTAGAGTACTAATAAAGTGGATATACATAGAGTAAGTTATGCCACAATCCACTCTTTTCACCATTGAGTTATAGGCATATTTTGGCAGCCATTTTGAAAATCAAAATGGCCACTTTTAGTGAAAAACATAATGATTCTTAAAACTTCAACTCAAGTACTGTCTGAAAATGTATGGTGTTTGAAACAAATATCATTTTGAATTTTTGGCACCTGTGTCCTAGTTACCGTGGAATTGCCCATATGTCAAATAAAACCTGAATTTGTAAGAATACATTTTCCAAATAATTTTTCTTCTTCTTCATCAGGGGTACTGTCCAACACACCTGTATTGTACAGGTGCCAACTGAACAGGGGGTGTACTGATGTTGGCGACGCGAAGAGAGAAGCTAGAAGCTAGTTGTTTTGCTGTTGATTGCAGTGGAAGGCTGCTGTTCTGAAAGTATCCTTGTTTGTCATGTCTGTGGCTGCCAATGGCAATGCGTTCCACTCTGTAATTGTCCTTGGTATAAATGAAATATTCTCTACTTGTAGCAATGTTTATTTGTGGGAGGTAGAGTAGCTTGTACAACCCTTTGGACCGCTGGATACAGGGCTTTTCGTACTTGGATGAATAATCATCCTGTAGTGCCTCTTGAGTCTTAGAATGTAGCGATGCATCCTTCCCTGCATTGCAGTTGCAGCATTTCCCAGCCCAGCTCATGTTTCAGGGCAGTGCTGCTACTGTACCACTTGACCGAAAGATCGGTCTGTATCTGTCCGTCGGGGAATGTTATACGGAGACTGCGTCTGGCTTCACGGATCTCCTCCGTATGCGGGGACAGCGTTAATGGCAAAATATAAAAGAGTCCTCCGGACAGACAGATCTTTCTGTCTACTGTACCACCAGGTATCTAGAGTAGACTCCAGAGTTTGGTCCCCCTTGATTAACAAATCGCGCTTCTCTGTTTTGAACAGGTACAGCTTGCACTCCAGTTCCAGTCTGTTTATCAAGATCTATTCTGAGTGTGGGGGTCCCAAATTAACTGTTGAGCAGTAATTTAGTTGAGTATTGGTCTTACAAGAGTCCAATGTGGTTTTTCCATCATCACATAAAAACAAAACAAATATGCAGGACAAACATTTAAACAAAATAAATATTGTAAAGAACTGCTTTAGGTACTTATGATGGTTTTAAATAATTTTCAGAATGTTTTTGTACTCTCAAAAAGGGACACCACATGAAGGGTAAAATTACTTTAAAATATCCAATTCATGTCCTGGTCCGTTGGCCTATCATGCTGCATACCAGAGACATTCCTTCTCCTTGACTCTTAATTTAAGTCCTCATATCATAGCTCTTTGTCCTCTGCTCTGCAATGCATCGATCGGATGTTGTAAATTTACAAACAGCAGCTAGTTGCACGTGCACAACACCTGCCTTCCACCACGGAAAAAACTATACCAGCCCAGGGTCACAAATAGCACAACATGATAAGCCAATAAGGGAAGGTCATAATCACGAAACCCGAATTCAAATTCCTTTTTATGGACTTTCTGAGCTACGATAAAATGGAATTATAACAGTTTCTTTGTTAGATCTAGGCCTGGTGGTGTAGACCAACCATTCGATCTCTCGACTAGAACCCTACACACAAATGAATTTAGAATCTCTCGCTCTACTTAGTAGCCTTTCTTCTATGTGGTAAGTCATTGTCTAGTAGTAATACTAGTACTAGTCTTGTAGTACAGTAGCCTGTTAGACATTGACTTGACATTGTAATCGAGTAACTTCTATTGATTACACAATCTTCACCGTATGGGACTGTTATGTGTTCTCCCAAACAACGACTGACATGACATTTATACGTGTAAACTTGAATCGTTGGCAATGAAAAATCAAGAAATACTTGAAACCGTGCTGTTTTTACTGACCTTCTTTTAGTACACATAGACAGAGGCCAACAAGAACACGGAGGAAACCACGGCTAAATGACTTTGAACTTGTCATGTCCTTACGCGAACCATCATCATCGTCAACCATTGAGAATCGATTACATTCCTTAAATTGCGATCGATTATGAGAAGTTAGAAGAAGACAATATTAGCAATAATTATTTGTTGCAAGTACACTGTTTAGTACGAAATACCAGGGGGGGGGGGGGGTCACGGGAGGTCACCTCCCTGGTAATACGTTTTCAATACATTTGCAAAAGTGGGAAAACTGGCAAAAGATTTGAGAATCTGTTTTGCTTTTGTTTTATAGAGTAGAGCTTATTGCACATCAGGCCCGTAACTAGGATTTTTAGGGGGGGGGGGGGGTTCAAAATTGGAAATAGTGGACCTTTCTGAGGGAATTAAGCAACCAAGCGGGATAAAGTCTCACTGGGGGGGGGGGGGGGGGGGGGGGGGGGGATTTGTACGGATTTTTATTAATCATTATTTTGGTTGTTGTTATTTTATCTTTAAAAATCATCTTCTGTCGTATTTGGAGCTTTGGGAAGAAGTTTTCACTTCTTTTTTTCTTTTTTTTTTCTCTTTGTTCAAGCGGACCCTGCTCGCTAGGGGAGGGGTTCGTTCGAAACCCCTGAACTCCCCCTAGTTACGGGCCTGCACATCCACTAGGAAATGCCTTTGAACGCACTCGAACTGAAATATTATGTGTTATTATAATATGCATGTCATAAAATAGGCCCCTGAGGTTTTGTTGAGATGGGTGATTTTGAAGGGGGATTGAGTAGAGGAGTAAGGGGAGAATAATGACGGGGTAGTTTAGTATGGTGGTCTGGGTGGATTTTTTTTTTTTTTTTGTAGGAATAAACTTCAATCAATTGATATCGATATCTAAAGGTGGATAGAATGAATATTGAGAGGAAAGTAATGAATGAAATGCTAATTAAAAAGAGAATGTGTGTTTAGTAGCAAAAAAAAAAGTCGTAAAAAAGAGGTATTGCTGTATATGAATTGTGTTTTATGTTTGGTGAAAAAAAATGCATTAGAGTGTAAGCATTACGAAACTGAATAAACATTTTGTATAAATTGGTTTGTATAATTTGTTCCCGTTGATGAAATTGACTGCGAAGTTGATGTAAAAAATGTGTATAAATTTGTGTGTACAATTTGTTTCCATTGATGAAGAATAAAATATTCTTATAAAACAAAAATTAAACATGTATGATGATTTTATACACTATACTACCTCAGGATAAGTTATTTTCTTTTGGTTTTACGGGAAATAATCAGTGTGCATCTTGTCATTCTGACGTTGAGACTTATGATCATTTCGTGTTGTTGTTGTTGTTGTTGTTGTGAAAAAGTTACAAATAAATCAGATCTGTAAATTAAGCAGTCAAGTTTGTGTTTTACCCGTGATTAAAGATTACTTTGTTTATCACTTCGCTAGATGTTTCGTTAGATCATTTCACGTAAAAGTTGTACCATTCGCCTGAAATCAATTAGGGCCTAGGTGTAGCAGGCACATTGCAAATAACAAAAAGTGAATGCACAAATATCTATCAATTTGTCAATATCAAATTCCAGGATAAGATATATGGACAAATCGGTACGCCAAGCCAGCCAGCGCCAGCCGGGTATATACAACCTTCTTCTAAATCTTCTTCTTCTTCTGTCGTGCGATGCAATACAACGAGATGGATGGAGAGGTCATAGGATCTAATGTTGATATCTACAACCAATACTTAGTTATGCAACGATTGTATCTTGAATAGTCGGCCCTACATTAATTATAAAGCACTTTTTTGTTAGAATCTGCCTAATAAATGCTGATAATAATGAACGGATGATAATGATAATACTGGCAATACTAGTGATAATATTTACAGTGACAACAATGATGATAATGATAAATTGGTGGATGTTAAATATAACTTCGAATATTGGAAATTTTAATGATAAGTGGGAATATGAAAATGAAATTAGAGATACACGTATTGTAACGTCTACAGCAATGGCGAAGAGGATGAGCGAACTATCTCGTACAATGTTTTAATGATGTATTATAAAACCTAGCAAATAGGCCTACTTCGTGAATGAAATATTCATCCTCATTGTCTGGTTTATTCCCTTTATCGAGGATCTTACGATGAACAGGATGTTCATCTTTGTTGGAAATCATGCCATCGTACGAGAGGGAGCAGCGAAATGAACGGTTCAACAAACTTTAAATCATGAATATTTATAAATTCCCTGGCGTATAACGGCTCCAATCGCACGATTCAAGTCCCCCCCCCCCCCCCCCCCCCCCCCCCCCCCACACACACACACACACACTGACAGATTGACGCAGACAGTGTAAATGGGCCGTGCATCATAAGATGGAATCGTAAGAAGGAGCGTGACACCTTGTCACGTACTTGCTATTCACACTCTATACTGTACTAAAAACATAACAGAAATAAAGACAATTCCAAGGGAAGGTTGTTGAGATTCTTGTTAAATTGACACAAAACAATAAAATCATGCGCATGCCGGTAATCTTAGGCGGCCTATTTTTTGCCGCCCTCGAGAAAAGCTAACGATCGCATTCTACAGGCCTATAATTCTTCTTCAATCAGAATGTTCTGAATTGAAATGAAAATGAACATGAAAATGATATACTTCACAGCAGTGCAAGTTTTTGCTTAACAACGATGCTCTTTACGTACGTATATTCCGAATCCAGTAAACGTTCTAATAAGTGATCATCCTGGCCTTACAATAATTATTGGGTGGCCGCCGATCACAGTCACACTGACTACAAAGTTTCATTGCAAACGTTGCCGTTGTTAAGCATTCCATTACACATTGCCCATGTTTGCTCTTTAAAAAAAAGATGAATTTGATGTCAGCAAAATTATTTAATTTTTTGTGAGCGTATGAGCTTACAGGGCTATAACTATTAATTTATGATGATCAGTCTTCATTTCGTCATCTTATCTCGTCAAAACCATTAGAAAGGGATAAATGAAATGTGTACAGGAAAGATGAAAGAATTGTTCAAATTCATGAAATTCTTCCGTGGAGATGTTTTCATTGCAACTTATTGACAAAATTGCCCTGCATCGACGTAAATAAGCACTGAATTGATCAGTGTTTTAGTAGTAGCCATGATAAAAATCATGGGCGTACACACTGATCAATTCAGTGCTTATTTACGTCGATGTAGAGGAATTTGTCAATCAGTTGCGATGAAATAATTTATTCCATTAAGTGATGACATTTGACAGAGAAATGAAAGGCAGATGAAGCCTGAAAATAATAATAAAAAAAAAAATCAGCAGAACAACAAGCAACTAGGCCTACATGAAGGGGGAATGTTGTTGTTTTGCTTTTTCGAACTGCATCTGGACTCCACAAGATTGGAGGATCGAGACTGTGTGTAACAGATAATAGAAATAATCTTATGGTGCCAGGTATGTAGTCAGTAGTCATCATAAACATCATCGTCATTGAGCTCGTGATCACAAGGTCTTTTCTAGAAACAGATCTGTAGAATGATTTCACACTGGGTAATTCGGAGGACAGTGCATATTTCATGCCGTAAACATGAACGTTTTGAAGCAAAAAGGGAGCAGCGAAACTAGGAGGAGACTTGTAAGGTCAACAAACTTTTACAGCTACACGTGCTACGTTGAATGACATTAATTATATCCACTCAAGCGACAAAGCATCAGAATGTTCTAATGCTATTCCTGAAATATTGTGTCGCCCAAATAAAAGCTTATTGGTGTTTCCATATCAGCAAATGATATCAGAAGATAAGGACAACTTTCGTTGGACTATTTTTAATCATTATTGATATTTCAGTGCAGTTCTACTTTGTTGAAGTACCCATTGCCATGGGAAACCGCGTATAAACGATATGCATACCACTGTTCACGCGTTCACCTGCTACCCTCGCTTGGGTCAACTCCGCCCCTCGTTCTCGATCGCACCACCTGATACAACTAGCCAATCGGATGGTGTCTTTCGCTTGAGTAGATACGTCGAAGTGCTATACATCCTCCCTACGGAAAAACAGTCTTTGTTCTTAAAATACTTTATAAAATGAGATATAAATGTTTATAAAATAAAATTATACACAAAATTCTGAATTTGTATTTTAAAATTATTTATTTCGATAAATTGATGTAAAAAAGAACATAATATAAATGTGAAAGAGATATAGACTTCAATTTTGTGGGCGTATACACATCAAGCGTCACAGCTACAGGCACGTCAGGTTTACCGTAATTACAATGTACCGGAATATTCATAAGGGCTGGGTCTTATTGACTCTCTACTGAGAGAGCACGTTGAAAAGCAGCTTGAATAGCTCCATACGGGGTGTGATTCCGCTACGGGTCGCTGTGGTAGAGGAGTGTTCTTCTAATTTGGAGTACCATTATTACATCCTCTAAGCATACACATACCACTGGTGCAGGTTTTACGTTTTTGTCGTGATCGGACACAATCTCTTGATTTTCTTTCACAGTCAAAGCCCACCGAAGAAAACTAACCTGACCAGCACCACCTCGACCTGACCCTGCCCGACATCCGCCGATCATCTATGAGCACATGTGGTCGTGCCGCCGTCTGGCACTGAGATCAGCTGCTGGTGTGTTGGAGTTGAACATCTACAGTTAGTTGGACGTTGTTGTGCATATCTTATCTGTGCTCTACATTGAGGAGGTAGTTAAGCAGTAATCGTTGTATTAATTTTGTTCTTTTCTCTTCAAGTTGACCATATTTTCCACAAATTGCCGCAATATGTCTACCCTTACCGTTGAGCCGGTGGATGCGTCTACGCGTCTGAACAAGAATTACAGCACCGTGTTCGAATTTGAGAAGTCCTTCAACTACAAGGAGCAGATAACATGGTTTGAAAACAACTGGACTCTCTCATTCACCTGTTGTGCCGTTTATGTTGTGGTCATCTTTGGTCTGCAGACATGGATGCAGAATCGTCCTCGCTACAACCTCCAGTACGCACTGACCGCATGGTCACTCATGCTGGCCATGTTCAGCTGGATATGTGCCCTACGGCTTATAGCAGACTGCTACTTCTTCGTCAGCCAGTACGGCTGGAAGGCGTCCATGTGCGATCCTGTCTTCTACAAAGGTGTCAGCGGCTTCTGGTGTTGGCTATTCGTCCTGAGCAAACTGCCCGAGCTTGGTGACACCATCTTCATCGTCCTCCGCAAGCAGCGCCTCATCTTCCTCCACTGGTATCACCACATCACCGTACTCCTTTACTCCTGGTACAGCTACTCTCACTACATTGCTCCAGGGAGATACTTCATCCTCATCAATGCTTGTGTCCACGCCATCATGTACACCTACTATGCCATCCGTGCCTCCAAGATAGCCCGCATACCCAGCTGGATCAATATATCAATCACCTCAATCCAGATCATCCAGATGATCGTAGGCTGCTGGGTTAATATATACGCATACATGCTGCTCAGGAGGGGGGAGCATTGTTCCACAACACAAGACAACATCAAATATGCGTCTCTCATGTACTTCAGCTATTTCATGCTCTTTGCACACTTTTTCTACAAGACCTACATTAATCGAGATATGCCCAAAAAGATTCATAAAGAGTAATGTCCTGGTCAGGTTTTATTATGTACATTATGATATACCTTATTTATATATATAAAAAAAGTAAAGAGCAGTTTAGATGAGATTTGAAGGATTATAAAAACCTTAGATTTTTGATAACTGTGAAACTGTTCTCTCTCTGATCAGATTAGTAAAATAGGCCTACCAAAACTTTAAGTGGAGTGAAAGTTGTTTGTTTTCTGTCCAAATATCTGAATGAATAAGATACAGCAATATACAGCTTAGACGAACTAGCCTCTGTCAAAGTTATGAGGTAAAGCTGATTTAATGGTTTGTACTTTGGATCTACAGTGTTATTTAGTTTATTTCTTAAACAATAATAGAAATAATAAACTTGATTTGGTCAAATCATGTGCCAACAATTTCCACACGCTACAAGATCGTCAATTCCATAATGTAGACCAATTTCTGATGCCAGTAGTGTTTTATTTTATCACTCAAAGAAGGGTCACAAAAATATGTTTGATTATAATACAATTGGCAGCCAAAACATTTTGTACCGTATATTTTTCCAACTTAAAGGTACTGTGTGTTGAAAGTGAATAGTCTAAAGATATAACTTTTTCCAGTGTACATTGTACAGCACTCAATGTGTACTGTATTTGATTTAAAAAGAGAGAGAAAAAAACATGTAGCAGGTGTAGTTCACAAGCAGTGTGTAAATTTTGGACCTTAATACTAACAGAGTGGAACCTTGTAGGACGTGGTCAAATATAGCAAGGTACCTGATTTAACGAGGTAATTTTGACAGGTTCCATTCCTTTTATATTATCTTGTTTTCATACCTGATATAAGGACATACCTGCTATACCTTATCACACACCAATTCATGGTGATACAGCACTGAAAATGGATGTACAGTGTATCTCAATCATGAGAGATGGTCTTCGATTTAGGCAGTTAACTTTGGTACTTCATAATCTTAGATGTTCAACTGCTTGCCTTGAGTAAATGATATATCTTTGGATGTAAGGTTTAAAGGACATTGTAGATAGGCCCTATCTATCACATTTGCCAGCAGGCAGCAAGTGATTCCATAGTACACACTATACATGTACTGAATATGGTGGCTAAATTTTTAGTTTATTTTTCGTTTTGGTGATGTAGTACAGTGTAGAAGAAAACTTCTATCATGTACCTTGATAATTCTGCAAAAGAATGTGAATACATGCCATTGTAAGGGAGAGGATTTTCTTCTTGGTGTCTTTAGTTTTAGTTGTGACATTTGGGACATGCATGTTAACCAACATTTACAATTTGTATGTGGTTTCAGTAGGATTAGCAGTCTGTTGCATAATGTTACTTGGTAAGCATTGTGTGGAAGCCATCTTGACACATGGATGTGAGGATGCTCCAGGCAGAGTTCCCATGGAAACCGATGTCTCCTCTTCCTCTTCCCCTTCCAATTCATGATGGCTATGAGACTGGGAATTATAGTATCAAAAAAAGTATATGTAAATTATGATCTTTTTCATTCAAAGATGGACTTTATCTTTAAAGCAAAATATCTTGGCAAAGCACCAACTGAATGTACATGAATGCATTATGTATGAAGGTTTTCAAATTGCTTTGCATGATGTAAAATGGTGCAGCAATATTATACCATTTACCATTATGACTTTTTTGTTTACGCATTGCCAAATTATTCATCACACCTATTACAAACATCTGATAGAATATGCCAAACGATTGTGTGATATGTGAGCTGAAGGTAAAACATATCGATCCACTTCCAAACTCGAGTATTTATACAGCGATTGCAACTCACAGAGGCAAGCAAGAAATGCACGTCAATGGATGGTGCTACAGTGTACATGTACATGCATAAAGCTAGGCTTGTATCGGGAAGGTGGGATCCCACTTCTCTGCTTGTATCAATCCAATGAATGATTGTACTGTAGAGCTTGAAATAGTCACAAGCAGTATGGTCGTAATTGTTAGTGTTATTGTTAATGCTCTGGCCTTTTCCAGTGAGTGATAAGATGGAGTAAGTTTTTGGATTAAAGAGGAGGTTTGACAGTTTTATTTTACTTTCTCCTGCATTCCAAGGCAAGGAGTGTTCATGTGCTGATGCTCTAGCCGCTCTTCCTGTTAATTAAACCAAAACCTATCATAGGCAGTCAATGTTATCAACTGCCCAAATGACCAATTCATCCTGCTTGGATTATTTCAGAATATAATGATTTGAAATTGGTGTCATCTTATGCATGTGGCTAGTGTTCACTGGTTTTTTTTTAATGAATTTAGTGAACTTTGTTTCCTCATTGTTCCTAGCATTTTTCATTATACAGTATGTCATTTCTATCAATATGTTGCCTTTTTCCCAAGCGTCGCATAACAATAAATTGCATCGAGTGCCATATAAAGCAAATAGAAAGTATTACTGTGTTTCAGGGTAGAATATAATGAAACTTTGCCAAGAGAAGTATTACTGATTTGCAGTTGGTAACATCATGGAAAGCAAAGCAGTGTTCTATATAAATGTACTAGTAACTTGCTCTTTCTTATATCCTTGATGAAAATCTCTATATCCCAATGCATGCACAGAGCCAAATTCAAATCCAATGTGCACAGAAGCAAATTCAAATCCCACATGTGTGTACACATGTATGATGTACATGCATGCTTTCACATCATTTAAAAGGGCACTGAATATGTGTAAATGTTGTCCTTTAGGTTTTGTTGGGTTTTTGATGTATCGTACGAACGCATCTGTTTTGGTAGATTTTAAAGCAGTTAAGTACCTGTGCCATCCTCCTACCTCGGCTTGCTGCATTGCTCAAAGTATTTGTTCCTGTACATTCCTAAGAACTCATCAGTGCATTCAACTGTAAGGAGGTACAGTAATATGCTGAATGTCACTAAATAAGCACAGGTTTTTGTTGTTGTTTCTTTGCAATGCAGATGTATTTCTCTCTACATTAAAAGATGAAGGTGTTAAAACTCATTAAGAGCAGCAAAAGTTTCTACAGGAACCTTGGAGTGTTTCTTGGGTAGTACTCTTTCCAAGGTCTGTGTGAAGAGCAAGACAATGATCTATGAAAGCCCTGGGTCGTGAATACGGGGTACTGTATAATGATCAGAGCTCCTTCAATTCTCTGTGTACCCCATGACCTTTAATTAACTCTCTGGATAACATTACTGTGACTGGTTTGTCACATGCACAGGTAAAATCCTATGGACTGTTTTGTAAGGCAGTTATGGTTGACCACCGAATCATATCATGTATGCTTCATGAGACCAAAATGATCACATGCCAAATTTGCTTTTGCTTGTTGTTAATGTTCTTCACATTGTCTCTTGTTTCATTTTACCTGTCGATGACTGTGCAGCTACTGTTGTCAACTGTGCATGATGACAGCAAAAGCATTACTTACTTTCTTGGATATTCAGCGTAAATAATTATAATGTGTGATCTCAGCTGACCTGTTGAATAAGATTAAACCTATCAGTTTAGGATGTACTGTAGTTGTACATACAGTCAACCTCCCTCAAGTTGAATCTATTTGGACTGAAGAAATCGCTTCAACTTAGAGAAAATTTGACTTATGAGGAAATAAAATCAATAGAATACTCAGTATAAAGAGAAGGAGACTTGAAAAGGCCTTCGACTTAGGCAATTATTCGACTTGCGCGAGGTCAACTTAAGCAAGGTAGACTGTACTACAACTGTACTTATTCTTACTAGCCCTAATTACCAGCTTTGTCTAATAGAAAAATAGTTGCAGTTTTAACTTGTGTAAGTCAGATCCAGTGAAATGGTTCATGTTAGCCACGCCCACTCCCAATCCCAGCTCTTCAGTCACTCTTCAAGATGAAGGCCATGGAAATTATGATAAACATGATTTATATGATAATCTTGTGTGTCTCAGCCACTGAGACATGAAAAGGATGAGACACATGCACGCTGCTATCCAACTTCATTGTGCCTAGTCCCGTTACATGAGAACCAGCAGTGCTTCAGGCACCATGCAAGTTAACACCATTCCAACTCTCAATAGCATCATCTCACCCAAAATAACAACACATACCATGTATGAGCACCAATGCAAAGTGTATACGCATTAGGTCATTAAGGCCACAAATGGCCTGTTTTGTGTTCTGGAGCCACCATTTTTTTTTTTTTCTCACATTCAGTTTCAAAAGTGGCCATCTTGTGGAAGCAGCCACTACTGTAGGTTCACTCTTTGCACTTTATGTCACTCTGTTGCTCATTTACTGAGGAGCCAGCAATGCAACTTTCTTTTATTAAAAAATCATACTGGATGTGCAACAATGTACCAAGATTTGATAATCATGTGTTATGTAATTAGGCCATTCAAAGTGTGATTAAAGGCAAATATGAGTATGTATACACGTCAAAACTACCACATGTCCATTTATATCTTTATGCTTATGCAAGTTAAGCTTCACAGTATGTACACGTCTTTCAAATTCCTTTAAGAAAGTGTGATTATTGCAGTAAGATGTCCACACGTGTATTCTTGATTGATCTTAAATAATTGTTCTTGTACGTAATATGTATGAAGTTCAGCTCTACAAACACTACAAGTATTATCTATGGATAATATGAATACTTGCAATCCTTTTGCACGACCTAAGAGTTTTCATTGCCATTTTCTATCATACTGTGTGTGTTTGATTTTTGGTTGCTTTTGGTACAAATATTATATATGAGACTGGCAGTAAAAGTATAACATTCTTGTATATTATGCCTTCTGTATACCATGACCTGTGTTTGCAAGTTAATGCTTGACCACAAAGTTTTGTCGTGAAAAAGTCAAATTAAGCATCAGAATGTATTGAAACATTTCAAAAAAAGTAAGTTGTTTTGTTTATTTATTATGATGCAGCTCCTTATACATTACAAGTCTGCTTTGCAAATGCCACAAATGCATATATATTTGATGATGACAAAATTGGCTTCTTTGTCAGATGAATTTATTTGCAGTCATGTTATCTCATTATATGCAGCTTGTATTTTGAACCCTTGTACTCTCACTGAATTTATGTCAAAAAAGTTTGTACGTGTGTTAAAAAGGACAGCAATGGAAAATGCAATGTTTTTTATATTCAGTCTGTGCAAATATTAAGCATCTATTTCAATATGTCTTTATAATGATTATGGGAATAATCCATGGCCTCATTATAATTATTTAAGTTACTGCAAGTGCATTTGATGTCGGACGTAGAGATGAATTGGTATTTGCTTCAAGAGAACACCCAATTTCTCTTTTCAGACATCGGGTATAAAATTCGAAGAGGTACAGTATACTATATGAGTTTCAATCGATGGCAACGATTGAAAACACAGCTTCCCGTCATCTAAGGGAATGGTTCAGATAACGTAAACGATGCAGTCATTTTTGTCTTGATACGTGGTTTGTTGAATATGATGCAGACATTCATTTCTAAGTTGTTAGTATACGTTGATTTACTAGGGGTTAAACGCATGAAACGTGTCCAATGACCACCATGCATTAAGCAAGGTTTGATGGATTTCCATTTTGTGTTTTGTTTTTTCCTCATTTTGAGATAAGAGTACGTTTTGTTGTTTGATAGTTGAAGAGTAAGGATGTTGCCTTTGTATATTTCTGCTCTGCCTATTTACAGTGTACATGCAAAGGCATTTAATTCGGGTTAATATAAGGCAAACAAACACTTTGTAAATGTATTGGATGGTGTATAGTGTTTATGCTCCAAGAGACTGCCAGGTCTTCACTGAAACATCTATTTGGTTTGCTAATGAGAGATGGCATGTCAAGAGAAGCTCTGCATGGTATACAATGTGTGTACGTGCCATGTAACTTCAATGTTTTTTTTTCTGTTTTATTAAGCACTGGCTCTTCAAAGTGATAGAGAAAGATAGAGAGAACAGGAAATTGAATAAAAGTCTAAGATGTGACAAAAATATGCAGCTTTGTGACATTTGCTATGTTTACCCACCTGAATAATTTTTAGTTCGTGTGTGTGTGTGTGTGTGTGTGTCTATATGTGTGTGTACTAGTATGTGTGCGTCAGACAAAGAGATTGAGTGAACAGCATTACCTTTGGGTAAGGGATAACTTGAGAGAGAGAGAGAGAGAGAGCCACACTGTAGACCGACCTGAAAAAGATATAAAGCTATATACAGGTGTATATATATATATATATATATATATATATATATATAATGTCAATATGGTTTTGTTTTATTCTGAGAATATGACGGTATATCATATATATGCTCAAGACTGAAATGAATAGATAGAGTGAAATCAAGGAAGAGAATAATGGGTGTTTAACTACAATGTGGCTCAAAATTTAAAACGTAAGGGGTTTTAAAGTTTCACATGTTTTCATAAAGCCATGATGCCGATCAAAATCACAGCTATGAATACACATTGGATGAGACGATGCTATGTCTAAGTCAGATTTTCATTGCCCTCTATATTTTCACTATATAATGATTGTTCTTTTTTCTTGAAAATGGAGTAAATAAATCGCATCTTCAACATTGCTCAGGTTCTAATATGATACGTCTGTCATCGATATCATTCATTTAACAAAAACATGTGAAGATTCCATGATTGTCTGATTTTAATAAAGCTCCCACCATTGCGCAGATATTATTTTATGCTTTATATCTTAACTTGGAGTGTACTTTATACATGTAATATCAAGGAAGTGTGCTGACTTCTTAAGTTGATAAGTTCTAAGAAAACGCCTTATGACACTCGAGTTGTACTCTCGTTTTTTCATGAGGCATTGTTCTCTTTGCAGTCCTTAGAATTTGAGGCGCATCTCCAAAATAACAAGAAAAACTGAAACAAAGTCGTACACCGTACCACCAGGGAGGTGGAAGAGATATAATCTTGATACTACTGTGGGACTGAGTTTCGAAAGTTTGCGCGTTCTGTATCTATATAAGAAGGAGTAATCATTCAATAACTGTACAACAAGTCCCATATACCTTCCTCTGTCAATTGTCACAATAGGAAAACATATGATAATATGATATGATATGATATGATATGATATAATATAATATAATATAATGTATAATATAATACAATATCACATTATATATATATATATATATATATATATATATATATATATATATATATATATATATACTATATATATGCTATAATAGATGTACAATGTATCAACTTTGACCAAGCTCCCAGAAAAGAGAAGTATCGCCAAAAGTCAAAACAGAACAAAACAAAAGGGCAACCCCCCCCCCCCAAACACAGATGTTCAATACACACGATGGGAAATGAGATTCAAAAGTAGTTTCTAAATCTTAAAATAGCTCTGATGTGAAACACTGTGCGGAAATTAAAGTGTATAATTACAATTTTCTTTAAGGGAAGATGAACTGCAAGTATTAGATAGACTGACTCTTGCATCACATTGAACGTATAGCAGTATAGTGTTATTGTTATTTATGGTGCATGATTACCAGTTCTTGTCTGAAGATGTTGACAAGCATAATAGATCTCAAACAAATCCAGCGAAAATTTGAGCATGTGCTAATCAGTTTCCTCTCCATTTACTTCGCGAGATCGACGGCGTTAAAGGGCGCAATCAGCATGAGCAATTGGCGCTTGTTTGCCTTGCATCATGCATGATGTACACATTACAAAGTGCATACTTGTTGAGCATGACTGCGTATGCTACATGATGTCCCGGCCAAATAACTCTTTTGTAGTTTAATGACTATCACCACTTTTAGGTATACTGCACCCATAAAAAGAAACCATGTCAGGACAGAGTTTTATGAGGTGTTATTGTTTGCTACTTGATATCACTTTATGGTTTGATTATCGACGCATAACAGGAACACTGGCAATGAGTACGTCAGTGTGATGTCACAACGTTTGATCCATGTTGTTACCCACGAATACTTGATTAGTTTACCATCTCCGCTGGATCACGTGACCCTGCACCTCCGATGAGATCCACCCTTCCATTATCATTCTCTCCTTTTTTTTACAAAAACAACAAAAAACTCTGTTATGAATTTTAATTGTGTCCTAGTAATTAAACACAGACACACAGACACACACACACTGGGAAAACATCACGTTGGTTGCGTGCAAAATGCTTCCCACCATACTATAGACACGGATGAAAACACACGTATCAAACACACATCTACGATTATTTCTCCCACCCCCCCCCCTTGTGACCAGCAAATATACCTACAAGTCATAAAAAATATATATTATGTATGTATTAATTCGCAACAGCTGCAAATACTACATGTACACTAATATATAACACCAGCTAGTTGAATTATACCTACAAGATTTATTTTGCCACCATGGCACTTGCAAAATCATGTCATATAATACGAAGATATAAAAATCTTGCATATACAGTGTACAACATACATGCAGATAACACATATTCCGTATCAGATGAAAGCGAGAGACACAGGTGCACTGAGCACGTTTTAATCGAAAAACGCGCCATAAAAATTGCTCTCATGAATCAAACTCTCCTAACTGTCTCTAGAGAGTGTTTTAAGGCTTTCTCATTCTTTGAGAAACTTGAATGATGACCCACGTTGGGACTGAAGAGCACTGCAGTGGTTTCGAATGGAAGTCCTCTAGAAATCCTTTGCAAATATCTCTCATTCATTTCACTTATTCGTTTATCATAAAGATACACTGTAGAAACATCGGTGTTAGATTTAACACCATGAATGTTAAATTTAACACCGATCAAGTGTTAATAGAGGACCACACCCACAGGTGTAGAAAATGCACTGTGATGGTGTTGACAAGTGTTCACCTGACACTTCGTGGTGTTAATTTGACACTGTACCTGGTGATATTTTGACACTGTACTGGTGTTAATTAAAAAATGACACTACATGGTGTTGATTTGATATTGCTGGTGTTAATATCAATGGTTTAACACCCGTCCAGCTTCAATAAGAGACCACACCAGCTGGTGTTACTGTGGTGTAAATTTATTTTCACATTTTTTCAAAAATCTAGTATTTTGATGTAAAATTCTTGATCGTCTTGTTTAAATAAAAAATCAACAAGAAGTGCAGTTACTAAGAAACTCTTCAAAAAACAGTTTTATATTTGGAAATGACACCCGGAGGTGTTAATTTAACACCATAAATGAGCACCGAAAATTTAACACCAGCTCGGTGTTCACTATTTAACACCGGACTTTTTGCAGTGTACATTTAACCTCGACCAATGGCTGAAAATAAGTTGACTGCAATCAATAACATATATGGACATGTGTTTAATAATGAAACGTACTCAAGAAAAAAAAAAAGAGATTGTACATTCAGAATATCGGAAAATATTTAAAGTCTAAATTTCTTAATTTTGTATTATTATTACAGATTTCTCATTTTTCTGGTATTGATACTCCGCAAATAAGAGTCTCTCAGTGTACTTTGGTGTCGTACTTCGTACAAAATCTTATCTGGTTTTATCTATGAAGAGATAAAAGTAAAGGGCATCTACTTAAAAATAATGTCACCAAGAATGGCCTTGGTTAAATTGCTTTCAAACTTCCCCCTATGAAGCACAGTCATAAGAAAAAAAAAATGTTTTCTTCTCGTGGGGATCAGGATCTTGGAGGTATTGTTTACCATTGGGAGCAGTGATTTCACATTTGATGCATATGTGTAGGTCAGTTGTTTCACAAAACATCCTGCCATATAAAAATTTCGCAATAAAGCCTAAAATATAAGAGGATATCACTGTTTTTTCAATCAAATCATAATGGTGAACGGTTTAGTCTAGAAACATTTTTTTATTATAACTATTGTGTATATTGTGTATATTTAACAAAACTTAATACTGATTAATATACTGATTCAAATTCTTACATTGGTAGTTTATATCCCTAACTCATATTTTAGAGTTATTTTGAAGCACTATTTAAAGCTGGGTTTGGGTTTCATCTACAAAATAAATGGTGAATAATGCCTTTACAGTATAAATAATGTTCAAACCAACTTGAACATATCAGAGTAATTCAAAACAAGCATGATAAAACGTTGAAGATCCATAAACTCGTTGAACAAAATATGAAAATATGGAATTTTGTATTTCCACATGTCTTCCCATAATAGCCAGGTCAGCGATACCAGTCGGGTGACATAGACGAGGAAATACCACGATTATAGAATCGTATGTCTCATGTTCGCTTGCCTGCTCATAGATTTCCACCAAGTTTTCTTTTTCGGTGAGATTTCGCAAGGAAATTGTACCCTGTTTAGTCAAAAGTTGTTTATATAATTCAGCAAAACTTTATAGAGGGGAGAGGTTTTAATTTTAGTTATCATTATTATCATCACTTTAATTCAGTACATCATCTAGTTCAACGGGTGCCACTTTATTTTTAGTCAGTCCACTAATGAGTTTGGCCTTGTCTGAAGGCGTTCTCCACATTGCACTGTATCCTTAATAGCTACATGAAGATGCCTCAATTTGTCAAAGAAACCAAACATAAGCCAAGACACTCTTCAGTCTTGTCGTTTGATGTCTATGATTAATCGCAGGACTGCAAGACAGTCACACTATCGAACACCAATTACCAAATATTCAAAATGAGTTTTGTTGGAATAAGAGAATGGTTACTATAGACAAATAAACTTTTCAGGGCCGTCCGATTAAGATTATTTTGTAGGTACAACTGGTGTGTTATTGGTCCAATTTGTTAAGCTGATTATGTAGGAAATCGGTCAATAAGATGCTTTGGTATTATTGGTTAGCTGTCTATGATCTATCATGTGAGATTTCGTGTTTTTTAGTGTGATCGGATTGTATTCGTAATTGTATACAAGGACATCGAGTCTGGCGATTTTCTTTTATTCCTCTGGTTCAGAAAAAGAAATACCAGAGCCAGAAATTGTGTTGACTTTTTAACATAGCTTTCTTGCAATACTCGCACGTATATTTACTCATAAGGTTCAACTTCAGGTATGCGTTTGGTGTTCTGCAAACGCCGACGTTACAAAGTCAAACATGTTCAATCTGTCTCGCTTTCACGAACGCTGGTCGAATGAAGCGAAACAAACATTGAATGGACAAAGGGAGGGTAAAGGCGATGTGTTTAAATGTTGTCTTTGTCGATTACTGTGTGGTGGTGCATGGTGTATATCTAATCCTATTGGTCAGTGTAAATAATGACGGGTTCGTCAAACTTTCCAGAAGAGTAAGCTAAATTTGATTTGTCATGCTAAGTGCTTGTATAGCTTCCTAACCCCCCCCCCCCCTTACGTCAAAGTGACATTGATGAAGCGTTTGATTTGCGAGTATACTACGTATTCTGTCAGACACCGCACTAGATGTGTTTGCTTGCAGCAGGTATACACAATGAATTGATTAGTTTAACAGGGGGAAATGAATATTATACAAGTTGATTTACACAGTGATCTTAGACGTATAATAACAATATGTAGCGCTACATCCACAGAAGTGGGCAAAGCGCTTAGAAGTGAAAATCGAAAATGGTAGGGCCCAAACAGAAAGCAATACACAACAACCAAACAAACAATATGAAACAAAACAAACTACTTATATGCAAGTTTAAAGAGATGTGATTTTACTTTCACTTAAAATGTATCAATATTGTGAGTTTTCCGAATATCTAGTGGCAGCTCATTTTCTTCATCGTGGCATTTGTGATGATTTAAGTTATCAAAGTGATCTAAGCTATCACTTAGAGGGTCGAACGAAATCAACACATGCCGTGCTTTGAAGGAGCTGTGCACATGCACATGATCCGTTTTCTGATAATGGGCAGTAAATGCTGACTGCTTCTTCATGGTATAAGCGTGCATTACTTCTACTGAAAGAACTCATAATGCGTAGGCCTATGCCGTGATCACGATAATGGCAAAAGTTATGTATGCACACATTGAATGACTAATGAGTGTGCGAGTTTGTTGTATTATACATAAATACATTTTAATATAATTATATACTTTTCTCACGGATTACTTTTTTTCATTATGTAAAGGGTAACATAATCATTCCATGAAGCAATTGATTCATCTCAGCATTCAAATCACTGCCATTAGGCACGCATGTAATTGACATGAGATCTATGGCGCTCATGATACAGACACTCATATCACAAGGCGTTGTTAGAAGTCGTTTATATGGAGTGTATAATAGTCGCGACGGAGACTGCACTCACTGTCAACATTTCCGTCGATTAGTAGATGTCAGCCTTAGAAAGGCTAAAGGTCAAAGGGTATAAAGAATATGTCAGGATTTGCATTCATACATTGCTCTTTTGATAAAAGATGTATAATGCATTCCCTTTTTGTTTTTCACGGCAAGATTACATATATACAGTTTTCAATTATTGTGCCAAACATGTTGATATGTAAATATCCATCCTCAATATTTTATATGTCGTCTTTTTCACTCCCCCCCACAAAAAACCCCCAAAGAATAGTTTATTTATAATAATAATATATAATAATAATAATAATAATAATTGATATATTATTATTGTTTTCAGTTACCCTGAAATACATCAGTACGAAGGAAAATAAAAACACCAGTCTTTGATTAAACTACCATATCAATACTTTTTATTCTCATTCAAAACGCCCCGCTGTCATAAGTAGACAAAAACAGAAATGCCCCTTTCAGATGTCGCTTACAGTTCTATCAGAGTCTATCAGAGTAAAGTTCCATGGTCCCTCATCAGAAGACCAAGTTGAATACAGGACATCTTCAGACTGTGAAGGAAAAGAAAGCATGCGATGACGAAACCGTTGTATAGTCATCTTGTCACCGCGCAAAGTCGGGTTACTCATTAACATTATCAACATATTTATCAGTGATGAATTCTACAACGCTTCCCGTCTGAAGCAATTGACTTCGTGTATGAGCCGCGAGAAACATTGTCGCTAGGCACAGCTGTATGAGAGAGCGTTGACTTCGCGAGGGGGTAGTTTATGATTTACCTTGTTAACTTCAATCCTCCTTTGAGGAAAACTTTATACTATAATCACCAGCGATAACGAGAGGTTTAATTTACGTTACACATCTTACAGTGAGCCCCAATGAACGATAAGCACCTCAAACAAAAGTGAAGATTCGTGTGTATAATACTAATTGTGTACGAACGAGTTTATAGGATTATTACGTGTGTATATTAATGTGTGTGTTTGTGTGTGTTTGTGCGTGTGCGTGTGCACACACACATGTGTGTGTGTTTTCTCAGTTAGTTCTTATGTGTTTTTTGATAATTGTTATGGCTATATAGAGTCTAATGACGTAATAGTGATATATCACTTATTATGTTTCTGGTATGTTTTTATTAACTTAATTATAAAAGGTCTACTTTTATTTGTAAAAACCCCACTATTTTAGATAGAAAACCGTCAGTAATCAAGTCCAGGATAGTTACAATCTGAAGGCTGTATTCAAACAGGGCTTTTCACATCACATCCGCAATGAACGTGCAACGCTTGGCTGGACAGTGTGTGTCCGCCCATTGGATTCGTGAAAAAAATACGCGCGGAAAGCTTACTGTAGGAACGGTGTAATTACCGCCATAGACACTCTTGTTCAAATACAGTATCATTTCAGTGCTTTCGAGCATTTTAGGTGTCAATGAAATTGTTGTAATGGACATTTTATACGAATATTAACCAACTGAAAGAAAGAAGAGAAATTTTTTGTTGAAGTCTTGTTTGCATGTTTGATATCATGTGCACTAAATGAGGGTGAAATTTTAATGAGAATTCACAACTTTGATCATTAGTTTCATTATTGATTCCTGTAACGTGTTTTTTTAGTCTCCTTGTAGCTATAGAGAGTGTCAGAACTCATTGTCCATACGGAATATAATTATGTTGTTCCTTATGTGTGTAGGCCCCCTAAAATTTACGGGGGATGTTAGAATCTCGTTTGGGATTGTTTAAACTTTCACTGCGAAATGGGTGGCATGGTACGAGGTATTTATTCGTTTAAGTATCCTCTTTCGGGTTACATCACCTTGCTCGCCATAAAATTCTTTGGTAAATTAGCATTATAGTAAAGACGGAATTACGGAGTCTGACATGTCAGTGGGGCACACGCACAAAGAGGACTTAAGTTAATGGCAAGCATTATTACGCTATTACGGGCTGGTTCACGTACATTCTTATCTACAGTTTGAAAGGATGCTGGGTTGTGACACAATTTTAAATCTGACCCCTCTACCATCATACACCAGTGGATAAAAGCAATAGGTCCTACGTGTACTTTAAGAAAAAAAAAAACAGCTTTTATTCAAGCAAACAGGACTGTGGGAGAGTGATGTCTTCTTCGTCGTCACCTAATTTCCGTCCTCGGGACTGATGCCAATAACTTCAAGTTTGATACTCTGATAATACTCTTTAATGTTCCTAGCAATTGTGGTTTGAATCAAGCTTCGCATGTGTGTTTTTTTTAAATGTCTAATTTGTTGTTTTTTCTTTCATAAAGAGATAGACGAGATACTGAGGACTTGTCAATTACTGTAGATCTTCACCTATATATTTATGGACTAATATTCTATGTATATCTAGACCAATGCTCTGACGCATAGCAATATAAATATGTCTGAGCATTTTTCACTTATTCTATGCACTTCGTTAGAAGAGATTTCACACATTCAACAAGTATAGGTCCGCTGTTATAGGTTTCTCGTTCGAAATTGTCTGATAGTTTAAATTGTACAATTTGTACGGTTTAACAAGGTGTACTATATGGCTGTTGAGACAACTGCTTTAACAAAGTGGGTTTTCCTGTGTTTTTTGTTGATAGGAGGTTTTAAGATGACTTCTCAACTTTTCTCATGATAAATTGCTAATGAATAATTAACAAAGTGCTTGGAGTGAGTACTCTAAATATCAAGTGGTATACATCAACATCAACATCAAGATCAACATCAAAATTCAAATTTTGTTATTCACTCCTCCAACCTTTCATGCCTTTTGTAAATGTTATATTAAACACTCAAAATGTTCGATTTACCATTTCTGAAAAGGTGAAATCTATCATTTTGAGTGTTTATTAAACATTTTGAATGTTGAATGTAACTTTTCAAGTGTGGAATTTAACATTCTAAAAAGGTTGGAGGAGTGACAATGTTGATTTACCAGTTCATTTTTGGAGTTAATAAAACACCTCAGAAATTGTAAAAGATAAATTTCGACCGTCTAAAGCAGAGACAGCAGGCATCATTTTTGTTTTTCTGATATGTGCATTGATGCTCCGATTGTTTTTTGATTGTTTCCTATATTGAGGCGAATCAGTTTTGTGATTTGATAGACACACAATGCCAGATATGTGAAGCTCATCTGTCGATCACACCCTTTGGCATTTCATCACAGCAACTACGCGGGAAGCGATATCTGGTTATCGGAGCACTATACTTATTTCAGACTCTAGTCTTGTTCTGTAAAGTTTAATCTCATCCCATCCCAATATATCTCATCCCACATTCATTGTTACTCTGCCATATTTTGTTCTTTGAAGTTTTTCTAGTTTGTTTGTTTTTAAAGTCGCATAAACATGATATATTATACGCGTTGGACATGTTGGAGTATATTCTCATTGTTTGTAGGCCTATTTTTTTACTTTTACATGCAATGTTCTTTTTTTTTAAATTATAAAGTATCATAAGATATATACATGTACAGTCCTCATAAACTCTAGCAATAAGTATAGATTGTGTACATTCTGACCTTCCCATAGCTTTTCTATATTATGCTGATATGGACATTAATATTGTTTAACGCATTTAGACAGCGATAACGAACCGACAACGGTGTATATACTGTCCATTGAATATGAGGTGGTAGTGTGCCTGTGAATTCATCTATGGAGTTCATTTATGTTCTGTTTGTATAGGCTATCACAGAAAAAGAACATGAATAGCGATAAAGTTAGTAGATGATCAGATCAACATTGCCTTTTATTCAACAGTATCTCGCCTTTTTTCTCTCTCATTCTGTGATTCAGATTCAACGGTGCACAAACACGTCGCGTTCAGACGGGACTTGAAAAGATAAAATAGAATACCGACAACGGAAATTAATTCAAATCGACAAACGTTCCGAAATACTAGTAGATCGAGAGGGATGGATGGGGGGGGGGGGGGGGTAAAAAAGAAAGAAAAAAAAGTGAGAGGGAGAGAGAATGCCGAAAGGTTTTGATTTCGATACATGTTTGCCTAAAAGTGTGACTTGAGTCGAAATATGGGATTAGGGTCTCCTCTGAATTAGAGCTATAAACACTGGTATATTTCAAAATATGCTTGTACCTTTTTTCTGTTCTTGATATGAGATCCCAGACTTTCCGTCCGAAATGATTATCATGGCTTAAAAAGTTGTTAAAATGCAAATGAAAAGGAACTATTGCAAGCCAGAAGTGTATGACTTCTCACTTGGACTCTGTCAGAAACTACATAGTCAAAAGCTATATTCGGCTGATATAGTGAATATGCAATTTTTAAAGGAAGCCCTAGTATTTCTTTAATTAATACAAAGCAACCATGGTTGCATGAAATATTGGAAAAATCTGTGCAATACTCTGAAAAAGGAGAAAGCAATGACAAAAGAATAAAAGCAAAATGAACCGTTCATTTTAATGTAATTTATGCTATGCGCTAAAATGTATATGAAGTCATTTACGCATCATCATATTTTGTGTATTTTGACATTTAATTTAGTCTTTTGCTCGTTTATGTCGCATCATTATTGTGTGTATCACGAGAAAGTAAACCAACGTTTTAAACAAAATTGCAGATTGCGTTCATTGTTAGTTATCCGCCTTTGTGAGTCTATTTGTGTATATCATGACGTTATGGGTTACTTTCACTATAGGCTTGTCATAAGACGTATTCCACTGAAAATAAATGATAACGAAATTAAAATAGAGTATAGATTTTAATTCTATCTTAGCGTCTAAAAGTGCTTACCTCCTATTTTGCTGAGTTCAAGTTTCCAGTCAGATAAGATTAGTAAGGTGCATGGACCACTTAAAGCGGAACCTGTCAACAGAGATTGTCAAATCACTATGACATCACAATTTTTATCAAACTAAACACACATATGCGATATTGACACTGATAAGCAGTCTTTTGATGTGTAAGCGATTAGTTTTTGCAAGGCCAGAGCAAATTTCACGTTCAGAGTTTCCTTTCTTTGCATGCCCAAAGTAAATACGTGTATAGCTGCAGATGGTTCAATAACCAACTATATACATACAATGCTTTGAACTATCATTATAATCATTGACTGATGCATAGCCAATACATGTATCTGACATTTGGATTTCACTTTATTCATCAAAGTCAAATCTGAGATGGTGTGGAATTGAATTTGAATAATTTGCAGCAAAAGTTCATATGAACAATGCATCTAAACGTAAAGGATAAGTAGTTTGAATACCAATATTCTACGACATTCAAATGACCTTTTCATGAGCTTGAAATAGCCGTTTTTATCAGATGATTTGAAGCTAGGAATCATCTACTGTTTGCTCAAATCTTTCTGACTTGTGTATAGGGAATTTATTCTTTTCCCCTGGAGGATTCAAAACACTTGGTACTTGAAACATAATGAGTATTAAAGTTATGACTTATTTAATAGTAATTACCAGTATACCCTGTGGTTTATACGTCATATTAACGATGTGTCGACTCAATGTCATGTTTCAGATGTTCCAAGGAAATATATTGTTTTAACTTTATGGTGTTTGCCCGAATGCGCTGATGCTTTCGTTGAGCTGCAAGTATACAAATTCATTGCTCTCACGAAATTACTGTTTCTTCCTTTGGTGTATTCTGTTTGTGTTGACACGACGTGTCATTTGCCGAAATACTTCGCAAGCATTAGTACATAGAAACTGCAATGGGTAAGTTTTTCTATTGTATTAAACACTCTCGACATAAAATCTGGATTGAACCTGCGATACCTAGAAGCATAATTCTAATCTATGTCCATCATCAGGTCCTTACTTTTCTGTTTAAACATAATAATACCCAAACCGTCCTTAAAGGGATGGTACAGTATTGGTGGAGATGAGAATTGGGCTTTTAACTTTTTGTGAAATACCAAGAAAACATTTATGAAATAGTACAGAGCATACTATTCTAAGAGGAATTCAAAGTTTATTTGATGAAAATCGGTTTTGGAATGACTGAAACATCCAAAAACAAAGTAAAACAAAGCGATCGTAAAAAAGCGTGGGTCCCACACTTTATTAGAATCGCTCTTTTTTGGATATCTCAGCCATTTCAAAACTGATTTTCATCAAATAAACGTTGAATCCTTCTTAAAATTACATGCTCTTTCATATTTTATAAGAGGTTTCTCTTTATCTCACTTAGGAATGTTACAAACCTGAATCCTCCTCTCAACCAGTACTGTACAGTCCCTTCAAAGAGTTCAGGAAATGCTTGCAATCACGAAGAGTAAGTAGCTATGGATTTGCCTTGATCGAATTGTAGGTCTGCATAGTGGTTATCTTGCATGTCTAATCCATTTTCTAATATCTCGATAAAATATGCGGCACAAACCTCCAGCGGCATGACCGATGATCCAGACGAAAGGAGAAAGAGGAAGAAAACTAGGCAAAAAGAAATCCATGTATGATACTTACTCATATTTGGCCAACATGCCTCACACGATCACATTTGCTAGGAATCAATCATGAAAATTAAGATACCCACGGGGAATGATTTTCTTATCCTTCGGCATTTTTTTTTTTTTTGGGGGGGGGGGATGGGAATGATTAATACTAATTGCTTTCACTTGCCTAAAATGTTCCAGCTTGCACTGATCCATGAGTGGCCTATAAACATAAAAGCTCGTCTTTCAATTCAATTCAATTCAATTCAAAGTTTATTTCATTTTTCGACAAAACATATAAGTTACACTTCTTTTGACAACAGAGAATAAGGTAAACAGAACCTTATGTATCGAAAAGAATGTAAAACAATTGAGGAGGACCTCAATTTTACATCGTTAAAGGTTAAGTGGCTGGATTGAGGTATGTACAGTATGTCATATTTGTTTTATTTTTAAGTGACGTCAAAATATTGGTTATGCTGTCGCCAAAATAGTCTTCAGTGTATTCGTTAGGCATACTAGTAAAGATGATGATGATGGTGATAATGATGCTGATGCTGACGCTGATAATGATGATGATGATGATGATGATGATGATAATGATAACAATAATAATAATAATAATAATAATAATAATAATAATAATAATAAGGAAAATAATAAAATCTGCAGCACAGATACTGTATAGATATATCCTACTAATGTGTTCAAAGAGTTCCTAAACTATCCAATATCATCATAATTAGTAATACATCAAAATTTTGCGTTCGTTGTTATTGTATCATTAGGTATGCGTAATCATGAATATGTCAATGGTTTGCTCACAGATTGTTTTCTTTATGATACGCATTCATATTGATTAATGTTAATCCCACGAGCAATCATGGTAGGGTAATATGGTGAGCAGCGGGGTATTAAACTTAAAAAACGACCTCAAAGGAGTTTATATACAATTGAGAAAGGCTCTTAAGTCTATAGACCTGATCAAGGGACATTATTCTAAACCTTCTTCAATTACTAGCTTTTGAAATCCTGCGATAAACAATAAAGACATTCTGTGTATTTTCGACAACAGAAGCCATCATTCTGTTACCTAATAAGTTAGTCTCAGAACTTTTAGAAAACATTCAAACAATCTGTCACGAAAACTTCGTTTACCTGAGGTAAACTGTTTATACAGTATATATCAGAACAACTTTAGATAGATTACTCTATCAATTGCGTTATATACGTGAAGCACTGTTTTATCGTTTGCTTTGTGTGTATCCAAAATGTCCTCAAAATGATGATAAAATGCTCCGCCAATTGACAATATTATGTTCCACAGACTATCGCATAATCATTATGTTAATTTTTTCTCGGGTATTTGATGAACAAACACTATTGGTTGACAGTTTTAATTCCTCGAAAATTCGTCGGAAAAAAGGCAGGTCAATTGAAGTGATGTTATGCGCTTTCTACACAAATTGTCTATACGGGCTTCACACACCTTGATGTTTCTTTTGATTCTTTGCTTTTCAATGTGTATGTACGTATAATATCCAATGTTGAGTAATCGATATGCGTTACCAGTGTAAGTGACTCAAGCTCAACTTACTGACGCGTCCCTGAATACGATTTGATTTTTGAGGCTTGCAGCTACTCTGTATAGACGCATATAATAGCTAGTGAGTGCAATATCTAGTGACCTTGTTACAAAATCAGTATTTGATTTAGATAAATGCTCCGTCTTACACAAGAGGACGTGACATGATAAAGCTGTGAGGCCCGCTTGACTTTGTCAATAACCCCACGATCACCCGTTTACGCTGATACCGGTGTCAATGTCAGTTTCTCGTTAGCAGCAATGTTACACCAAGGCCCTGGGGAAATAGATCTGTACCCCTAGTCTTATAATGTACCGTGGATAGCACAGTTATATCTTGATTTATTCAGTGAGTCCATAATGAGTTCCCACGTCAATATATAATAGACATTTTCATCTGGTTACAATTCTTCTTCTTATCAATATATCCTCACTACTATACAGTGTATTTAATTGTCATAATTTCACAATCAGGGCCTATTTAGAATTAGTAAACCTATCGTCTCCCTTGATATAATGATTGTTTTTGTCATTATTGATATCATTACTATTATCATTGATGCTATTACACTGAAAAGAATGATAATCATAATCATAATCATAATAATAATAGTAACCTGATAGTAATTATGATGATGATGATTATCATTTTTATCATCAAATTTATCAGCATCATTATTATCACAATTCTGTTCAAATCAATAGGGTGAGACATTTGATGTCGAAGTCAAGCTCCCGATGCTCCGTAGTATATTTTTTTTTTGTTTCACAACTATACGCATATTCCAAACTGCATAGTGGGTTGTTTTCAGTGTAGAAAGAGAATCAGGACGGCCTCAAAAGATGTGTGATTCAATGATCGCAATCCTGATCACCGACGGAAATCTGAAACAATCTCATAAAAGACTGTCCAGACTATAAAACATTGACCTCGGTAGAAATAGTAGATCAGAGGCCTGGGATGACCGAATTAAGTTTGACCAGGGAGGTGGCCACCTCCCTGGTTTGACAGATCCACCCGGCAAGCCTCACATCCTCTTTTCGTAAATTTTACCTCAAAAAGAAGAAGAAGAAAAAATTTCCCTAACTCTCAGTGCAAAGTGAATGACGAGCAATGTAAATGACAGTATGGATATCTTGCTTGCCGTCAGCATAGATAATGAGAGTAGCTATGTGACAATAGACACGTTTATCGCATCCATTGTAGGGAACTTATGACCTATCTTTGATGATAAAATGCAACCCTGTCTGTGCACATAGTGAACTTTGCTCCTGTCAGTGTCGCGATCACGAAAAAGTCTTGACACCGTCCCATCTAATTTACTTCATGATTATCGAATCAATTAGGGTACAGAACAGAGAGGGACCATGATGTAACCTTCAACTCACGACGAGTCGCTTGATTTCCTCTGATAACTACTGACAGCCTGTTTGCATAGTTTAAGAAATGTCAATAGTTACTTTGAGATGTTGGTCCAAAGAGCAATAATCCTTCCATGTCTAGGTCCTTCAAGATTGATCATCAAGGTCATATAACGTCAGCAAGAAAAATCAAAGAAATGGTAGATGATAAAAAGAGAGGTATATTGTTAGCCTTATTTTTTCCCTGTTAAATTATGTGTTTTCATAAAGTTGACGCTAAAAATATAGGGCTTAGAGTATAGGTCCTACAGTCAATAACCAATAGTTATTAACGAACAAACAGAACGATAGTTTCATAAAAATTGAACATAATAGAATGATAGTGGAATTGTAAGATTTATGAACGGTGACATTTTTAGTAGGTCTACGTAATTGCGAATTATGTATGACAGCGTATGATGGTTTCAAACACCTCATCTTTACTATAATGCACCCCCTCCCCCCATTCAGGCGGTCAACCATACACAGATTCGTAGAAATATACCCCCTTTACGGAGGGAAATGGGGTAGGATTTTGACCCCCATATACCACGGGCATTTGGAAGGGGAGCCATATTATTTTACGGAAATTTCAGGGATTTTTTCCCGAGCTGAGCCCCGAAAATATAACCCTTTCCCGAAAAATCGGGAACGCGCATGCGGTACGGATGATCACCTGGGGTGGGGGGGGGGGGGGTAATGCACACAACACTTAACTCTATTACAGCCTGATATTGTGAATGTTTTTTTTTTTTTTTTTTTGGGGGGGGGTCAAATTCAACTGCACTGATTACTATATGCCATCTTCTCATAAACGCTATGATTATATATTAGGTTACATTAGCGAAGTCACTCAACAACACATCAATAAATCAGTGTGAAGGACGCAGGTTTGCTTTGATTTGTAAGGGACTGATAGTGAAGAGTTACTATAGGCCCTGGCGACAGGTCATAGCGGATGCTTGGTGCTATAATACGCGTCGACATCTTGCACCTCACGTTTGGCTGATTCAGAGCTACCGAGTCTCACGCATTCTGCGTGAGACTCAAGCATTTAGGGTCTGTCTCACGATCTCACGCATGGCACCCATTTTTCTCACGCATCTGGTGGAGTTTGCAATTTGGGCCAAAAATAAGGAGCATAGCTCAAAGGATTAGAGTGATAGTTGCAATTGAAGGTATATTTCCCTTTTGCCTTTCAAAATTAGTAAAAAATAGTCACTTAAGTACCAGATCGCATCATTAAGAGCTAATAATTTAAAAAAACTCCCTACCATGGGAGGGGGACACCCTCCTCGTTCGCGTGCGCGTGCGCGTGAGCGCCGAGACGCCGAGTCATAAAGATCTCACTCATAAAGGTTTTTTGAACTTGGCATCTCTGCTGATTTGCGTGTGAGACATACAAATACTGGTATTATTTTTACAGATGAAACTTTAAAATCGCATTCTAATTACTTTTTTTTTATATTACTTTCATTACGATTATACTGGAACTGCCACCTTTTATGCTTCTTTAATCTGACTCTATTGATGAAAGTCAACTGTCTTGAAGGATGGAATGGAGATGTTCTTCAAGAGTCAGAGGTAAAGTCAGTGGATCGCCTTCAACACTTCCGCTTGCATACAGCAATCATCTTAGGTCCACCACAAAAAGAGTTTACCATACGAGTAGGTAAGTGAGCATATTATAGGCTAGAATCTCTTTGGTCTACCACTTTTCAAAGTACTACTACTCAAGCTCATGAAGCCAAAACAGATAATCACATTGTATTACCAAAAGCTCTCAGCTCATTTACACTCACTTAAAAAGAAAAGAAAAGAAACGAAAAAGAAAAAGAAGATAGCTCTATCTCAGGGGCGTCACCAGCTTTTTTTCAAGGGGGGTGCGATTTGACACTAAATGTACCTGCGAGATTCTTTTTTTTTTTAATTTGATTTAGGCCAATTGGTGCCTGTATCATCATGTACATTTACATAATACACTGTACATATTATACAATCATGTATGATCACATACATTGTTATTGGCATGTATTCATAAGCATAAGCTAAACATAGTGGAAAAATAACTGTAAAGGACTATATGATTATAACATACGGGGGTAGTGACGGTGTGAGATCCTCGGCGAGGGAGCGAAGCGACCGAACGGGGGAGAGTGTGGGAGGGGGATACCCCCTACCACGATAGGGACTTTTTGTAAAAACAGAGTATAATAGTCGCGTTTATTGGGCATTTCAAATCAAAATTCTAGGGAATTGAATATCCCTGTGAGGTACTACATTATGATTATAAAATGCGGGGGTACATTATGTGACGGTGTGAGATCCTCGGCGAGGGAGTGAAGCGAGGCAATTATTGGCAGCGAGCACCAGGCACAACTGCTATATCATTACTGGCAGCAACATCAGGAGAATTGCATAGCAATTAAATGGGAGCGAGCGAAGCGAGCGAGCTTGAAAATTCTGACATTCTACAGTCCCAAAACTGCCGTTTGTAGCTATATTTTTTTCGCTATGGAAATTAAGGAGGGGGGGGGGGGCGAACCGGGCGCAACTGCTGGCAACTACTGGCAGCAACATGAGGAGAATGGCATAACGATTTGCGAGCGAACGGAGCGAGCGAGCTTGAAAATTTAGACTTTTTACAGTCCCAAAACTGCTGTTTATAGCTATATTTTTTTCGCTGTGGAAATTAAGGGGGACGCACCGGGCGCAACTGCTGGCAATTACTGACATCAACATCAGGAGAATGGCATAACGATTGAATGCGAGAGAGCGAAGCGAGCGAGCTTGAAAATTTTGACATTTTACAGTCCCAAAACTGCCGTTTGTAGCTCTTTTTCTTGCTTTGGAAATTAAAGGGAGCGCACCAGACGCAACTGCTGGCAATTACTGGCAGTAACATCAGGAGAATGATATAGCGATTAAATGCGAGCGAGCGAGCTTGAAAATTTTGACATTATTTTTACAGTCCCAAAACTACTGTTTGTAGCGATATTTTTTTTTGCTGTGGAAATTAAGGGGGACGCACCGGGCGCAACTGCTGGCAATTACTGGCATCAACATCAGGAGAATGGCATAACGATTAAATGCGAGAGAGCGAAGCGAGCGAGCTTGAAAATTTTGACATTTTACAGTCCAAAAAACTGCCGTTTGTAGCTCTTTTTATATTTCGCTTGGAAATTAAAGGGGGAGGCACCAGGCGCAACTGCTGGCAATTGCTAGCAGGCTGGCAATTACAGGCAGTAACATCAGGAGAATGGCATAGCGATTAAATGCGAGCGAGCGTAGCGAGCGAGTTTGAAAATTTTGACATTACAGTCCCAAAACTGCTGTTTGTAGCTATATTTTTTCGCTTTGGAAATTAAGGGGGGGGGGGGGCGCCGGGCGCAACTGCTGGCAATTACTGGCATCAACATCAGGAGAATGGCATAACGATTAAATGCGAGAGCTAGCGAAACGAGCGAGATTAAAAATTTTGACATTTTGTAGTAAAAAAAAACTGCCGTTTGTAGCTGTATTTTTTCGCTTTAGAAATTAAGGCGGGGGCGCAACTGCTGGCAATTACTGGCAGTAACATCAGTAGAATGGCATGGCGATTAAATGCGAGAGAGCTAGCGGAGCGAGCGAGCTTGAAAATTTTGACATTTTACAGTCCAAAAACTGCCGTTTGTAGCTTTATTTTTTCGCTTTGGAAATTAAGAGAGGGGGGGGGGGGGGGTGGCGCCCGGTGCGTCCCCCCTGGAACCGCCACTGGTAGTCAGAGGTGTCGGTTTATGTTCATGATTGGGGGAGGTATGACCAGCGAGGGGGCGTCGATGTGACCAAGCGGGGGAAAGAGTCCAAATCTGCGCTTTAGAGCATCCCCGATTATTGTTTGTGTTTGTGTGTGTGTGTGTGTGTGTGTGTGTTTTATATACATGGAAAATTAAGGAAATAGGCCAGGTCAAGTCTTATTATTGGAAATTCAAGGCATTTTAATATAAGACTTATATGTAAAGCACAACAACATTCTACATCTCATTGCGAAACATTGCAGAGACTCTTTTTGCCGTTCGGATGTTCTGAGTACACTGCGCACATCCTGCTTATATTCAGAAAACTCTTTTTTTTTCTGTAAAAAAGCAAGAAAATCTCATCTCGGGAATCATTGGGGGAGGGGGAAGGCAAAATTATAATAATATACTTGCCCCTCCAACAATTTCATAAGGCTAAGGCTCGCACTGGGTTTCGCATTTTCAATTTGGATTGGTCAGAAATAGATTGCAGTAGTAGACACTACATCCTTGCAGCACACATACACGTACACGCAAACGTGAACGTGCACCGTACCGTACGGAGAGTAGGGCCTACTGTACGGTCGATATAGTGAACACTGCAAGATTAAATCAGTGCTGCCAGAGCCCGGGGTGCGTTTTTTTCCCCACGAATTTCTTGTCCCTGGTGCAAAATTAAACGAAAATAATAAAAAGAAATTTAAAAAAATATATTTAGCGTCCGGCGTTGAGGTCGCTCGCAGACTGATTTTTTTTTTTCTTTTTGGTCTGAAGGGGGTGCGTTCGCACCCAACGCACCCCCCCCCCCCCCCCCCCCCCCCTGGTGACGCCCATGTATCTAGACAATTTAGTAAGGGGAAAACTTCCGCACTGTCCATTAATTTCCGTCATTATCTTTTCGTCCCGAATTCAATTCCATAGTTCGAAAATAGTCTTGATAATGTTTGTTGGTGTAAAAGTACTTGGAGCTACAATCGTGGCCAGAGTACTAATTAGGCCTATATTACTGAGTATACTGGCACTCTGGTTGTGGCTCCACTTGTATGCATATACAGTAATGTGTCAAACTTTTTTGATTCGTTGTCGTCGAAATTTGAGTAATCTGCGGACAATACGTATTCAATTCAAGAGTAACTATTTATAGAAAATCATGCACATCTATGCGTATATAAGTAAATTTCCAACCGAATAAGACTACAACATATGTTTTTATTCCTTATTTGTTTATACTTTTTTTTAACCTGTCGAAGAATTGATTCTACTCCAGTCAAATAAATATAGTGAACGAGCCTAACATGTCTGCGCCCTTACGCCCAAATGAACGTGCCCTGAACTCCTCAAGACAAGGTGAAATGCAGTTCTACAAAGATGCCACGCGGTTGATATACAGGTTGAAAGAACGATCGAGTCTAATCAAGTATCATCAAACATGGATTCGTCACAAAAGTAGTAGGTACAGTGACACTCTCAATTTGCCCAGCACATCATTCGAACTGTGGGGAGCTGGAAAACGTGAACAGGCAGTTCAAACAGTAAGATGATAGTCCCATATATTTACTTCAGCGTTACTTCCAATGTGCAATTAATTAGCCCGACCAGACGCTGTGCGGACGACTTCTGTACAGCGACAGTGGGCTGTAAATGTGCAATGCAATGAGGAGGTGATACGTGTAGGGGTCTAGTAAAACCTACTAGTTTAGATCTAGTGTAATTACTAGATCGATTCTAACAAAAATTGCTTTCAAACCTGTTCATGCAATTGAATAAAGGGATTGTAATCTGAATAGAGTAAATATCCAGGCCAGGCGCCGGTTCGCGGCAATTACAGCATATTAGGTAATATAGCGCTGAACACAGCGACACACTCTATACATGTATACCACACATTCACTAACACACTGCTAATCTACAAAAATCAACCGATGACATGGGCAAACACTCCAACCACAAAGTGAAATATTCTCACTTAAATACTAATAAATGCTGACATCTCGCATCCAAAACTTCATTTTCAGTACTTCTTAATATCACAGTTAAGGAACAAGGGGTCTAAGAAACTGGATTTTTTTGTCATTTTCCTGATGTTCATGGATTTTGAATAAATGTCCTCACATAGGATAGAAATAGAACTTTCGCAAGCCGATGTGGGCCGCCATTTTTTTCCGTAAGTGGATGTTACGATCAAAAAAATACAAAAAACCTGAGAAAGACAACAGTAACACCGCCACAACTGCAATCCCTGTTCGTGGTCAGTGCACGCATGCCAGCCCTTTTCACATGCTTTCGTAATGGGACTTGGCGCTTACGCAACATTCGCGAGCCAAATGAAGGCATTCAGCAGAAGATCGTGGAGCACACGCTTATCGCATAGGAATTGTACATCAGGCCGTGAACCAAGCTATCACTGTCGCGAACCGGCGGACGCTGTGCTGGGTCGGCGGACGCTGTGCTGGGTCGCGGTCGTGGTCTTTTTTTATTATCACGATGGACATTGGTCTTGCGATGGTGACAATAACGTGAATTGCTAAGTGATCAACCTCTATGATATAACCTGGATTAAAGCAATTTGCAAGTTTACTTTTCAGAGTGGAAAAGCCCTTTAATATGCGGCCACAAACCGGGACACTTACTCTAGTATTGGTGGAGATGAGAATTAGGCTTTTAACTTTTTGTGAGATACCAAGAAACCACTTGTGTCCAGTATGAAATAGTACAGAGCATACCATTTTTAGAGGAATTCAAAGTTTATTAGATGAAAATCGGTTTTGGAATTGCTGAGACATCCAAAAACAAAGTAAAACAAAGCGATCCTAATGAAAGGTGGGTCCCGCTTTTTATTAGGAATGCTCTTTTTTCTTTTTTCTTTTTTGATATCTCGGCCATTTTAATACTGATTTTCATCAAATAAACGTTAAATCCTTCTTGGAATTACATGCTCTTTCATATTTCATGAGATGTTTCTCATTATCTCACCAAAAATATTAGAAACCTTAGGTCTCAACCAAAACTATATGCTCCCTTTATTTAATGAATTTTCATGCAACTTCTGGCTCATCAGACAGAGATCTAGATCTATACAACTTCTGGTTGGTGCTAGTTGGTTCTATAACTTGTTTGGTTGTCTCGCAGTATTTTTATGCCTCCGCCAACAGAGTGGCCGGAGGCATTATGTTTTCGGGTCGTACGTCCGTCCTGTTTTGTTTTTGTCGATATCTCAAGAACCATGTGGTGGTTTTACATCAAACTTGGTATGAGGGTGTATCCTGGGGGGATAATACTTTGTTTGGATTTTAGGGTCACGGGGTCAAAGGTCAAAGGTCACAGGTTATTTTGTGAAAAAAAAGGTTGAAAATTCATGTTTTTCTCCATATCTCGCAAATGGTTCTTCATTGAACTTAGTATACAGTGTATATGCTTGTTCCAATGGGCAGTGATTATCTAGGGAAGTTGGGGGTCATGGTTCAAAGGTCAGGGGTCAAAGGTCAAGGTCAACTCCTCAAAATATCACTACTTTCCTTATATTTATGCAATGCCTGAAGGTTTTTTTTTAAACTTGATGTATGCATGTATTACCCAATATATATTCTGTGGGAAGTTTCTTGCCAAAAGGTCAAAGGTCAAAAGGTCAAAGGTCAAGTGAAAGTGCTGAATTGCACTTTTTCCTCCATATCTCAAAAGTAACTCAAGGTATCATCATGAAACTTACATATTTTAAATAAATGCATGTTCAACCTAACAGTGATTCTCTTTGGAACTGTGAGGTCAAAGGTCAAAGGCCAGGTTTAGATAATGCTATTTTCCCATTTGATACTGAAATTATACTTTTTCTCAATACCTTGAAAATTACTCAATGGGCAATTCCGCGGTTAGTAACGTTACATTTGAACAAATTTAGATATTTGTTTTTACTACAAAATTACCATTTATTCATTTCAAGCCAAAATTATGTCAAAAACATGTTCATCATTCCCAGGTTTATGATACAGAAAAGAATGAATACAATCCAAGAAATAATAGCATTGCTATGGCAACTTAAAGGGCTGGTTAGTAACGTTACGAAAAAAGGACATGACAAAAAAATCAATGTCTTGTAACAAAAAGTGTGCAAAAATTCAAGTTACTTCAAACAAAGTGTTACATTAATATCAATTATTGCATCATGACAAATGTTCACACAATGTTTTTTAGCAGTTCGACCAATAATTTCTTAGCTAGACCCCCAAAAGCATGGTTAGTAACGTTACGGTTAGTAACGTTACATTTGTCCGGAGTAATTCCGCAGGTCATTTCACCCTTTTGTAATTGACAAAATGTCACATGACTTCTGGAGTATTTAAATGTATTTATCTTTTAGCCTTTAGCAAAACTTTGAGGAAAAAATTTCAAAGGAACCCACTGTAATTTGCATTTAAGTGAATTTCAGCATCCCCAGTCCCACATGTACATTTTAAATGATGGTTATAGATCTCGCGAAATCAATCAATACGAAAGATAAAATCTACTGAATTTGAAAGACCTTAATGATTGGTGAACATCCATGGCATTAGTTGATACCTAGATTAAAGAGTAAGATAAAGAGGCACATTTCTTTTATCCATGTCATGTCCACCTAACTGCGGAATTGCCCCAATGCATAAACTTATAAAAGTGTCAAAAGTCAAGTAAAAATCATCAGTTCCTCAAATACCTGCATTCTGACATTTTAATCATTCATCCAATTGAACCTAGTTCTAGGAAAGTGAACATTCAGCACATTTGTGTCAAACCTGTCATTTTGATATTTTGCCAATTGTGTGAAACTGTCATCACACATTGTCAAGACATTGTACTATAGACCTATTAGGAGAACCATGCATTATGGCGGAGGCATATCAGTCGCCGTAGCGATATATCTAGTTATTTATGGTGATGTTGGTGACATCTGTTTCAATAGTTCAAGGCTGCTTGTTCTGGTGCTGGTGAATTCCTTTTTCATTATCACTGATTATTGTACCATACACATTCTGGTCAACAGTCTAGATGTCTTTTGCTAATGAGAATACTAATTTAGTTATTATTGTTTTGAAACTAAAGTTTCCGCTTCCATTCTGAATTGTCAGAATTCTGTCCCATTATACATGTAGCAGTGTTGCAGTGTTCCTGTCTGTCTGAGTTGCAATTAAAGTGAGGCAGTCCTCACGAATTAAAAAAAAATATGTTGTTGTTGGTACCTCAAATGAACTACTTTCACCAAAAACAAACTTTCAAATCACCAGATAAGCTCGTAATTTTTTGTTGAAAAAGTGTGAAACTGCATGGTGAATATGCTAATGAGCAAGTCTTGGCGGAGAGTCCCACGTCACCGAGGCACAACTCTTCCCAGCCGTGTTCTGCTCGTTATGCGTACGCCAATTGTAAATGGTAATCTTCGGACTGAACGCCAAACTCAGCTAGACGGAGCACTGTATACACAAAGAGCTTTTCCCCAGTAACTGGTGGGGAGGAGAAAAATCTCTTTGTGTGTACATAAGTATGATAAGAATTCGCGCGTGAGAGTGGTTTGTACGCAAAGTAGTATGCAACACGGACAGAAGCTAGAAAAGGACCGTGCCTATTTGATGTCAAGTACATGGTATATTTGATTTTAAAGATATATATAGATGTATGTTTACAATATTGATTTACATGAATTATATTTAACTAAGCTTGAAATATTTTGTGTAAAATAATAAAATCACACATTTTCACATTTTATGATAAAATTACAACTGATCATTTGAACACTTGAATTGGTCTTTAGAGGCACGCCTGTCAACTTGAGAGTAGGGCATCAACGACGTAGGATCTTTTTACAGGCTCTTACATGATCGCCTGCAGGAATTATTTGTCAAAAATCGCGTACGGAGACAGTTTTTAATTTCCACGTGTATAAACTGGTGAAAGGTTATATTATTTACTGTTCTTAATTATCAGTATAGTGAAAATCTCAGGACTGCCTCCCTTTAAGCATTTCATTGCCTCTATAGATGAATGATTAAATGTACCATTTTTATTCATATATAGGGTATTCTTATAGTATGCAGGCTCCACACTACTTTAGTTCTAAAGTTGGTTCTATTATTTCACATGCTATGAAATAATGATGTGAGTTCTTGTTCTGTATAATGCCACAAGAATCGCGGGAAACCGAGTACATTATTTGCCATTAACAACCCTTTTCTCTTTTTGTAAAATTGTGGAAGTGTTGAAGTGAGCTCTAATTGATGTGATTTACTCTGTATTATTTTACTTATTATAGAAAACCATGGTAAATATTAGCAGTGAGGGCAAAGAGTAGATTTTTTTTTAATTGTAAATAGCACTTAGTTCCAGAGAAAACCATTTTCATGTGTGTCTAAATTTTTAGTTCAATCCCTTTCCCATCACCACCCCATTCTGCAGGCCTGTAAATTTGATGACTTGTACTCATGGCAGAGGAATGAATCGAAAGAAGATCAGTTTGTCTTGCATGACGGGCCACCCTATGCCAATGGAGACCCACATGTTGGGCATGCCCTCAACAAGGTAAGAACTACATTTGTATATAAATTGGATTCTCAAACTTCTCTAATTAGGTAAAATATGGGTGTTTCATAGCTTCTCTAAGTTTCAGGCATTAGATTTTGAATGGCATGAGGGAGAAGTCTTACCTACTGTGAGGGGCATGACTGGTTTATAGGCCGCAGGGGATCATTTTCAGGTGCACATCACGAGACTGACACCCACAAGTCATACAGCCCACGAGTCATACAGCTCGCAAGTCATACAGCCCATGAGTTTGACACTAAGCAAACAAGGCCCACGAGACCAACACATTAAGCCCCGTATTGTATCTTCTGAAATTGTGGGCTGTTTTTACCTAGTGTCGAACTCGTTGGCTTTATTTGCCAAGTGTAGAACTAATGGGTTGTCTGACTCGTGAGCTGTAGGACTCATGGACCTGTTTGCAATGTCGAACTCGTGGACTGTATTACTCATGGATGTTGGTCTCGTGGGATGACCTCTCATTTTCAGATGTAAACCTGTTGTATGATCCCTGCGAGCACATGAAATCATGCATGACTCAATCTATATAAAAGCAGTCAATATCATTTTTCGTTCAACTGTGATGATTTAGCATCATCTTAAGGTTGTTGAAATGTTTAAAATTAATTGATAGTGCTACTGATTTCAGAATTCTTACATACAAATCAATAAGATGTGAAGCCAGGATATGGAATTAGGGATTATTACCTCAACACTGTTATCTGCTTCTGTAGATACTGAAGGACATCATCAACCGCTACAAGCTGATGCAAGGCTACAAGGTGCACTACGTGCCAGGATGGGACTGCCACGGCCTGCCCATAGAGCTCAAAGCACTGACTGAGTCGCAGGAAGACTTTCGCAAGCTATCGCCTCAGGATATAAGATGTAGAGGTGATTGGATGACTTGAAGCCTTGGAGTGGGTTATTGCAGAAATTAGTGAATGAGTGGATTAATGAATAAGGAAAGAAAGAGGTGAATGAATGAATGAATGAATGAATGAATGAATGAGTGAATGAAGAAATGAATGAATGAATGAATGAATGAATGAATGAATGAGGTGGATGGATGAATACTGTATCTTCCAAAGGACAACATAGTATTAGTAACATACCAAAACATAGTTTGTCAATATCATAAACACCTAGTGTTTCAGTGGTTCACAGTGAAAACCTAGAATTGCTTTTCAGTTTTTAATCTTTTGTCATGCCTGTGTAACGGAAGCGAGTCATAGGCATCACTTCTCTGTCTTTGTTTTTGTTTTTGTCATCAACAATTTGGTGTACTCTCTATAACTTTCCACAGCTTTGAGCTATGACCTCCAAATGCACACCACCTGATTCAAAATCTGAAAATGCCATTCAAGTTCAAATGTGGGTGAAATCTGACAATGGTCGAAAGGTCAATGAACTTTCCCTGATAAGCACTGAACTCTCAATTTTGTGATCTACTCTCAGTAACTTTTGATGTGTTCGAGCTATGACCACGAAACTCACAACACAAGTAGGACACCTAAAGATGCGGGTTATGTACGAAAATCGGTGAAGTCCGACAAGTTCAATGGTCAAATGGTCAATGAATTGGGTTGATAAGCACTGTACACATAGTATGATGGTGTACTCTCAATAACTTTCCACAGTGTTGAGCTATGACCACAAAATTCACACCACGGGTACGTCACATAAAGTTGCAGATCAAGTTTGAATATTAGTGAATTCTGGCATGTTCAAAGGTCAATGAACTTTATCTGATAAACACTCTATGCATAGCATTTTTATATACTCTCAATAACTTTCCACAGCTTTGAGCTACAACCACTAAATTCACACCATAGGTCCATCACCTATAGATGCCAGTCAAGTTGGAATATTACTGAATTTGGGAAAGGTCGATGAACTTACATTGAAAAACAATCTAATCAATAACTATGATAATCCTTTAAGTAGGCAATGAGACATCACTTGACATTTGCCTTGTTTTTGTTTTTGTTTTCTTCTGGGGGGGGGGGGGAGTTGCAGTGGGATATTGAAGCCATTGCTAAACAAACATTTTGTTTCAAATTCAACATGCTTTCACTTTTCTAGTATGATGAAAGAGCACTTGACTAACCACTTTCAGAAAGCAGGGGGAATGATTATTACTCTTAACATATGTCAGTATCAAGTTGATGGAATGTGTAAATTTCATGTAAAATGAAATCTTATGGAATTCCTTTTATATTTCTTTATATTGATGTCCACACATGACATCATAACCTCTAGTAGTCTCCTCATCCAGTGGTTCCAACACCAAAACTTTAAAAATTCATAACTTTTGCATCGATTGTCCAATTTTCCTCAAACTTTCACCGATGTGTTCTACTAATGTTGCTGCTTTCACTCAATCTACATTTCTCTTTGGGTTTTAATTTTCTTTAGCTTGTGTCTTCAGAATATCTCCAAACCACTGTTCAGTGATTAGAGAGATCAGCAACAAGGCTATTTCCATCAGCTGCATCACATTGCTTTTGTGAAATCACAGAGTTTTCTTTTTACATTATTACTTCAAAGAACATCATATACCTTTGTGTTATTGTTGCATCACAAAGAGAAGTTAAGAAAAGTACCTTAGCATTTTGACATGCCAAAGAGTCAAATGTGAAAAACAGTGATATCAGAAATATGATAACATACTTTTTGCCAATGTGCTATTAATGATTGTTTTATTCACTTCAGCCAGAGAATTTGCCAAGAAGGCCATCAAGACACAGATGCGTGCTTTCAAGAGATGGGGAGTCATGGCAGATTGGTGAGAATTTGGATGTAAACATTTGTACTTTCAAAGAAACACCTCTTCTACAGATGAAATGATTTTTCCTATCATACTGTTTAGATGTGATATGTTAAAACACACATAATTTCATTTTGAAATATGTACCATCCACACCTGCCTTAGTGGTCACCTGTCTATAGTGGTCACCTGTCGTATACGGATACTACCCCCCCCCCCCTTACATAGTAGCCTCCTGTCCACTGTACAGTGGCCACCAGTTTTTTCTCCTTCTTGATTAATTATGTGTGTGTGTCTGTGTGTGTGTGTCTGTGTGTATGTGTGTGTGTGTGTTCCTAACACAGGTTCTACAAATCTCTAACAATGCATTTACATCAACACTGATTGTAAAAAATATTTCTTTTGTGTTTTCCTAGGAGCAATTGCTACTACACCTTTGATAGAGAATTTGAAGCAACGCAACTTGAACTCTTTCATGACATGTATCGTAAGGTGAGTATTACATCCGGATATCTTAAAAAAAAAGAAAAAGAATAGTAATATCAACGCTAATGAGTGTGATGGCAGGGGCGAATCCAGGAATTCTGTAAAGAGGGGGCGCCTTTACAAAATTATAGGGGGGGCGAACGCAGTCCCTCCCCTTTTTTTCTTTTTCTTTCTTTTGTTTTTACAAACCAAAAAATAAAGGGGGGCGCCCCCTGGATCCGCTACTCGATGGTAAAGTTAATTATGATGGTAAAGTTAATTATGATGATAACTGTCATAATATCGCTGACCACAGACATACATGTACAAATTTTGACATCACAAACCTTAAATTTTTTTTCCCCCAAATCAGGAAAATTAATAGCATCTTGTTCTTTTTATTTCTATGTTGTGTGTATGCAAAGTTTTAAGTCCACTTGACTAATGATGTAAAATAAAGAAAAAGAGGAAGAGAAAAACAAACAAACATTTTATGTAACCGGCCACCTGCTAAAAATAGAATGGCATATGCTGGAGAAAAGGATAATTGAACTTTATATCTTTACTGTCAGTTTTCATCAGGTTCCCTTGATTCTGGGTCACATAGTCCCCGGAGGATTACCTCTTTGCTATCAAAAGTAAACTTCTCTTATCTTCTAACCAGCTATGGGTTGTCTGTGATCGGCTGATAAAGACAAATAAGCTAGCTATGATTGATTATTGATTACAATTGATTGTCGTCGTATGGAACTCGGTGACAATTTGTGGAGTGTCACAACCTTAAAAGCATAATTTACTATTTGCAGATGAAAAAAAAAACCCAGCTTTAGTCCTTCAAAATAGTTCTATAATGTGAGTTAGGAATAGAAACAACCAATGTAAAAAGTTGAATCTGTATAATCGATGTTAAATATACAAAATGTGAACAATACTTAAAGTAAAATGTGTCTAGTCTAAACCGTCTACAGTTATGGTTTATTGAGAAAAATAGTGATATCTCCTTGTATTTTAGGCTTTGTTGCAAAATTGTTACATGGTACGATGTTTTGTGATACAACTGACCTACACATATGCATTAAATGTGATATCTCAAACATTATTTAAAACACTGCTACCAATGGTAAACAGTACCTTTAATCTATCAATTCTCCTGTTGAAGATATTTCAATTTTGTGATACAAAGTGAAATGTGCATGTCCTTGTAGACCTAGCAGTGGGATACTCTTGGTTGACCCTGCATGAGTTTCAATCAAGCATGTTTCTATTGCAGTAGACATACTACATATTTGATGTGCTATTATTCTCTCAATTTTGTTGTCTAGGGTTACATCTACAGAGATTTGAAGCCAGTCAACTGGTCACCATCTTCCAGGTTTGTGTATTGCCTGCATTCTGATTGGCCAGTTCCCACATGATGGCCAGTATTTCATTGTTTTGAGCATTTTCAACACAAAATTTGCAGTTCAGTTTATGCCTGGGGTTGTTTTGTCTCTCTCTCTCTCGTAAAAAAAAGAAGGTCAGTTTTGAATATGTTTTACCAAGAACCCTGCTGGAAACAATATTGCACCCCAAAGCACCGTAAAAGACAAAGACAGCAAGCAACAAACAACTTAGCACCCAAAACAATTAACAACAATAAAGCCAATTGGCAAACAAAACCACAATTTGTGAAACCTACTATTAAAGGTGATCAAAGTGGATCGAATGTTTTACCGTAGGACCATGTGCTATAGACCTTAAAAGAACTGTTTGGATGAAAGAACATAGTTGAGTAGAAATTCAAGGGGAAGGGCATATTCTTTTACTGCAAGATTAATTCAGAGCAGAATTGTTCATTGTAAGGGTGGGGTGGGGGGAGGAGAATACTCTAGCAAAAATCTAACAACCTGGTATATTAGTTTTACTTAGAGTTAACTTTCCAGAAAAAACAAGAACAAAAACACCTTTCTCAACGACTTTCAACTCGCCTATCTTTTTTCATCTCACACAGTCCTTTTATTGACCACACTTCTGGTATTTGAAACATAAAAAAAGCAGCAACCCTGTTTTACTCACTTCAGTGACCATCATTCACGTGCATTTATTGTAGTGTGTGCTGGGACTCTAGGCTGTTTGGACTCTGCTCATAATAAACTCTGGTGTAAAGGTATGCATTTGTGCCCTTGAATAATGGGACACAAATATGCCTCTCTTTTTTTTTTTGAGCACCCTGTTTACAGGACGTCTGTGCTTCTGCTGTGCCTGTTTGGGTTTTGTGCAATGCATGAGCGTTATTTTAAGAGTACAGTAATTGTGTTTGGCTACATTGAATGTAAGCACTTGCTGATTATGGTAGAAATGAATGTAAAAAATTGCAAAGTAGAACATGTTTGTACATATCTGTTTCAGTTGATGTGCTCAATATGAGAAAGTATTGCATTACAATTCGACCTCAATTATCTGGCCTCCTTATATCCGGAAATCTCTATCATCTGGATGCGTTCACGCAGTGAAGGACTTTTTTTTTCATCCAAACATTGAGAAAAAACAGTGACTTTAAACTCAATTAAAATTTCTACAAAACTCACACGATTTACCTACTACAATATTCCTGACAGAACTAACATAAATTCACACACATTATCATCGTAAAAGTAAGCAGTCATGATCTATAAATTCACCATAAGAACATGAATGGAAAACTTGTCAGTAAATCACGGCGCTGTCGAGGCCATATTGCGATCAGTCATTGAGAAAGCTAACTGAAAAATTAGGAGCGCAGACACAACACACAGCATTGTCACATCATAAACCTTGCCAGTGCATGTGCAGGCTAGCATAGATTACACCACCATTGCAGGGTACACTACCTGCCTAGCTGCCAGTGCACTGGGACGGCAGCTTGGATGGCAGCTATACATTAACATTGTGTCTCCCATATCTGACCAATTCGCTTATCCGGATGAGGGCCAGTCCTGACATGGCCGGATAATTGAGGTCAAACTGTAATTCAGAAATTTGCTTGATGTGAAGACTTTGAAAACATGGTCATGATAATCATGTGAAAATGAGTTTGAGCTTGTGCACTGAAAAAGTCATGAAAGATTGTTCTTATAATACCAAGTTGTGTAATTCATTAGCCACTTTGAATTTCGATAATATGGAACCCTTGAATAGATTTGACATCTTGCTACAGTCTCTTTCGACATGGACCATCACTACCTTGATAAGAATTTTTTACAACAAATACAAAATATTTGGTGAAAATCTGTGGTGTAACCTAATATTTGAAAACAAACTTTGCATAGTGTCGATTCTAGCATTTAAGGATTATCTGTCAATGGTTTCTTCAAATTTTGTTCTCATTTAATATTCCTGTTCGTTTTGTTTCAGTTTTATGCTTTAAGTCCACATTGGCTGGTATGGCTTGTTCATATTGTGATGGAGGCTGTGTATTGCTCATGATTATTTTCATCTTTCTGTACTTTTACCTCTTTTACTGTGAGTATCTGTATCTGATTAAAGTGATACATGTAGACAGAAAGTCACAATATAAGTCTTGATTGTCTGTTTATGTCTAGAACCGCTTTGGCAGAGGCTGAATTGGAGTACAACCCTCATCACATCTCACCATCTATCTATGTCAAGTTCCCCATCCAGACACCATCACACCAGCTGGCTGAGGTGATCGGTAAGATACATCTCAAGTAGGCCAGTGAGCATCATGCTGCATTCGCTGAAATGTAGCCCAAGAGAAGGGCAAATTGTTAACATGCAGTGTTATGTAGTCTAATCTATTAACATTATTGGCTTCACCCAAGCCAAGCTTTGTATGATACATATACATGTATCAATTATTCCAAGATAAGTTTTAAACACAATGTGCCCAAGTACTTGAGTAATAATGATGATAGTAATTGTGAGTAATATTGTAGTGTGTAATATTTACTAATTAGCTTTCTATGTGCTTTACATGCAAGTTGTGCCCAAGTCGTAGAAACGTATAACAGTGCAGTAATTAGTATGTTGCATTTGTGAAAAGAGCTAAGCCTTGAGAACAGGGTTGAATATAACAAATGCATGTATTTTTGGTATTCATGTAGATAGGGAGTTCCAGAGAATAGAGGCAGATGCTGAGAAGGCACTATTGCCATATGTTTTGGTTTTGACAGATTGCATTGACAGGAAGTTTAGCGATTGTAGACTATTTCAATGAAAAGTAGAAAGACTAAAACAGAAGACCACAAGGATATGTCGGTATATGAGAAGTATTCCTAACAAACAGACTGGCCAGCCACTGTCTCAGAACCCTTTTTTCACATCGCCCTCTTGATCTTGCAGGCAAGAAGGATGATGTCTCAGTCGTGATCTGGACGACGACCCCATGGACCATTCCATCCAATCAGGCAGTCTGTTTCATGCCGTCAAGGGACTACTGTCTGTTTGAATGTGTCGGGTCATCTGATAGGCTGATTGTGGCTGCTGACAGCATAGCAGAGCTGCAAGGAACCTTGGGTCAAGAGTTGAGGGTCATTTCAACATTTCCAGGTAGAGACATTTGGGGAGTGATGCAAGAATTTTTAATGTTGCTCACTTTTAGCCAATGTTTGAATTAGAATTTCTAGCAACTTTCACAGCACACATACACAGACACACAGCATGCATAAACTCACAAATTATGTAGAGCTGTAATAAATGGATGTGTAAAGCTTACCTCACAGTTATATCAAATGCACCTGAGGACTACATGTCAAAATCACTTTTGTTTTGTGACTATGGGGGGGGGGGGGGGGGGGGGGGTAAGGGTAATGTCATTAATCATCATAGTTTGTGCCATAAAGTTTTGGCTGTAGAAAGTTTGATTTAAGGTAAATCCTGTGACTGTTACTAAAACTTAAGATTTTTTTTTTTGTAACAGGATCATATTTTATAAATTGTGAATAGTTTGCATATGATAATGCACCTATTCTTGATTTTTTTTCTTCAATTTTCTGCCCTGATTGACAAGTGTGCTTCATGGTTGAAACTATCTTTGTCTGTTTGTCCGTTTGTCTTAGGCAAGGGGGTGGTAGCTACAGAGACAGGGTGATACCTGATTCAACATAGGAAAAAAAAAAATCTTTATGTATGTACTTCACAAGGTATGATCTATATTATCACATAATTCTGTAATGCGAGAAGGACTGCCATATACACGTAAGGGAGATGTGCATATGTCAGGAAACTTCCTACTTTTTTCTGAGGTCAACTGATGCAAAAATGATCTCATGCGACGTAAATCCTCTTATGTAGGTGAAGCACTGAAGGACTGTTCCCTTCTCCATCCCATGGAATCTCATCGTTGTGTGCCCCTCTTACCAGCAAGCCATGTGAAGATGGGAATGGGCACCGGTCTGGTTCACACAGCCCCAGCCCACGGAGCTGAAGACTATGGGGTGGCCATTCAGCATGGTCTGAGAGTAGTGAGTCTTAGATTCTGGTATCAACCAGTACTCATTACATAATCGGGATAGGCCATGAGTAGCAAAAATGACCCCTTTATGCGGGATGCCAATGTGATGACTGCTGTAGTAGTTGAGTCTTAGCTTCCATTTTGACCCTATGACATGTAGGCATCGTGTATTCAGGAGGAGGTGGGTTTGAATAGCTCAATGTTATCACTCTGTAAGGTTTTTCATTTCTCAGTATGCTTAGGATACAGGAAAGGCTGTCACTTAACTTTTGTCTCTTTTTTTTGGGGGGGGGGGAGGAAATGGATTGGTAGGGTTATCAATATGCTTTCAGATAAGCTAAAAGTTCTGGCGGTTTGGATTTTTTAACCTGTTGAAGACGAACTGACTTTGCTATAACATAGTACGTTTCCCGTGGACACCTGTCCGAGTATACTCGGGACTAGTCAAGAGATAAGTGATGCAGCTGTCCATGGCTGAATTGCATATCTGTCCATTACATGATATGCATGTCGAAAACACATCTCAATTTTCTTCTTTCTCAAAATCTGTAGGATTGCAGAGTTGATGATGAAGGTTTCTACACCAGTGATATCCAGGAAGAACTAAGAGGAAAAAATGTTCTTCATGATGCCAATGATACAGGTAAATCCATGCTTCAATTTCAATCATGGGGGTTAATTCAAATTGCCAAGAGTAATTTGATGATGGTGATGGTGATGATGATGATGATATTTATGATGTTGATGCTGATGATGGTGATGTTGATGATGATGAGGATATTTATGATGTTGATGCTGATGATGGTGATGTTGATGATGATGGTGATGACAGTGATGAAAATGGTGGTGATGATGATGATAATGATGTTAATGTTGATGGTGATGTTGATGGTGGTGATGGTGATGATGGCCATGATAGTGATTATGTGTGTAATGATGGTGGTGATGATGGTTATGGTGATGATAACAGTGATGTAGATGATGGTGATGTTGACCGTGATGTAGATGTTGGTGATGATGATAGTGATGATGTTGATGATGATGTTGATGCTGCTGCTGCTGCTGCTGCTGATGATGATAGTGAGTACAAGACTTGGATGGATGAGAGACATGAATTGTGTGCCTTCATCAAGCACTAGAAAAAGAAGGAAATTAGGACTACTGTACATGAAGAGGTGTTTGTGGGATCATGCTCCATCTCTTTGTAGCTTATCTTAAAATGGCATTGTATATGCCTTATAGAATGAACAATGAAATTAACTATTGGAAATATAAAAAGTTATCACTTTTTTCCTTCTCTTTATCCCTCAGTAATTGGCATCCTGGAATCCACCAATCATTTGCTGCACAAGGAGGACTATGAACACAGCTACCCTTACGACTGGCGGACCAAGAAACCAGTCATCGTCAGGGCCAGTAAACAATGGTTTATTGATACCTCAGCACTCAGAGATGCTGCGTCTGTAAGCTGCTTCAGTTTGTCCATCAGTTATCCTAAATTAAAAAGAATATTAAAAAATCATTTGCCATCACAGACAGAACTGTTTGACTGTCAAATATCTTGTTTAGAATAATATTTATTTCTATTTGTTTGTTTGTTTGTTTGTTTGTATATGTGGTTTGCACATCTCTACTACATATTGATGTAGTATGACAGCTTTGTCATTTATAATCAGTTTAGCTTCTTTTGTAGCCAATGATATCACCATAATACATTGTGATGAGGTTACTGCGACATGGGTGTTTGACTGACAAAGATGAAAAGGCATTCATAAGTCATTTGGTCAATATCCTTGATATGTATCGGCACAAGTTCAGAAAATTATTAACCCGTTGAGGACAGATTGATTTTGCTACAACACGCATTTCTCATTGACACCTACCCAAGCATTCTCGGGACTCGTATTCAACTGGATAAAATGTATGCTTCTGACCTACTACGTAAGCCACATATTGTATACCAATTAGTCAATGATGATAACCCTTTTGTGTTGAGACTTGATATGGCCGTTCTGTTCTTCTTTTTTTTTTTTAACCTGATACCTTTTGTTACATATGATTAGAGACAATGATAATCTTTGTCATCGCGGTCATGATGCATCAGACTATGACCTGTCAGCATAATTCACTGAGAGGAACAGTGATATTTAGATGACTTTCAGAATATAGCATTTTTAGATCAATGGAACCTGTGAATGTTTAAAACAGGCATTGTACATGGGTCCAGGAGCCACTATCACTACTATTCCGATGTGTGAGTGTTTCTACCAATCTCTTTGATCCAGGCATGTTTGGAAGAGGTGGACATGCGTCCATCCTATGGGAGATCCACTATGAGGCACCAGCTTGCTGCTAGGACCTTTTGGTGTATATCTAGACAGAGGGTCTGGGGTGTGCCCATTCCAGTCTTCTACAACAAGCACACTGATGAACCCATACTGACAGAGTGAGTACAGCTCATATCAATAGAGGGCAGTATACTGTAAAGCCAGAAGCTTTCATGAATTGGAAATGACAACCTTTTTCACAGCAGACAAAATTGTGAGTTTACTACATAAACTTGATTACATAGACAAAAACTTTGCCCTAGGTTTTACTTTCATAAATCGCAACTTCTCATGATATCTGTGAAAGTTTTGTGCACATAAAAAATTCAGGTAGTAGGTCTACAGTATATGATGTGTACCTTGTCTCTGTATGGTACTTCAAAAAAATTTTGTTTTAAAGTTTTGTGTCTTTGATGTAATTATCATCCTTAATTATCATCCTTATCAGCAGAGTGATGTAATTATCATCCTTATCAGCAGAGTGACTGCCATCACAACTGTCATTATCATCATCATCATCATCAACATTGTTATCACCATCACCACTGTCATCATCAAAATTAGTATCATTTTTATTGTGTCAATTGCTAGCATCAAATAACAACCAAAGACAGGTTTGGCTACACTGTTTCAATATGATATGACCTAATCACTACAATGATTATGACCATCACGAAAATCACTTTCATCACAATTTTATGTGTTTCAAATCTCTTTGTCAGTGGTCATGCATTGATGATTATATCTCTTGGCTTTAATAGTTGCATCATTGATCTTGATGTGTATGATGGTAGTAGAGTATTGTCAGTACATCAGCAATGTTGATTTGTCGTATGAAATAGTGATTTTTGGTGTAATATTTCAGATCATATTATCACTCATCACACTACCAAATATCCACCCTATGCACATCATTTGATGGCCAATCATAATCCTCCTTTTCTGCATATATCACAGTGAATCAGTGAGTCATGTGACCAAGCTGGTGAGGCATTATGGGAGTGACTGTTGGTGGACTCTAGAGAAAAGCAAATTGCTTCCACAGAGCATTGTGGAGAAGGTATGTATGGGGTTGATGTTTAAATCTTTTTGTGCCTTGAGTGCTGATTGACGCAGAAAACCCCATAATGTTGTACACACTGTCTAAAGTCCCTGGCAAAGAAAGGGTGGAGCAGTGTCACATCTAGGCCCTGTTTCATAAAGCTGTTCGTTAAGTTACGAACAACTTACGAGCGACTGGTGATCAGTTCTGATGTGCTATACTTATCAGAATTTCCATAATTCAGCACAAGAACTGATCACCAGTCGCTCGTAAGTTGCTCGTAACTTAACGAACAGCTTTATGAAACACCCCCCTATTCTACAATACTGGTGAACATTAAGATATCAAATCATTTTCCCGACACAAGTGCTTAACACTAACCAAAATTTGCTAGATGCAGCAAAAAAACCAAAAGCAAACAAACAAAAAACAACAACAACAAATAGATGATGCAGAAGAAAGGGTAATCCTCTGTAGTAAAGTGAAAAGTTGTATATTACATGTGTTATATTATTTTTATATTTGTTTTTAATTATATGTTTAATTATATTGTGTTTTTAATGTGTTCTCTTTCTGTTTAATCCATGTTTTCCATGTGACTATCAAAATATTTATACCCGAGATTTGAACCATGTTTTCATCTCTCTTCTCTTCATCCATACATTAGTGTGGCCTCCAGCTAGAAGACATAGAAGTTGGTCAAGACATCTTGGACATTTGGTTTGACAGCGGCTCCTCGTGGTCACATGTTTTAAGTGGTAGGATTTTTTTTTTTTCGGGAGGGGGGGGGGGAAAGGGAGGGGTTCGACTTATGTTTGTTTTTTCTATATCTGCAAACCACGTTTGATTCTTTTAATGAAACATGTTTTATTCTTTTAATGAAAAGATAATGAAGTGTAATAATTCATGTGAGAAAGCAGAATATGTACATTCATTGATGACTGGAGAAACCTTGGTATACCGTGATATCTTCTACATGTATATTGTGCTTAGATTTATTAAAGATGTATAATGTATTACTTTCAGGATACTGCATAATGCATTATGCTGGTTTACAGCTGATAGTCCTTGGAGGTACTGTTCCTTTGAGGTGGTTTACAGTCCTGCTGTCATACACCTGCAGTGATTAAATGAAACATATTTTGTGGAATGCTCCACATTTGCCTTGTGTACCAAATGACCAAAGTATGTGGAGAATGTGGAGGAATATTTCATTGTATGTATACAATGAACAAGGTCAGGAATACTTTTGTTTTGGGTTTGATTATATTGTCATATGATTATAACTGATAACAAAAGATAGAGTTGATGTTTAGTGGCAGAAAACACATCCATGTTTGACACCAAAGGATTTGCCATATCATCCTCGAGTAAAAATATATATATTTTTTGGCCTTCCTCCATGTGGTGTATAATCTACCAGACTGTGGGAAGCAAGCAGATGTGTACCTAGAAGGCGAGGACCAGTATGGGGCGTGGTTCCAGACCAGTCTTCTCACCAGCATAGCAGCCAGAGGGACAGCCCCTTACAGGTGGGTGGGGAAGTTGGGCGCACCCCAGTATCCATGAGCTAACTTTATTTGACCAGGTTAACAGAAAAAGACAGTGGAAGATTTTGAGGTATATATGCTTTGACTATCTCTTCTTTTGATGAGATGTTTCTTCTCTATAATGGGTATGTCCCTTCCAATGAGTGAATATCTGTAGGCATGCATCATGACAGATGATTTGGAATGGTATTTTTCTTTCCTCTAATGTAAATGTGTATCTATAGCTTTTTTGTACAAATGGCTCTGTATCTGTAATTTGAAGTAACATTTGTTTCATTTTATGTTGTATTAAAAATAATTGAATGGACAAAATGAATGCTAACATCATCAAACCTTTTTTTTTAAAATCTTGTGAACAGAAACAGCAGTGATTCATTTTGTTTTAGACAAAAAAAAATCTTCTTGAGAAGCATAAAGCTTTTTATATTAACCTCAAATGAATGGCAGCAATTCAGTATTCATTGTCTTTGCAAAATAAAAGATGAATTTAAGTGACAGTGTTTTTGTTTTGTTTTGTTTTGTTTTGTTTATTGCTCTTGTGTTAATCATGGTTATAACAAATCGCCACATGTTTTGATCTTCCAGGGCAGTGCTGGTCCATGGATTTGCTCTTGATGCCGAAGGACGCAAGATGTCCAAATCTCTGGGCAATGTTGTAGACCCTGACATCATTGTGAGTGGAGGAAAGGTATGACATCTGCTTGGAAATTTATGTTAACACAGGTGAATTCAAAAGATACATACAAGCCGTGGTCACACTGGCAAAAGATCACAAAGTCTTTGCGATCTTTGGTCGTCTGTCCACACTGGCAGCCAAACTTTGCGATCTCGAAGGTCTCAAAGTTTGAGTCACTGGTGCGTGTGCGCAATAAAGAAGGAAGAGTACGCTGTCTGACTGGTAATGATTGTGACATAACAATGCACACCCGTACATCACAGTGACTGTGCACTTCGCAGGCACCGCCCGCAAACAGCTGGTGACCTGGTCACGTGACAAACTTCATGAAAATTCAGTTCCTAGCATTCACGCTGTCAAAAGATTTAGATGATTGGCGGAGGGCTCGGAAACTTACCTAGTTTGAGTGGGAAGTTTTGCAAGAAGTTTTGTGGGAAGTTTGCATTCACACTGGCAAAACTTCAAGATATTTATTCAAAATTGCGATCTTAAACTTCATGATCTTTTGCCAGTGTGACCGCAGCTTGTGTGTAGCCTTTGTTTACCTAGAGTTTGTTATTTTTGAAATCATGATGATAGTTTACATAGTTTGATATTGCTTTTTGTGAGTGGAAGTGAAATGTCTTTCCCATGATGTAAAATGTATCCTTTGCAAAGAATTTCTTTAGGATGGGAAGATCATAAGACAAACAGAAGTTTTCTGTTTGCAATTGCTGTTCTCACACACATCTAAACTTCAGCTTTAGGAATGTGTATGAATTATTGAGCATGTTCTCTTACAGAAGAAGTAAAACATATCAACCAGAAGGAGAGTTAACATGTAATTTAGAGTCTGTGAGTCTAAGTATTTACACTTTTACACTACATTTATTGGTTGTCACAGATTCATATCAAGCAGTCCTTTCTTCTTGTGCCCATACAAATGTGTGCATTTCAGTAGCTCATTTTCAAGATAAGATGCCCTAAATGCTTTCCCTGGATATTTCTCCTCTTCAGGACAAGAAAAAAGAACCTGCGTACGGTGCAGACGTTCTGCGATGGCGCATGGCTGATTCGGAATGGTCCAGTCGTATCCACGTCAGCCCGGAGTTATTTGCCATGACCAATCAAACTGTCCTCAAACTCCGCAACACATTCCGCTACTTCCTGGGAAACCTGTATGATTTCGACCCCGGTCTTGAGCTCCGTGATCATGGTGAACTTCGACCCCTTGATCGCTATCTGCTTCATCACCTGTTTGAGTACGGGGGTCACGTGACCAAGGCCTACGAGGAATTTGAGTTCAGTGAGGTGACAAGGATGGCCACAGATCTAGTTCACAACAAAATCTCATCATTCTACTTAGAGACTGTCAAAGATAGGTGAGGAAACCCTCCCTTGATTGAACTGACCTGGTACGGACATCCTTGTGCTGTTTTTGAAGAAACAGCAGTTGATTCTTTCTTAGAGCCCCTTTACAAGTCTATGGATAAAGTGACAAATATATCTTTGATTTTCGATCAACTGCTATAATTCAGAATTGGAAAACTGAGTGAGGTGATCATTGTCAAGTTAACATCATAATGTATTATATCATTGCAAGAATATTGCAAAATTGTATCTCCATTTATAAAAATAAAATGCTCTGTGTATTTCTTGATACTCAAATCAATTGGGATGAGCAAATTGCTTTTTTTTTCCTTTACAGGGATATTTGCTATTTATTACAAACTTTGAAGTTGGATGAGATTTCCAATATGAATACCTGAGATGTATAAAAGATTTATCAAATGCTAGTTTGCCATATAAAAGTGTAGTTTATACAAGATAGAGGTAATTTGTTTAAAGAAAAGTGTCCACGTACAATGCTCTTTCTAGTTACATTAAATCATAACTATTTGTAAGTGAAAAAAATGCATTACATCCTTGATTGTAAATATTGGGTTTTTCTCCCTTTGAACATTGGTTTGAAATTACAGAAAGGAGTACGGGTTTGAATTGTTTTGTCAAAGCAAAAAAAAAAAAAAAAAAAAAAAAGAATTATGATGTACATCTATCTATATAAATTGCTAATGTGTCCATGTTTTATTAAAGTAAATACTTGATTTCATGTGCAAACCAAAGTGTAGAGATACTTGAGGATGAAAGAGAGCTCTTTCAGTGTTATCCAAAATATACAGGAGGAAAGTTTTGAAGTCATTGCATGTTGTGTGATATCCTCCTGATGTGTGGACAGGTTGTACAGTGAGCGAGCAGACAGCGAAGGGAGGCGTTCCTGTCAGACTGTGCTACATCACATGTTAGAGGTCATGGCCAGGTCACTGGCTCCCATAGTACCTCATTTAGCAGAGGAAGTCTATCTACACTATTCACAGCAGCATGGAGGTGAGGTGGAAACCTAGAGGGTGTTTCATAAAGCTGTTCTTAACCCGTTGAGGACGAGTCCCGAGTATACTCGGGCAAGCGTCTATGGGAAATGCGTGTTGTAGCAAAATCAAACCGTCCTCAACGGGTTAAAGTTACTAACGACTGGTGATCAGTTCTGATGTGCTATACCTATCAGAATTTCAATAATTCAGCACAAGAACTGATCACCAGTCATTCTTAATTTGTTCGTAACTCTAAGAACAGCTTTATGAAACACCCCCCAGGAGAGACTTTCACTTTGACAGCCTTTTCCTGTGATTTCTTAACCCGTTTTATAGGATGGGCTGATTTTGCTCCGAAGCGCATCTCCCATAGACACTTGCCCTACTATACTCGGGTCTCATCTTTATCAGGTTAACACCTACTGGTACTACACTTTGTTCACTGAATGGCACTCATGCTGGAGTGCTTTCTTTGCTGATTTTAATAGCTCTGGGCCCTGTTTTATGAAGAGTTAAAATTGATTAATAAAGAGGATTTCTACCATAAGGCTATGGCAGCCTGTGTCTTAAGGAAATTTAAAATCAATGATATCTTGTGATTAAACAGTGCCCTGATGTCTAGAGACTAAATTGTCAGTGAGATTGTGGGTGAATAGAGCTTATGTAATACCCCCTTTCCTTATTGTGTCACCACAGCCTTCCTGTTGGACTTAGACACATTGCTACACTTGAGTGGGCTTCCTTTTTTTACAACTTGGTCAAGGTTTAGATGATACTTGCTTAAAAGCACTGATGTAAAGCTTGGCTGGGTAGGCCAAATACCTTGGCATGTAAAGGGTTAATTGCCTCCTCTTGCTAAGCTTTCTTACCATTTCTACCATTTCCTTCTCATCATATGTGTTTGTATATGTTTGTGTGTTTGCTAAGACTTTTGTTGTTTAGGTAGGAGTTGATGGAAACATAGTTATCTACTGAGTAAATTTTGACTACCTGATCTTGCGACATGGTACAATTATTTATTATGATTTAATGGCGTGATATTAAAGAAATAAAACCGATCTACACCTGTATATGATCTGTAACACTCTATCAGAAATTGATATTCTCTATCTACCCGTACGGATCCCAGAAATCAGGTATTGCATACTAATTTTGGTCCTGTGTGCATTTTATCATCATTATATATCCCTGAGATAAGTGCAATATTCAAAATGTAAACCAAGTTCTTTGTTTTATCATATCTCTGTTTTGTTTGTGTGTGTGTGTGTTCCAGCTTGATACAGCTGCTTTTTCCGCACAACATGATTGTTGTGCTTCATTAGCGGAGGTCATTGATGTGCTGACATTAAAATTGCTTTCTGTCTTCACTTTACTGTACCAGAGACGAAGAGTGTGTTTAAGGAAGGCTGGTTTTCATGTGACCCAGACTGGCATCAGCCAAGACTTGCCCAGCAGTGGGACGCCCTCGCCGTCCTACGGGAGACATTCCACAGCGCCATCCATGCCCCTAAAAGCCGGGAGTACGATGTGACCCTGTGTACTCAAGACCCTCCTCTTCTCGGCCTTTTACGGGTCAGATTTGCAGTTAATAATGATATTATTACCTCTGCCAAGGGAGGAGGTTATGTTTTCTTTGGCGTGTGTTTGTTGGTTTGTCCGTGTGCAAAATGACTCAACAATTTTTGAACGGATTTGGATGAAACTTACAGGAAAGGTTGTGAGTGACACAAGTAACAGGTGATTAAATTTTGGATGTGATCCGGCAATTTTTGTGGATTTTATGAAGGATTTTTGATATTTAGGCAGGTAGGGTCAATGAACTTGGGAGTTCAAGCTGCGCATTTTTGAGGTTTACGCGCACTGAAGCGTGTGCTCTAGTTTCTGCTAGGGTGAGGGGTATAAGAAGAAACAAATGAAGAGTTTGTTCGCAAAAACTGACAAGTCCATATTTGCCAAATGGAGATATTTGCGATTAAAGGTCAAGAAAAATAAAGAGAATAATAAGAAAATTTGCGCTTCTTTTGACCATAACTTCAAAAATGTACCTTTCCATGTAGTGACCAATATATCATTTAAAAGGTATTATTTTGTACTTTATGACAGAGACCATACTTCAAAATCTTCAAAAATGGACTTATCGTTTTTTGCAAACAAACTCTTCAAATTGTGTCACATGTATTATATTCCAGTAAATTAGTTATGTTATATTGGCAGTAATGTAGAGTTCCTGTCACACACACCCTAAAGGTGATCTTTGATGTGTCTATTTGTTTGTCACAATGTCTGCCTTTGAATTGGAATTACATACTTGAGTTTCTCAGTAATACATCCATGCTTTCTGTTTTCTGCTTCATAGAGTCTACAAGAAGATGACACCAGCTGTGAGTCCAATCTCTGTGAGTTCTTGATGTCTTCTTTTACCTCGGTTGCCATGGAAATGCCATCTGAGACCAACAACTCTTCACCTTGCCAGATTGTAGATGCAAATCTTACACTGCCCAGCAAAGGTAACTTTGACTCACTGCTTGATTTTCAGTCTGCTGGTTTCAAGGTTGTCAGAAATGTGCTTGTGAAGATAATTTCAAATCTTGGAAAAAGTTATAGAGCTTCACTGTTGACGTGTATATTTTTCTTTAATTGAGAAACCCCCCTCCCCCTCCTCAGAATATCATAATTCCCTTTGCATATAAAATTATCTAAGTAATACATTAAATACATTGTGTCTTCAATGTTTGAATGATAAATTCCTCCTATTCTGTACCTCGTATCAATTTCCTAGTTACCAACAATTGTGAAAATTATTATCGGGACAAATTATCCCTTTTATTTCCTTGATTGCTGAAGCGATTAAGTAAACGATAATATTTTTGTCTTTTTCTTGCAGAAAACTGCACAGAGCAAGTGTCATGTAGACTTGTGATACAGCCTGCAGCTCACTTCCGATGTGTACGGTGTAGGAAGCACACATCACGTGAAGCAAACCAGCTGTGTGTACGCTGCACGGATGCACTATCAGACGGCTGGGAATGAAACTATGCATGCAACATTTGTCCCAGTCTATTTGTAAGGGACAAGTAATGTTATTGACTGATGGAGCATGTGTTATAATAAAGAGATTTTTATCTGTCTTCATGTTTTCATGACATGTTGATTGAGTGGTCGGTTTAGTGCTATGACAAGAGGTTGATAACAAGTTTTCATTTGTTTCTAACATGTAGACAGAGTGATTATCTGTAACGAGGAGTTTGAAAGCAAAAACAGATAAATGCCAGTTTCAGAATTTTGAAAGAGAAGTCATCATCAAACAGAAAAATGAAATGTTATCAATGATACGACTCTTGTCACACAATGAAATATTTTTGAAGATGTTATGTAAATCATCACATATATTTTGATTACTTTCTTTGTTTTTTGGCACCTTTAATCTCAAATATATCAAGTTGATAAAAATGGGTTATATTGGTTTTTGCATTCAAATTCGTCAAAAAAGTAATGTTTATGATGATGTGTAAGTTCGTTTGGGTGCTCCTCTCATTACTGGGCAGTGAACTTAAAGGGTCAAGGGGTCAAGTTTTACAAGACACCACACATAAATCATTCTCCCCCATCTGCCATGTGTCAACCCATTACTGCCAATTAGGTAGTTCTCCATAGAGTGAGCACATGGGACACCCGGCTTTGATGAGCTGTGGTTTGATGTCGTGTAACAAATTGACTGACCTGTCGGGTCTATTGGATATGAAAATCAATTCATGTAAGTGCAAGACTTTCTGTACAGTACTGAAAACTGAATCGTCTTTCCCTTTCACTTCATATTTACCGGGTATGCGTTTGAACAACTTAACCCATTGAAGACGAGTCCCGAGTATACTCGGGAAGGTGTCTATGGGAAATGTGTGTTGTAGCAATATCAGCTTGTCCTCAATGGGTTAATGATGATGCTATGCCATGGATGATGCCGATGGCTTGTGTTGATTCTATATTTTGATTTTGAAGTGATATCATTCGACAGTTATGTTGAACAACTAGTGAATACAATGAATTTCATGGTAGGAGAAATGCAAAGTGAATGGTTTATGTAATTGTTGACCTGCATGTCTCTTCGAACTTTGTGGGTCTGTTTGCATCTCTAAACCTGATAACAATCTAGTCCAAAGCCAGGGCGTGAAGTCCATTTGCCTCGTTCCTGTCAAGTTTGGAGTGAAGAAGATGGTGCACATAAATCAGACGTATCTCTAAATTGTGTCATGTGATCGCAGGCTACATTAGGTATATTGCGAAGAATGACTCAGGGCGATGAGACCTCATTATAAAGAGCTTAGATATAACACAACCCTATTATAACAAGGTGATTTTTGCAGGTCCCAACTCTATATACTTTATTTATTTGTGTATATACCCTGATACGTATAGTGACAAATTTGAAATAACAAGGTACATGTGTAATTGTCATGGTTTTAGGGTCCTTGTTATAACAAGGATTGTTTCTACTCAGAAAACACTGATCCTGCATTTCACTCTAACCCCTTCTTAATTCTTTCTGACAAATCTCCAGGGAACTGTGATAGTGGATTTGAAGTACAAAATGTCAAGATGGGACATCTGTATGCACTTCAAATGTGAATAAATATCATCGTTCTGTATTATTATGGAATTATGACTTCCAAGAGTCTATGGGAAAATAATGTGTCATAGTTTATTGTTTATCTAGCAATATTCACAATGGTGTTAGAATGAAAAGGGTTCATATTATTGTAGACTTGTCTACTTTCTGTAAAAAGATGTATTCTTCTTCTGTCACGAAGAGCAGAACTGTTTAAAATCTTGCTGCTCTGTTTTTATAAACATATAGAGTGTAGCCTCTAATGTCATCTGTGTCTTAAAAAGACCTACATGTATATACAGATAAGCATCCGATATTGGTCCCTGATCAACTATAGAATTCAGTCTGGTCTGGGGAATTGTCCACGCATATGTCCAGATTCTCTGCACATTTACTTGGCCAGAGGCTAATTGAAACACCATGAGAAGTAATTCATTCAAAGTCAATGCGTAATACTTCAACCTTCAAGTTTGGCAAGAGCCAGGTTGACAATGTAAATGCATTCAGGGCTTTTTCCAATAATGGTGCCCATGTGATACCATATTCATCATTAATAATTTTCAGTCCAATTCAGTGAATAAAGAACTGTCAGGTAAATTTATTTTCAAATAATAATCTTTCTTGTTTAACAATTCCACATTGAGTAAATGATACAAGTGAAAATGGTGATTGCTTTAAATGTTCCATCTGAAAAGAACCCATTCATATTTGGCACAAATAGATATGAAGATTACCAAATCCATGTAAGCTATAGACCATTGTATAGTTTAAGGAAACAAATATCTCCTTTCCAAAAGTCAACTTTGTAAGCAGAGCTTACTTTGTGTAGACTGTAATGGCACAAATCTATTGTTTTTGTTTTGTTTTGTTTTGATTTGATTTTTCAAGGGGGCTCTTTTTTATTATGTGCAATCAAGATGTGTTTGTGTGTTGTTTTTTCCTTTGATGCCTGTCTACAATATTCAAAGTCCTCAACACAGCTTTCTTTAATGATACAGTAGTTTGGAGACACCCAAGTCAGAACACAGCAAAATGAGATATAAGTCTTGAAACATCATAAACATTTAGGAACATTTTATTTCATCTTTTTTTTTTTTAATGTTCAAAGTTTTGAAGGATTGACAGAAACAGCAATATTCTCTTTTCCAATAAATATGTCTTACTTTAAAACGTATGTAATACAACAATATATCATCCATGTAAAATTATGTGTGAAATGTACAATATACATAATAAACATTGATTAAAGATCAATCATGCAAGACACTGGTTTACTTTTAATAAAAACGCCTTGGATGGAGACCAAGGGAGTCAATTGCACTGAAAACTTGTCTTGGTTTGGTCTTAGTGAAGCACGTTCTCTCAGAAACTCTTAGGCATGCATTTTCTGAAATGATTAAAAAGTGCAGCTTGTCAACACAAACATTCTCACCGGCACGAAATGCATGAAAACAGGACTTTTGGCCCATCTTTGGATGCCATGCAGACATCTTAATGTTGAGTTATAGAGTGCCCTAAACCTGCTAGGGCTAGCTGAAATTATAGTTTAAAAAGTTTGAATCCACTCATCCAAGAAGAGCAGAGGAAAAGTAAAATAGTGAAGTGATGATGGGAAATATAGTGCAATGAGCGTGCAATGAGAGTACAATGCAAGTGGATAGAAACCGCAGACGTTTACATGTAACTTGTTGGCAACAAACTGTAGACAAAAGAGAACTTAACGTTTACACCTGAAAAGTAACCTGAAAAACAAAGTCAAATCTCTCTCGCATTGTCAAATGGTTTCTTGCACTAACACAACTTTTTCACTACAGAACAGATACTGAAATACACCATGAAGTGGTTAAGGCCACTTCTCGCATGACATCAAACCTCAATGGTGCTTCTTGAACATTAATTTTTCCACTTTACATTGCACGGATCAGAACATGCACTTTAGACGTATTTGATATTCACATTCTTCAGTTGGTGATCAAAACAGGGAACGTGCGAGGGATGAGTTGCGAGTCTGGGACAGAGACTAGACAGAACGTGATCGTGCATTCACAAGTGAAGCGAGTGAGCCCCAGTTTGTGTGTATCTAGCGGAACAAGGTATCAGGAGTGCACGTACTGGTAATATGTTGCGTCATGTTTGTCGCACACTCACATTGATCGATGGAGGGGAATCCCCTGCCCCACCCACTTCACTTAAAAAGAAATATAACAAGAGAGAAAGAATGATGCACGCTGAGGGCTGAAAATTCATTCCGAGATGATATTCAGAAAATTCGAAGTCGTTTCGAGATCAGAATCAAACCTCCCAAGTTCAACCACACTCGGTCACAAATTGACACACACTGACTAAACGCCAGGATTGGCGTAAATGTTCCACGACGTCCATTCACTGATATAATAGGATCATCAGACAAGTTCACCTCCTATTCAGCCCTGGATACACAGAACGTCGTCTGCGAAATGAAAAGTGCTGATCAAGGCGACTAAATGAAGACGCCTCAATCTGTCAATGCCCCAAGGCTTGTTTTGTTGTTGTTGATGTTTGTAACAGTCGGAATCTTTATGTAAAACTCAATTTTTGTTGACAACTCTTGTTTCCAATAACTTATTTCTGAGAGTTCCTGACGATTAATCAATAATATTGTTGTCTTTCTCTTAAGCCTTTCATGACATTGTCCCTTTACAATTTGTAGTCGAATAAATGGCTTTGAAATGCGTCTGTTTATAATCTCAGGGCCAGTATACCAAAATTCCGTCGCTGTGCAAAGATCGTCTTGCTCTTGACAGTAGAAAGTTAAGGATAAGATTTGACAACGAGAGGATCGAACGCCCCGAGGATGAACAGGATTACCTCATTAACTACTGGAACGTCTTTGATCTCACACAAAGCCTATGAGGATGATAGAATCTCGTAGAGAACGGGTTAACGGAGATGAATAGCACCGTGTTTGATACGACAAAAAGAAAGGGGGAAATTGATAAATCTATTGAAACACATTGTACAGAGAGTTGTCAGTTTATACGATTTAACAAAAAAAAAAAAACCCCGCAGGAGTAACCACCGCAAAGGAAACGCATTCACGCATTGAATTGTACCAAGGCAAAAAGACTGAAGTAGAAAATAATATTACTGATAAATTCTATTTACAAGTCAAATAAAACGAAGAAAGCGAGCACCAACAACAAGCAATCATACACAAGCGCCAGTTTAGCATCAACAAAATATTAGTGCACCATTAAATAATATTTGCTTTAAGAAACTTTTGAACTGATCAACGGCAATGCCAGGCAAGCAATACAACATCGCAAGAATTGCAATAAATTGGAAATGCGTTAAATGGAAAAGAAAACCCAAGGAAATAAATAAATAAACGATAAAGCTGCAAGCTCAATAAGATTTGTCAAGGTTGTGACGAGGCATGTGTAAAGACCACTCAAGATCAAATAATTTACATACAGACTTACACAAAGTACATCATATTATGGACAAAAGACAAGAAAATTAAGTGTCAAAAACAGGGATGTAGTCAAAATAGACCAATAGAAACTCAACATCGCATGCAATCGCTATTTTGAATCATCATATCGTGATCACAAGCTGTGACAACAGCGACTGAACTGTGTAGTAATAGGAATTACACAAGTACCATATCGACGAATAACAGATAGACATCATCGTCCTTATCAGCGTTATCACTCATCGTATTCGTATTCATCACCTCACAGGATATTACTAACAACGTTCACTGTTCAAATTGGATTAGTTGAGAAGATGCAACTTTCAAGATCTCGTAGTATGCTGATACTTAAGAACATCTTGCACGTAGTCTTAGGCGATTTGAGAGCGAACGCAGAATGAGCATATTAGTGTCCTCTGCAAGTGCCCAGGAATCAGACGTTGATTCAAATTATGCTACTGGTTACAGCTCTTACAAATGGAGTGTAAAATCATACATCGGAAACATTATTAAATCACTTCCCAAGAGCACGTCAGTGCGTCTTTCTCTCGAAGTTACAGTTTGCGACAAGCCGCTTTGCAAACTTATTTTGTTCTATTGTGTAGGGCGTTTATAATACATTGTATTGTGCATTTTTCCCTCCCATTTATGAAATGGATGTGAAAAGCAGTCCAGAAATTTCAGACGATGGTTCCAATGTTACAGTAAACAAAACAACTACGTGTATTGTCAAAAGCTTATCTTCCTTAAGACCTGTCATACAAATTGAATCACCTTACGGCAGATAGACACAAAATTGCACTTGAATATAATACATGAAATACAACCAAACACGAATATCATTGCTTTCCCATTTCGCCAAAATAAAAAAAAAAGACAAAAGAAGAAAAGGTACTGACTCTGCTCTGAGGATTGGCAAGCATTTCGTCTTGTCATGAAAAACCAAAGATACTATGTAGAGTTACGACGTTTTTTGAATGTCTTTAGAGAATACAATTGTATTTCATATATTCTTGGCTTTGCGGATTTACAGAATTTCAGCAAAATAATAATATCTTTTGGGAAACCGTAGACTTTCAAGAGACCCGAATGAAAATGGATGTATGCAGCCAATGTTATACATGTAACTTCGCACTCACGATTTTTTTTTTCCCGTTGAAGGTGCTTCCTTTTCGTAGCTTCACTCGGATTACATAATGCCATATTTTGTATATGTTTTTTTTTTTTTCGATTCCCTGAACTACATAGTAATCAGACCAGACTATATGACTTTGGAAGTAAACCAATGTGATGCTATAATAGACAAGTATACCATCTGGCATAGCTAAGAGTGGAAGTTGGCTTGTGCTGTGGAGGAAGCACGCATCGCTCTGATCCTTTGCATGATGTTTGCCCTTTCTGGGTCATTGGGATGACAGATTTGGAAAGCCGGTATCTCGTCTAATGAATACACAATGCATTATGTATGCCGCGAGGCTGCGAACGAACGGAAAATATTTCCGTCACGGGTACCTGGGGATAGAATGAATGAATCTCGAAATTTGATTGCCAGGGGTTGATACAGGCGTGTTTTGTCTTGTAGGTTAATGTATGTGATCTTTATACAGCGTCAGCCTTCCATCATTAGGATTAATTTCAATAATGCATGATGCTCAGTCAAAACAGGGCTTGTGAATTGATTAGATATATAGATACATTACTGAGGAAGATGAGATGACGGGGGAAATGGGGATGGGGGGGGGGGGGGTTAGAGAGAGGAAAATTTCATTTTGGGTGGTTTTCAGTGTAACGTAATAATCACTGTTTGAGGATAATTCTGACTGCCCTTACACTTTTAATACCATGAAAAAATTTCTCGTTGACATTGTGTTATCTTCGTCTTAGTACAACTCTGTCGATTTGTGATTCACTGGGAATGCAAAGTGTCGGGCAAGCAATCTGCACTGTTCTGTCAATGGGTGAGGGGCAGGGTGAGGTAGACCCACGTCCGATGCTATTTCCGCAGTGGATGCCACATGGCCACGGGTTTCCTCAGTGACACCAGCATCTGGTTCCAGTGGCTGAGGGCGGTGCCCCGGGAGTTGGCCCCGATGAGCACGTGACCCACACTGGGGATTTTCCCTCCCGCTCCGCTCTCCGCTACAGTGATACGCAGAGTTACCTTCTACAAATGCAAACAAACGAACATAAGATGGAAAAATACATGTACATAAATATCCAGATGGATGTATAGAAAAAAATAAACGATCAATGTGCTGTATAATTATTATGAATAAAACATTATAGGGGCCTAATACAAAAACAAAAGTATATAAAAGTCGTAGCGATACGAAATAATTCAGGGCATAGTAAAGACGTGAATATGAAAGTGATTGCTGACAAATGAGGAGTAAGATAATCGGTTTTAAGTTTGGTTGACGTGCCAAAGATTCCTTGTGACATACCAAACATAATGTGTTGAAGGTAACTGAAATGCATTTGGGTAGACAATGGTCATGGAGTTTTTAAATCTGTGTTATTGCTGTTGTTGTCGGCTTCGTCGCCATTTTGGTTGTTGTTATTGTTGTTGTTGTTGTTGTTGTTGGCAATAACTTGCCTGAAGAGAGTTATTCTAAGTGCCTTGGGATTAGACTGATGGATAGTAGTCAGTCTGCCCATATGAGGAGTACACCTTTATCATCATTTTTTATGATGAATGTTTACTGTACATCGAAATGGAGCAAGTTACTTGCGTGACTGCTGTAAAAAAAAGATATCTTTCCTATGGGGGCAGAGACAGATAATATCATTGTATATTACTGACATAAAGAATAATACACTGTAAACAAAGAGCAAGCAATATAACGATTGCAATGCTATAACGAATTCAGATATTGCCATAATCTATGAGAAATGCAGAATTTCTTGTCTCTCTCTGAGTAAAGATAAAAAAAGGATTGTTGTCCACTTAAGTTGCTTGATTAATTCTGGCATGACCAAATAGTCCCAGATTTGCCCTAGATCTGATTTCTGGCCGAGTCAAGGATTGCATGTCGCGATTCATCAAGGAAGGAACGAGGCATGTCGCCAGTGGAGTGGGCGGAGGCCAATCCAATCCTCCGTACCCTTTCAGAGGGACTCGCTCTCCAGTAAGAGCCCTAAATGTCAGTGGGATCAACTATTCTGGTGCTCGGTCTGCATCGCTTCCATCATGACCAGCTCATTTACCGTCTCTTCCTTTTTGATTTATGAAAATTGCGACTTGTCAAGAAAACGAGACGAGAATTTGCTCGGATTTGCCAAGCGACGGCAAATGCTGGCGGAAAGAGAAACGATTGATTGATAATGGCCATCGGTCCGATCAAACATTAATATTTCACCCAACGCGCGGCCAGCCTGATATATATCCGAAAATTCGTAATGCACGGATATTTCCCTCGTTTTGATTTAAAGGCATCACATTCTAGTAGAAGTATACAACAAGGAAAAGCCTTATTGCGGCTTTAACAGGACGACTCGCGTTTTCATTAAATTGGATTGAAATTAATCTACAGTGATTTTTGTGAATGAATTATAAATTATGAATTTCTTGTAATGTCGGCAAAGTATTCTATAACAGTGAACGATATCTTATACACAAGATTGAACCGCTACTTAGCTAATCTGAAGAACTATTAAGAGACATGCGCCCGTGCCTCGTGGACGGACATTTCAGAGATGATTGCCACTTCTACCTCTGCTGGTGCCGTTATAATGGACCAATATAATCAGTGACCATGATTAATTCCTAATTGATGTCATTGTTAGTGTTGAGATAGTAATGCTGTAAAAGTTGACCAATGAATTGGGCTGGGTGACCAATCAAATACCCATTCTATCCAAAGCCCTCCCGCTCCTCCTGCGGGTATCCTCTCCTTTGTGACCTACCTCTAGAATGTTGGAGGGTACGGAAAACATCATGGCCTCGTTGAAGATGGGACACGTCTCGCTTCTCTTGGTAGACGTCTTCTTCTTGCTAATCTTCTTCCCGCTCTGCAGAAGGTACACTTTGACGAACGGATCTACGAGGATAACACAGATACATGACTAAGTAAGAAAGATGGAGCAACAGATCAGGGCACCGTTTCATGAAAGTTGTCAGCCCTGACAAGTTGTCCGTCTCTGACGATCACCACAGTAACAGTCAGTGACCAGGGCTTCTCATCAAAACCAAGGATTTTACTGAAATTGTCAACTGACCGACAGACCGTAAATTAATTGAAGACAAACATTCATCTCCATGGACACGACAGTATACTCACACATAACCGATACACACATAGAAAGTTATGATTATGAAAGTTGGAAAGATTTGCAAATAGATACAGTCCGACAGCAACGTTAGAGAAATAGGTAAGTACACGCAGAGACACAAGCGTTGAGATAAAGGTTCAAGTATCCACGAATGAAGCGAATAGTTGGGCAATAATCTCATTCATGTAGATAGATAAAAGGAAACTGCTACCATATATAGATAGACAAACAGACACACTCCTCATATTGATAGGTAATTTTCATGATTTTTTTTTTGAGGGGGTTTGGGGACTCGAATGAGACGGGGTGAGTAAAGAGACCGACAGAAGGGAATACGAAGACACATAGAATATTTGATAAAATGATGATGATAATGATAATGATGATGATGATGATGATAATGATGATGATAATGATAATGATGATGATGATAATGATAATGATGATGATGATGAAAATAATAACTATATTACTTCTTATATTATGATTATCAGTCTTATCGTCATCATTATCATAATTATCATTTGCTCATTATCATTATTGCTCACATTATCATCCAAGAGTAGCCTCTTCAGCGTTAGCACTGTTTTTCAAGACGGGCCTGCTTATACCATAGTGCAAATGAAATAAAGGCAAATGCTAGTTCGTTTGATTCATTTTGCTTCTATGTTTAATGCTATCTTGAATTTTTGAATACTTTGAATGAACCCAATCTTTGGAAATATAATTTCTCTACCATCTTCAATGGTAGACTTATTAACGACTGAAAGATATCATTAACTTCTCTGAGAATAGACACTCATTAAAAAACAAAACTTGTAGGCCTTCATAAAAGAATAAACCTAAGTGCATGAAGTTGTTTTGCGATTGTCATAAAGCTGCCAACTTATACAGTTGGTCGTCCAAATTGAAGGCAACTATAGGTGTTCACATCTTACCTCCTGACTTTTTGTTGTCGATCCATTTAAGGCCCCTTGCTTTGACGATAACAACCGTAAGACGCTCTGCCGTGGGTAAATAGCTGAGTGAAAACATGATGTCCCCTAGATTTTCGGGTTTCTGTTGTCAAAGTAAAAGAGACAAGATTACAAGGATAAAGATCATGGTACGAGGTGAGGGGAAAAAGAAATAGTGTAGGTAAATAATCATAATGTACAAGCGTCTCTTTTAGTGCCAACCAGGAATATCCAAAATTACTATATATTTGATAGGCCGTTTGTGCTCAAATTCATGGACCCCTTCCCTGTAACTTACTACCAAGCTTTCCAATTTATTTGTTCCTGAATTCAATTCAACACTTGAAACTAGATTTGCTTACATTATTTTTGTGGCTGCATCGGACAAGCATTAATGAGGACATAACATCGAGGTTTTGTTCTATCACGCGTGATGTTAAACAATGACAAACATTTAGACAGACATTACAATGACGGCATCAGTCCAGTACTCATTAGAAGTTTGGGTTTTAAAATTGCAGTTTATCCTGAATCCTATTACCCCAAACCTGACAACTGCAAACAATTATTTCTCGCGAAGATTGTAGAAGCACACACAAATTGTGATTATGATGATTATTGTGGTCGTATCTACCCTGGCTAGCCTCTTCAGCGCTAAAAACTGATTCTCTATACGAGGCCTTGCCAGTACAATTACCTAAGCACTGGGAAGTTTCTATCCTAACACTTGATTTATCAAGGATGTGGGCCACTACAGGTAAAACGTGTTGTCCAAGGTAATTGTACGCACTATGTCTAATTAGAACTCGAAATCTCCCGTCTATCAATGTAGGGTTCCTACTATATCAACTATACCATACCTAGACGTAACTTCACTCTACTCTAATTTCTAGTTGTTCGTTCCTTCTGTATCATATTCTATTTCATACCTATCAGTTTCTGTATTGTAATTTTGAACAGGTAATTATCAAGGACATAAGTATTTGTGAGAATGCAACACGATGTCGTCGTGATTGCATCTCATTCATGTATCATCTGATACGGTGAATACATCGTGTATGATACAGTAAGCTGCAGCGTGAGCGTTAAATTGCTTCATGAATGTTTACAGTGTAGAGAAGGCAGCAGTTCTTGTTCATGTGTTCCTTGTTTAGCAGAGTACATCCAACATTTGAACATAAATAGTATAATATTATACAATCATATATGTGCAATAGTGCATTCTTGCAATAGACCCCTTATTGTAATTGATGCTAGTGTATATATATATATATATATATATATATATATATATATACATATATATATCCATAGTGTTTGCTTTGTTTCGTTTAGTTCTTTTTTGTATTGTTTCGTCTTGTGTTAATCATAATTGTTACATTTTAATAGGGAGAAGCCTTTACAAATAAATGGCCATTGCTTGTTTCTCCACACTCTGTATTGCATAATCATGATTGACATGTTGTCCTGTGTCATTGTTCATTCTTTTTTACTAGTTGTGCAAGTTGTGGGGAAAAATGGTTTAGTCTTGTGGTATCTTAAGCCCTGTTTTAACAGACTTCACCGCGGCAACATCGCAAACGTCCGGAGAACAAAATTCCTCGCCTCGGACAATAAAATGGCGGGAGATTACAAAAGCAAGCAGCAAAACTTACCGCGACAATGACCATTTTAACAGGTAGGGTAAAAAAAAAAGTGCCCGGACGCTATCCGGATGTTGCCGCCGTAACTCTATTTTGAAAGGCTCTGTTAAAACGGGGCTTCAGTGCCGCCGCTCAGCAGGAAGTATGTGACTGGTTCGAGTCTCGGTGGATTCATATTCTTGTTTGTGAAATAGACAGAAGAATAAAGCACAAGAAAACATTATTTGATATAAAACGTGATCAAATGAGCCCCGAGATGGTGTGGGGAACTCACTTCGTGGGCGTCATTGAGGTTGAGCCAGGTGTTGAAGGGGCCGTGTAGCCACTCGATGTCGGCAAGATGCAGCTCGGCCTCGCCGATCTCTTCGTGTCTCGAGTGCCGATCGTAGTTCATCACCGTCATCCTCAGTGTGCGCCGCGGAAGATCCTCCCATCGAACCCTCATCGAAAACCTAGTTGATAATCAACATAAGAAACCGATCATTTACTTTGAGATTATCAGTAGCAGGAACCTTCTTACTCAAGAAATCAAATTCATTTTGAGGACTCTGATGGTGCTCTGAAAAGGCTTGAAATTCATAAGACCACAATGGTTATTGCTTCATTATTAACTTTAACACTAAGCATGCTGAGTATTCTCTTTAAGTCCGCATTAAAAAACCCTCATCAACAAGGGAAGTAACAAATTATATTATGTTTTTGGGCATTCTTTGAAATCATCACACGAATATTAAAGAAAAAATAATGCGAAGGATTCTTCCTTGTTGGCAGTTACTTACTGTACCAGTCTCATCCATATGTTCGTATGAAGATCGTTTACTATTACACCACCGATTTTATGGAATAGGTGGCCAGACAAACTTAGGGCACAGACAGACACTAAGCAATTTGTAAGATATTTGAAAGCTTGTCCTTTTTCGGATGTTTAAGAAGTCTTGTCAATAGAGCGCATAGAGAATCATCTACAGAGTATCATGTGCCATGTAACTGCAAATTATTATCATACAAAAACAACGTCGAGTGTTTGTTGTGACGCGGGTGTGGCGAAACGGAGATTGATGCTATCACGTGATCGTACTGAATATAAACATCACGAAGGCAATATATACATTTTTTTTTTTTTTGACGCGGACAATATTTCATTTTTATGAACTCTAAAAGCAGTGTTCCAAATTACCTCTCCGAAGCACCTGCCCGATGAATCCACAGCGGAAACAATTTGCTTCGTATTTTATTTCAGAATTTTGGCTAAACGTCACGCGCGGGATCCATGTAAAATGGTGTTTCCCCCTTACAGCTTTGTAATCAGAGATATCCCGGAATGCGCCCCACGGAATGATTTACGAGAGCAAGCATTCGACTGTAAACGACAGCGCAATCTGTCAATATTGGAACAATTCGTAAACGAATATTATAAATCAGCCAGTTTTTAATTGTACAGAATGATGAGAGGTACCAACGTCGCCACGAAGAAGAGGAAAACTCCGTAGGGATTCTAAGCCTCTTCCAAGAGGGAGAGTACTCAAGAGTATCCACCTTGTGGATATAACGCAGGGTGTCACACATAGTAGAATGATATTCTATACGATTGGACTTGATCAGATTTGATATAGAGTTATATCATTATTCTTATGTCCGTTTTCATTTTTAGATGAATACTCAATGAAAATTCTTCTGACGTCGGATGAAAGCAGCTTTACCCATCCCGGGCGACCCAGCGGAAGAAATCAGTGATAAGACGAAAGATTATAACCACTCTGCCATTTATATATCGTTTTTAGTTTCTATTTTCAGTTCCGTCCATCGCAACCAACTCTCATGGGAGCAGGGGGTCCATTGGAGAAATTAGAAATTGGCTTTTTTGTGTTTGAATCAGCATTATTGACATTCAGGATCGCGCTGTCTATTCCACGTGTTTACCTCGATATGAATTAGATCAGTTAAAAGACGTTCCTCCAGAATACATAATACGGGCTCCTGAATAATTCATTGATAATCTCCAAAGAGTTCGGCACCGAGACTAGAATGATGAAGCGAGGGAATATTAGTCCAAGGAGAAAGACATCTATCTAATCAAAACATCTTTCTACTGGATTCCTACAAATTGGCATGTTGACATCTTGATGATCCGTTTCTGAAAATAGCTCAGTTGACTTGAAGTGCATTTTTTTTTACTCACTGGAGATATTTGGTCTTTTCATTTTTGCAATAAAACATGGTTTGTAGTAACACTGGAATCAAATAAGATTTAATGATGATTGAGCTGTCAGTTCAGATTTTTTATTTCTCTCCCCTGCAGCTAGCGCTTGATGAGGCTTTTCCCGATGACATGCATTAATGTATCTGGAATTGACATCAGTATCGTCACTACTAATGCCCCATTACGTATTTGCTTGTTGATATCCAATCAAAATACAATAGATTAGTTATCCAAAATGACATATTAGATTTGAGCATTGAGAACTTTTGATTGATAGAGGGGAGTATCATTATACGGCATTATCTGATTACAAACAGCATTATATACGACATTCCGACTTTTTTCTTCTCTCAGTTCACATAATGATATACTTCCAAACAGGATTTGTAATACCTTTCGTTGTAAACTGGGTTGAAGCTCCTCCGGTAGATTTTCGTTTGACCTTTGACATCATTGTCCGGATGAAGGTAGAGTGTGACGTAAGTGTCTGAGAGTGCTGCTCCTTCCGGTGAAGGTCGGAGGTCACGGGCTTGCACGACGGTAACTATCAGGCGAGAAGGCTCGGTTGAATACTCCAGGATGACTTCTATTTGACCAACTCTGCACATAACAAAAGAGCAGAAAATGAAGAAAGGGTCAAAGATCATTAGCCAAGTCTTCTTGATTATTCAAAAGAAAATACTGAGAGGTTTTAGGTTGCTTGATTAGAAATTTTCTTTGATTACTAGGGTAAATAACCATTCAAATGAACTGACTGATTAATGCAGTGACGTGGGGAAAATCTCCACACAGACAGAACACAAGGCAAGTGCCATAATGTGTCTCGCCCATTCGCGTACAAAAAAATTGTACGCGAATGGGATATAACAGATAAAAAAGAGATATACCAGATAAAAAGAGATATAAAAGGGGAAAAATTTATGGCAAAAAAGTGCCATAAAAACTTAACATTATGCCCTTAAAGTTCGTTGACCCCTGCCTGTGACCTTTGACCTTGTGGTGACCATCCACTCCCAAAGGGACATCTACCATCCAAGTTTGGTCACGAACTGACCTATGGATCAAAAGTTATGACCCATAATCGAAACGCGCCATAAAAACTTAACATTGGGCTCTAAAAGTTTGTTGACCCCTGTTTGTGACCTTTGACCTTATGGTGATCATCCACTCCCCAAGGGAATCTACCATTCAAGCTTAATCACAAACGGACCTATGGATCAAAAGTTATGACCCATAATAGAAACGCGCCATAAAAACTTAACATTGGGCTCTAAAAGTTCGTTGACCCATGCTTGTGACCACTGACCTTGTGGTGACCATCCACTCCCCAAAGGACATCTACCATTCATATTTAGTCACAAATGGAGTTATGGATCAAAAGTTATGACCCATAATAGAAACACGCCATAAAAACTTAACATTGGGCTCTAAAAGTTTGTTGACCTCTGCTTGTGACCTTTGACCTTGTGGTGACCATCCACTCCCCAAGGGACATCTACCATCCAAGTTTAGTCACAAATGCAGTTATGGATCAAAAGTTATGACCCATAATAGAAACGCGGCATAAAAACTTAACATTGGACTCTACAAGTTCATTGACCCCCGTCTGTGAGCTTTGACCTTGAGGTGACCTTCATATAGTAAAATGTGAAACTTTGTATGACCCCTCTTCACTCGAAGTTTGATAGCAGTTGAAGCCCAGAGTAAAGAGTTATTGAAGTTTTGTAGCGTTACGGACAGACGACGGACGGACGACGGACGGGCAGACGCCGCAGGCGATCCCTTAGTCTCCCCTCACCTCCGGTGGGCTCGACAAAAAACGAAAACGACGTAGACATAATTCGAGTTCTCATAAGAAGATAAGACTACCTATTAGCGGTCCGACTGTGAGTCATGTATATGAATGAAATAAAACATACACAGGAAGAGCATTTAGTATTTCCCCGTTTGGGATTAATGATCTTTTATTTCTAAAGGTGCTGTGGTGAGGGAGGGTTCTGCTTGTCAGGTACACTTTAAATCCTTTCTTTCCCTCAACATTAACACTCTTTTCGCTTGAAAGCTAAGCCTCTCCTGGTTTGCTCGTTCTCTGCTAACCAGACCATGAGGTAACATGCACCACGCTAAACTCAAGCCATCCTATCTCATGTAGGGCCTACCCCACGCCTCCATAACTGTCAAGGCAGGAGTTCTAGGTACTCAGAGAATACGAATAAATGTTAACACGGCTTGCCATACACACTCGTGAAACTCAAACTCAGGTGGGTTCTTTTCAAGCACGTGGCCAGGGTCACCTGACGTCATAAGACGCTACTCGATGTCGCTCTCGTGGACTTTCGAGTGTGCTCGATGCTCGCGCGTTCCCGCCTCCTAAGCACTCGGGAATTTGGGTCAGCGATTTCGACTGGACGTGAAGAAAAGGTCTCATTCGGCTGGTGGTCTTTGATTCCACCTCTAGAGGCTGGCGGACAGGATCCATATTTCAGGAGAATGCATGGTTCCTTAGACCCTCATCACTACCTTTGAAACTATTAGTTAAAAATCTTGCAAGTTAACTTCCAAAAAAAGAAATGCAAACCCGAATTACCATTCTTCAGTTAGATTTTACGAATACATTAGCTTTCAATAATTCCTCTAGTAAGGAACTGCAAGGTCATAATAATGTTTCCCACTAAATCTATCAGATGGATGAATTCGTTTCATATGAGTTGACTTGGAAAAAAACCCAAACAGCATTCATTAAAAAATCATTCATTTATTCGATCATTAATCTATTTATATTCACTTAATTAGTTATGCATTTGATCATTCCTCTATTTATCAATTCATACGTTTGCCATAAATGGACGGTAAGAGAACATGTTCAGACTAGATCCGTTGCTATTTCATAAGTGCATGGCAAGTATATTACACAAACATACAAGTTATAGACTTGTCACAACCTGTAACATATTGCAGTTCACATTAAGTAAGATTTATATGCCACTATATCACACTGTAAAGAAATGTAAATCTTCAGATTTCTTTTCTTCTCCTGCTTCGCGCGCTGATCATTTCCAAGTACTTCATAAAATCACAATGGATACTGTTAAAAGCTCATCTCGTCTCACTCTTTGATACAGACCGCATAATAGTAGACACAAAATCTAACTAGCACAATATTCACGCTTAAACAGGGATTTTTCCACAAGCAGACAGATCATCCCGAGTTACTGGGGAAAACTGCAGGTCCCATCCCATCAGAGACTTATGACTCTGAAAAGCGTTTGTCCTGCGATAGCACAGAGTATCGGAATGAAGACGAGAAATGGGTAGCTGACGGATCATTTAATACCAGATTGTCAGACCCTAGAGGGTCGTCTTCAACTCGATTTGAAAATTGCCTTTGACAATGACCGCCTATACATCAAGTTCTCACTCGCTTTGCAGTGACGCAAGAGTAATGGAAGCTAATAAAAGAGAAAACATTCGGAAGCCTGGAAATATTTTGGCGTCTATGCGACTTAAATCTTAAATCTATAATAGTGTCAAACTTCAAATCAAACTTTTGAGCATTGTTTTCCTTTTCTCGTTTAACTACCGGTTATTTCACAACGTTATTTGTTGACAAAGAATTTTTTGCCGCACTTGATTAAAGTTAAGATCTTAATTCAAAATTTGTAAAGGTAGAACACATTGTCAGTACGGAGCAAAAAAAAAAAAATCACCATTGATGATAGAATTTTTAAGTTATCGGACCGTTTAGTTATTTATCAATGGTTTATTTCATCACTATTGCCAGCTGTTCTGTGATGCTTTGCTCCAAGCAAAATATGTTTGAAGACAGAGACACCACCATACTTGCCCTGCTCTGTTTTCTAAAATTGAATGATAACATATCTGGCATCCCATTTTGATTTAAACTATTAAATAAGCAGTGAAATCGATTCAAATAAGCATGCAATCAATAAGACACGTCTGCTCGCATTTCGATAACCTGGCCACGCTTGTCTCACAATATCGATCTGCGTCGTGACATCTGCAGCTATTATTTTGCCACTGACTTGGTCGCGTGATAAGAAATTAAAGACCTTCCACATTTTTCTAAACCAAAACATCGAGTCGGGGATGAACGAAATCTGTCGGATGTTAAGGGTCTTCATAAACATCGATTAACCCTTCTCCTCCTGTTTGTTCTTCATCTTCCTTCATTCATTCCACTACTTTTTCTTAATCTTGATCTTTTCCTATTAGTTTTTCATTTTTTCTATTTTATTTCCTCCTCCTCCTCCTCCTCTTCCTCACCTATTTTGTCTTCCACGATCTTAACACAATAAATCACTGTATACCTTCAACGATCGTCAAGGAAGATGAGTCCAAACTTCAAGTTTCTGCCTCCCCCCCCCCTTCCCCCTTCCTCTGACCCCTTCTTTCTCTGCCTACCATTTTGTATTCTCTCATTCTGTGGAGCTTGGGAATCTTACAATTTACTTTGTGCATTTTTCATCATTTGTATGAAAACAAAACAAAGTAGGTCGTGTCTATTCAATATTTTATTTCTGTTTTTTAGTCTCATAAAATCAATTGTCACTCCTTGTCAAAATCACTTTTAGTTTTCATCCCATATATTATTCCCCCCCCCCCCCCACACACACACACACCTCTCTCTCTCTCTTCTCTTTTCTTTTGGGCTTTACTTTGCTTGAAATTTGTTTCTACCTTAATTTTGTAATACTGCACTGAATAAACAGCCAAGAAAATTGCAGCTTTCTGCAGAGAAGCCCCAGAAGATCTGATCTAGTTTGGGTGAAATGCGGATTGGAGAGAGAGAGAGAGATGGGCAATCCCAAGAGCGCCGAGGTTTCATCAGGAGCGATTGCCACCGCCATCTGTTCTGCTTAGTTTCATTTCCGCATCCTACTCCTTTACGACGACATTTGTCACTCACTGTTTGCCTGCTTCTCCACCACTCGGGGTGTAAATAAAGGACAGTCTTACACGGACTCTCAAGGAGCTGTTAGAGACAGCCGATTACCGCCAGAGATTTGTAACTTTTTCGCGCCATTTCGATCTATGCTAGTCGCGAGAAAGTCGTGAAGAGAGAGGAATTCTCACAGGTAAATTATTACTCGACTCCATTTACTAATTTGCCGAACTGTAAGCAAAGTTCGGGAGAAAGAGTTTGATGGCGTTCACCGAACAACATTTCATGTTCAAACTGCTCTCAGAGATGAGAGGATACACAGGAGAGAAAGATGATGAAGTAGCATTTAACATTCATGATTGATACATCACAGACGGCCCCAGGGGAAAGATTCGTTATTACTTATTGTCGTCACGCGAATGTTTTAATCTCTTGCCATAAACAACACCCATGGGAGAAAAGGAAATGGTTGGTAATAAGTCATGTTTGCTTCACATACTGAGCAATCAGACAGCAGCACAGCATTAAACATAGCCTGAGCTCTTATCACTTCAGTCTATCGGGCAATAGAGTTCACTGCAGTTTTTATTGACTTTTGATTTTTGTTCTCGCCAACCTTATTGTCTTAACAGGTCAGACTCTGCAATGGATAAAGCTAGAAGCGTGCCTGAAACTGTGTAGACGCGTGAAATGAAAGTTTGCTTTTGTGAACAAAAGCATTAGATAGGCCTATACATCGTATTTCGAAATAGATGACACTGTGCCTCCTTTTCAGGGACCAAATCATAACTCCAGCTGTTTTTATCCTTATCAGAAAAGCAATTCTTGAATTTAAATGACTCTTTTCATTCCCTTTGTTTATGATCGTATTTATGATCGTTGGATATTATTTTTTCCGTAAGAGAAAAAGGGACCTTTTTTGTGCTGAAAAACAGCTTTTAGCTGATAGCAAGCTTTTTACCATGGTTAAATAAATAAATAAACAAACTCAACTCAACTCAACTCAATTGCAGCATTTTTTTCAGTTTTTTTTTTAATCGAGCTTTGGCAGTAGTTTTGGAAAGCCACAATGTTATGATATTTTAGTACACGAGAGAGCTAGAGATTGCGTACTCACGATGTAAACAAATTTTCTTGCACAGACGACTCAGATGTGACGGAGGTGAGAGACTCGCTGCTATAGCAACGGACCAGTTTGCGCATGATGGCGTCCTCGTCCACGAGATCACGAGAGTCTGCATTGTGGTGGTTAAGTACTTCCGGGGCGGAGGTCGGCTGGGGCAGACGTGATTCCTGGGCGGCAGCAGAGATCGCCTGTTCGGCTTTTACGAAGAGGTTTTCATACTGTATGAACTGGCCAGTCTCGTTCACCGGAATCTCTGTGTTCTGCGTGACCTGTGAAAGAAATATTAGCAGTGAGATCATAGTCTATCATCGGTGGGTATTGATTGGAAAAATATACAGCTTTCTCAGTGCTATTGACGGGTGCAAATGGTTTGACAGAGACGAACATTATTCTATTTTCTGGAAGCAGCAAAAGGGGAGTTGTAACTGAATGTATATTGGAATGTGTCATGACAGAAATTATATACCATTTTAACCAATGTCATCAAAATAAACGTATACAGTAATGTAAAAGAGAAGTTGGCTGTCACAATGGGAAATGTCGTAAATTAAATTATCCACCATTTTAACCAATGTCATTAAAATAAACGTACAGTAATGTAAAAGAGAAGTTGGCTGTAACAACAGGAAATGTCGTGAATTCATAAATTTAAGGCGATTATGGAGAAGACAACTCGAATATTAGAGGGCAGAAAGATAAATATGGACTTTCCAAACGACATCGATGGACTTTGAGCGTTGAAGCCTCCCCCAGAGAAATGAGGGGAACTATAAAGATAATATCAAGGAAAAAAAAACCTGGATGGCAAGTTGAAAAAAGTTGACACACACATATGCCATCATGTTCACACAAACCTTGGTAGCTGTATTATGTCCACACGGTCACGTTCTATATTTCACGGATCACGTGAACGACGTTTACAGTACCCAAACAAATTAATTCTCTACAATGGCATTGCAGCTACTGAATTCGAGTGTAACATGATGGACAAAATATTAAAGATTCTTTGCATTTCATCGGTCGGCAGGGGATTTAGTGAAGTTACTTATAGACGCACTTGGTAAAGTGCACTCTACTCATGAGTCACTTTCTACAGTACATTTGCTGCTCCACATTTGGCCCCTATGATTCCACTCCTTTTTATTTCTTTTCATGATAATTGATGGTAACGCATAGTTTGGGAAAAGAAATGCCTCGAAAGACGCACGACCCGGCCATCGGGAGGTACACACAGCGACAAGTGGAAGAGAGTGCCAGTGAGAGAGAAAGTGGCGCCCCATATGGACATCGTCTGCCTCATGGGTTTATGGCGCCATTTCCTGCCAAAGCCCACGAGTAATCATCTCTTGCTGTCTTTCTGCATTTTGTTGTTCGGCGGCTGTGGACGCTGACCGACAAATCCTCTAGAAGATTTTAGGAGAGGGGGAAAAGACGTGTGTGTGTATGTGTGTGTGTGTGTGTGCGTATGTATGTGTGATTCATACCCTCACTCAACACCCGTATTTCCTTTTTAAGGGGATAGCGACTCTGATAGCCGTGGTAGTTAAAATGTTAAGATTTACAACAGACGAGGTGAAAAGAAGATGTTTACGATTATTGGTGTCTTTAATTTAGTCAGCGGAGAGACATACACAGCACTTTCCCCTGTCGATTTTACTTATGCCTTGCTTTTAAGAAAGCTCTTGAATGAATCTAACTAGGTTGAGTCAATATCAAAACTATATTCTTTTGGAAGAAACGAAGGGGAACAAATCTTTGTCGCAATAGCAAAGAAATATTGGTCGTGTGGGAGAGCTTGCTCCCGAATAATCACCGAATAACGTTTGAAAAGACGAACTTTCAAAGATGTCCATTTTCCTTTCTTTTCTCGTGCAAAATGTTATCCCTGATCCAATGTGAACAAAACATAGAGCAATGAGAAGGCAATCTTATGGAAGTTTCGTTGCGATGGAATACCGTCTTTCTCCATCTATTGCCGAGTTTTGCTGAAAATACATTACTTTTCAATACTGACTTTCTAAATGAAAACTCCAAGACAAACACAACCCAATAACTGAACGGCCCGATGTATGTCTCATACCGTGATGAGAAAGGAACGTATAGGGCTCAAACAAAAAATTGATCACATGCTCACATGCCCCACTACAAATATGATATACTGAACAGCCGTAAATTGTAATTCTACCGTTGAATAAAGTTGCTGTCTACGAAAGAGCATCATATATCCATATCGATCGGATAAACAAATATGTCGTAATGTAGTCTGTTTCGCGGCAAAGGAGAATGAAAGATAATAATAAAAAGATGAAACAAAGGCAGCGCTTATTGCACCCCGTGCAGTCTTGAAAAGCGGAAGGTTATGATGCAGGGTTTTCATCACAAGATGAGGAATCTTTCTTATTAGGGTGTACACAATATTTTTCCTCGGAGCAGTCATGCAGACATTGAGGTGCAAACAGCTATAGTACTCTGGATCGTATCAGGACCATTACCTCCCAAGGACAACTACCCCCGGCTAAATACTGATTATAGTGATATGGTTAGAGTAAAGATTAGGGTTAGGGTTAGGTTTACGGTTAGAATTTGGGTTAGGGTATAGGATTAAGGGTCAGGGGAGGGGTCTGGGGTAATTGTCCTAGAACCATAGTCTTTGGGAAACCGGGAAGACGTCGCGAAGCTAGGATTGATTTTCACCCTGATTTGGATACAATGTCATTGGGGTCCATTGATATGATATAAGAGTATATCCTTAGAGCGTCAAAACTGCACGTTACAATGAGTTTGCAGCTATACATTGTGTGCATGAAACTGAACATAAACGAACGCAACAAACCATACCGAAACCACTAAAATTATGGACAAATGAACTGTTCCCTGTTGCTGGCAGTCAGGTGCCCAGAGGACGTAGGTGATTAGGGACTTGGGTGCTTGTACAGATCAGTCTCTTTATAATCAGCAAAAATTCTTCAACTAATGTACACAAAGTTTCAGCGTATGTTAGGCTGATTAATGCATTCAATTTGGTCATGAAATAGTCTAATCAAACACGAGAAAGACTTGGTCAACAGGCTACCACGAAAGAAGATGACAAATAAATTAAAATGTTTGGCTCGGACGTCGGAGCCCTAACTTCTCTATGCCTATCCAAATAATTATTGATGAATTCATGGTGGGCTACCGTATGACAAAATTCAAATTGATTTATCACGATTGCACACTGAGACACACAGGGGAGTATCAAGAATCGATCTGAGAGTAAATTATTCTTCAAAGCAGCAACGGGACGCTGATCTGAAATGAAGCTCAAATCTTTCGGGAGTTATCGGGAAGGTATAATAACCTCAAAGCGCGAGAGAAAATGTACACCCGGGGAATTGAAATTCACACTCTTTCTGGAAATTCGTACGCTGTCTCAAAGAAGTTCTTCACTGTGCATAAATCTTGTCTTTTAAAAACATCATCTACGGTTGTATACATTAGCTTAAATGATCTTCTAGGCAAGTCGTGTGATTGTGGTTCTCATAGCTCGCGTTTCACTCACAGAATAACTTTGCACATGGGGTGCCTGTATTTCTCTCGCGACATTTGGATTGCTTTCATTCACTGAACATTAAGGCATCAGAGTCACAAATGGATTGCATTATATAGCAACGGGTGCGTGTTTAGGCTCCTTTGGCTTCGAGAGTAACATATTCGCGAAATTCAAATGTGATCAGGCGCTGAGGGCTGGCTTGTGAAAGAGCAATCAATTTTGGCGAACATCAAATATTATCTTTTCGGAGATCCGCCGCGAGGGAGGAAACAGTTTGTATGCACCGAGTGTGAAGACACAGATCTTAGATACGACAGGGTGGAGAACATTGGATAGAAAAGGAAAGAGTGCCAAGAGAAAGAGGAGGAGGAGGAGGAGAAGAAAAGATGAGAATCCTAACGCAGTATAATGTTGGGACGATTATGATGCACTATGCAGCAAACGTGCTGTTGCAATTGTAGGTGTTTGTTAATGTCTGTCCATTTATTAGCATGCGTGTGGTTTTCCTTATTAGACCTAGGGTTAACAAGACAATGAATAGGCATCGAAACCTGGGACTACAAACCATGAAAGGTTTTGATTAGTCCGATAAAGAAGATTTAAAAGACAACGTTACGACTACAGCCAGAGCAAGCAAGGCAGCTCAAAGAATAAACGCAAACTCGTTCGGTCCACATGGTCATACAAATATTCTTCCACACAATGGTATCAACACATAGATTGGGTCGTGAATCTTATCTGCATTCTGACAATCTAGACACGTTTCTGAACTCAACTCTGTTATACGAGATAGACGCGATAGCATTGAGCGAGTCTGGCCTGCAGGCACTGAGATGAACGTGACGTCTTCTATTCCAGAGAGCGGAAGTAGAAATCATTCACCTGTAAAAAGTCTTTTTGACGTAGAAAAAGCAAGTTTCCCCTTGGTCGTCAATCTAGTTAGTGATCTGTGCCCGAAGAACTGTAAACTAGGCTGAAAGTCATCTCTCATACTTTGAACTAACTGAACTGGGAAATATGGTCTAATACCATACATATACAGAGTCATGTACATACGTAGAAAATTATAACATACCTACTTTGAATAGTCTGCACATATTTTGTTTTAGTAAACTTATCGCCAAGCCAACCTAAGAAGGCAAATCCATTGGCATTAGACATCCTAGTCGTAACGGTAATAATTTGGACAAAAATGAATAGATATATACTCCATCCAAAGCGTTGTCATACGTGATAAGTTGATGTACATTCGCCTGAAATCTTCATTTTTGTTACCGTCATGTGATACATAGGCAAGCAAGTTTTTTTTTTTTTTTATCTGACATCGCTACATTGATTGATGATCAGACTCTACCGATCTTACGACGTGTCCCATGTTTCCCACGGATTTCAAGAGCTATTATCATGAAGTTTTATCTTAATGGACACGTTGATCAGTGAATACGGCACAGCTACTATTAACGGGTATCTTACTGTGAGCTCAAATATTTTTTTTTCGCCTTTTGTTTTCTAATTATGCTATCGTTTACGTCAATATGGTCACATTTCCGTCGATTGTAAAATGTCATCTGCCCTTTTAAGTCAATGGCGATTGTTTGGTGGAAATGATGGAGTATCGACCGTTATTATTCACGGGAATTACAGCAACAAAGGGCACTTAAAAGACTATTTACGAAAAGCAAGGCCGGATAGAATGCTGTGATCTCCGAGAAAAGATTGGAAGGGGCTTTGTTTTCGTTTTTATAAACCCTTTGCCTCCGATATATCAACTTTCACTCTCCACAGATGCAATTCATGACAAATCCGATGCCGTAGGCAATGAAGTATAGTTTTGACAGGAAATAATATGCAGCATGCTACTTCCCGATATATATTTGGTTTCTTGAGGTATAAGTCAGCTGCAGTTTGGGGAAATCAAACAAGCTTTTCTTTTCTCCCATAGAAAACCAAGTTATGGATGAAAACCCTGGGGTTTATACAGAATAATTTTTCGAGACTGCATTGTGAAAAATCGATCATGTTAACGTATCCACTAAGGTATGGAATAATGAAGACATACAATTCGTTAGCATAAATTATGAACAATGAACGTCGAAGAACACATTGTTGATACACAGGAGAATAATGTACACGTCATGGCTACAGAGTTTGTGTTAGAAAGAGACTGTTGAAGTAATTTTTGCAAGAAAAAACAACAGCAAACAAAACTCTAGCAGATCTTTCCTTGGATGAAATAGAAAGAGATGTGACAAAAAAAACCCTGCAAATTGCTGTAAAGATTTTGCCACCGATAACATGGTAAAGTCTGGCGCATGCGCAGTACCTCCCGATGTCTCCCCAAACGTGATGGTGGGATATAATAGTCAGGGAGAGGGGTTACGGAGCGTTTCCTGGAGGTTTGTATTCAAGGCGAGCTACCGGGGTTTCCGTCATCGATATGACGGAGATGGGGCAAATATTGACAGAGGCTCCTGACTGGCCTGGATGACATCTCGGCCAGCTAGAGGAGAAAGCAATCAAGATGAAGCAGGAGATGGGACCAATATTTGACATTCAAAATAAATTTTCATGACGTGCGGTTCTTATTTTTCCAAGGCAAATCCCCAGGTAAGTGTTATCGCTGTTTTGCATCACTAGATGTATCTCTGATGTCGAGATGAAAATCTGGCCGGTTAAGCTCGGATGACTTTCCACAAACAGCCATATGATGTCAGGACTCACGGAAGAGCGCATCAGTCATTTCAATTCCAGGGATTATACCATCCCTGTGCAAAAAGTGGGGACTTTAAAAGCGGGAATAAACTCACCTCCTCATTAGGGAAGGACTTTCAGATAGAAAGGTCAACGAGTTGAATTGGGCACCTGAGCTGTGAGAGCCAGTTTGCGAACATGTGCCATAGTCTGCAGATTAAATCGTTAAGTGTGTTTTCCCAAATGCGCTGTAAGTGTCTGTATCTTGTGTGTATGTATGTATGACAGTTGTATGTTTGTATTTGTCTCTACTGTGACATTTGTGACGCCATTCATCAGATTTGAATTTGTATTTGTTAGACAGTTCCGATGGTTCTTTCTTTTCCAGACTTGGTGGTGTTTCAATTATGTCATGTCCTTATATTTGCGAAAGTTGGCAAAGAACTATCGCTACAGCTTTTGAGGGCATTTGGCGCCTCCCTGGTGTCCGCCATCGCTTCAATGCGTTCAGGTAGGACTGGTGGGAGGATGAAAACTCTCACCTCCCTGACATGGTGAAGTAGACCCATTTCGTGTTCTCATTGGATGCTGCTGAAGGTAGAACTGAACGCTAATGATTTCAAAATCCCCCTCTCAATCTCTTCCTAGCTCTCTTTCCGACCTTCCACATCTTTCCGACCTCCACATCTTTTGACGATTCGCCAGACGGTCAGATCCTCTCAAGCGCCTAACGCGACCTCTCCCGTACAGACGGTCTCTTTAGATTACACCCGAGAGTCTGAGCATTTTAATATCGAGGATGGCCTAGACTTCAAAGCCCCAGTCCAGACCAATAACTCCCTCCGCTGTCTGTTTGTCCTCTCTGCGAGACAAATTTACGCTTCAGCAGCCGCTAAAATGAAAGAGAAAGAGAATGGGTAAAGAATTGGCACGCTGCTACTGAAGAGGCTCCCCAAAATGAGGTTCACATTGGTGAATCTCGTAAATTATTCACGCTCCTTCTATTCCTCATCTAGCGGTCAGACTTTTAAGTGTGTATGTGGGGGGGGGGGGAGGGGGCGATTGGCTATCAGGGGGACATCTGGTCCGCAGAATTAATGGGAAGCGATGGAAACAATATGAAATAAAGAGTTCGTTTCGCCTCAGTGCGAGGTGAACAGTATCCTCCCACTATCGACCTCCACTCCCATCACTTATTTCTGAATGACATATCAATTTCATATCCGTATAATATAGCATCATTTTCATCTTCAATAAATAACACTGGCATATGATTACTGTCAGGTTAAAGTGAGCTTATAATTCTAATATCAGCATTAAGAGTCTGAGACACAAAAAGATATATACGTTAACAATTACGCATTACTTTCTCAAGTCATTTTTCACATTTCACTTCGTTGAATCTATGTTTTCTCAGAGTAAATCAAATCAGTCAGTACCAAAGTATGCTCGGAAAATAACAATCATGTAGATTGTATGAAAGTATCCCTTTTCATCGACTGGATAATGCAGCAACGCTAAGTTACATATCAGACAGATCAGCGCACTTTTCTTCAAGCTACAGTTAACCTGCATTGCATATCATTAGGGTTATCAGAATAGGATCGTAACACCACGTTTCAGCGCAGGTAATGCAAGTTATCGTACGTGTGCCTGTATGAAGCTTAAGAGACTTAAAAGCTGAGATCGCAGAATAAGAGGGAATTGATACCGACACGAAAAAGGTATCAGAAGCTTTTTATTATCATTTTCAAAGCAGATACATGATACTACATATATTTTGTAGAAACTGAACACATTAGATGAGTCAGTTATTTACAAACATACAATCAAATGAACATGGCAAAAAGACAACTGGTTAATATTTTCTACTAGTCTAGATTACCTCCATTGTTGTGTGTGTGTATGTGTGTGTGTGTGTGCGTGTGTTTGACTGAGTAATAAAAACCAGCATGAAACCGACAGTTAAGGTAAATAATCGTTCTAATTATGATGAATTGATATTTTCTGAATGACAGTACACTGGTAAATCATCTCATACATCGGAAGTCCACTACTATACCAGTGTCTGGCAATGTTACTATCCCCCCTTTTTTTTTTATTAATTGCTCCAGTCAACTTACATTACTTAAGAAGCAATTTCATTTTTGAGTTACTAGTTTCGATTAACCCTGCACTACGAGAGTACATGCACTGTATAAATCAATTGTCAGCATTTTACTCTTGACCTGTTCCCAGCACAAGGCACAAATGCGTGAAGCAATTTCACACGGTTGCCAATCTTAGAGCGTATGCACTTTATTTCGTATTTCAGTAGTTTACAAAACACAAGTAAGCCCATCTTGGTGGAGCTTGTGGTTGTGTTTTTGTCCGTGAAAACGCATGACATCAGAAAACCTGAAGAGTGAAGAAAATTTGATTATTTGTCAGATTTGCATATTGCAAAATTGACTAACGGACCGACTGATTCGTCACCACCTCGTCACCGAAAGTCGTCTGAGCTTTTCCAGTGCAAAATTCTTTCTTTTTTCGGGGGCGGGGGGATCTCCAATGGACGATCGACCTAACTGAGCTTTCATCTACTGTAAGTCTTGCCTCGAGTATGCCATCCAAACCTTGCTTACTCAACTCAAAGGATCTCTTATGCCTCCCACGAGACCACTAGAGGAAGACAATTTATGATGTGAGTGTCATAATGGTAGGTTAATTTCACTGATTCCATGTGCCGGCATTGACGTCTTGAGTATACGTGTTTATGGACGCGTGGGAGTACTGAAGGAGGACATTGGTATATAATGAGAGAAGATTAAACAAGACTTGGATTAGGTTCAGGTAATAAGAGTAAATATGAAATAAGTAACTTAGTAAGAGCTAAAACGCTCAGTTGTTGAATATTTGGAGAATATAATCTTCTGAGACTCTCGCAAATGGACCAAAGCAAAAGAGTAGCGACGTACAATATTTGTGTTAGTAATGTTTTGTTGTGTATGTGTGTGTATTACTGTGGTTGTGTATTTCTGCATGTAATGGCGTGTGTGTGTGTGTATTTATATGGATTTTATTTTCAGAAAGTGGAACACATGACTGTGTGAATTTTGATGTATGATGATTACATTATGTATTGAGTGAGATTTTAATAAACATTACGCGAAAATGTATGTTATGATAGCGTAGGCCTTCACGTCTGTCTGTGTCTGTGTGTTTGTCGTGTGGTGTGTCTAATATTCTACAGGCGTGTTTCTGAGAAGTTGATCTGCTCCTTTTTTATATATGTAAAGTCATAGCTGATGATCCAATCGATGAAAACACAAAAACAAAAAAAATTATCACCAATTCAAAGAGGGCAGTGGATTTTTTTTTTCTAAACACGAAGAAATATTTTTTATATCATATCCACGGTATACTCGTCCCAGTCATAAACGTTGGCGATACTCCCATAATTTTTGCCACTCAAGATTAAATCGCTCACGAAGCATGCACGGGCTACTCTGCTCCACGTTACTTCGGTATCCTTGCGAATCACGCGAGGTGCGTGCGGCCCGCAGTAATGAATTTTGCGCCATGCTGGCTTGATCTGCGAAGCGTGGGGTTCTGTTCCTTTAGATTCCATCTAGTGGAAACGAAGCGAATCTTTGTGTGAAAGGTTGAATTCCTGGAGGACCAAATGCCCTGCAAGTTTACTTCTAATGCAATCAACCATTAGAGATCATTAAGATCATCAATTTGTAAAGATACATGACCCCGCCAAGTTCACAGCGTACATTTTCTATCAGTGATGACGGAAAACAAAATAAATAACACGTGTTTAGGGATTTCGGGGAAACATTGTAACTTGTATTGCATTTGCTACTAATGTCAAAATGCGGTGCATTGAAGGTCGAAGAAATACACAGAAAAAGAAAACAAAATATAGAACAAAACAAACAACAACAACAAAATTAGCTGCTGCGTTAAAACATATTCTGCAATGGTCATTCTACCTAACATTCCCGATGTGTTCCAGGAAACTTGTACTTGCGTGCACGGTCGTGGCGCCTCTCAATTTCACCACGCCAGAAGCAACGAAGGAGCAATTCACCACTGACCTACTCTATTGAAAAACACACGTCTTGGGCACTGTGACCATTATGTTTCAACACATGAACACATGCACACACGCATAACACACAAACACAACCCACACACCCACACACCCACACACACACACACACATACACACACACAAACACACGCACGCATAACAAACAAACATATACACGAACACGCATAAAACACACACACACTACACACACACACACACACGCATAACACGCATAACACACAAACACATTAACACTCATACACCCACAGAGACACATAAAGGACGTCCATGCACACTCAAGAGATGGTTAAAGGAGACCTCGGGATAATTTTCAGATTTTTACTTTTGAACGACTATAAATTAGTTGTACTGAGGACAGAGTTTCAGAATTTTTGATGATTGGGATGAAGAATATGAATATTTTCAAAATTTAGAACAAATTGCAATGAACAAGGATGATGACATGGCAGAGTCACCATAAGAATGCATGAGTTGGGGCTCAAGGAAGCAGAACAAAAGAAGAAGGCATGCATAGATTATACACAGGTGAACTCGCAAGCAAGCGGTATTGTAATGGAATTACACTGCTACATTTCTGAAATATGTGAACCTGCTATGTCATCATCCTTGTTCAGTGTAATTTGTTCAAGGTTTTTCAAAGTGTTGTTTCTCTGTTCAAGAACCACAATAAATTTCACCAATCTATACACGGAGTTGTTGATTTATGTTCTACATGATGTGAAATTATGAAAATCGTCTGGAATGTTCCTTTAATACACCGTATAATTATACCATCTTTTTGGCCCCACACGTCCAAATGCGTGCAAGTGCCATTCCAAGAAATACTGAGTGCTATTTGCCTCGGCCACTTGTTCTCAAGCCCTCAGCACTGCTTCTTATCTAGCAGGTACTTTTTCGTTTACCAGGCACACACATACTTGTTCTAGACTTATGACGGCATGGCGATTTTCTTTTGATCTGAAGACTTGGTTCAAGAGTGATCTTATCATCACCTGTTTCATTCACACCAAGTGAGTATACGCCATGGCTCCTGTAGCGCATTTTATTGGCGCAACTATGAAGCTTCGACCCTGCAAACCTCGCTCTGTTGATGACGCCGAACAGATACATGCACCCACCCTTAAAAACAATTTTATATAGCACCTCCTTGTTCTTAGGACTCTACCCGCGGTGTGTGTGTGTGTGTGTGTGCGTGTGTGTGTGTGTTTGTCCGCCTTTTTCTGTGTTAATTGCGCACACGCACAGCCAGCCAAACTCACGAAACACACACACACACATACACACACTCACTGATTCTATGTCTTGCTCTACATTCTTGTACACATATTCCATGTCATACAGCATGTCCACCAACTACACGATTTTCGTCTGCATCCGACGCCACGAACTCCTCGACAGAGAAGTCATGGAAACTTAATTATTAGTCGTCCTTTTATTGAATAATCGTGTGGGAAAATACAATTGGTATATTTCAACATTCTTTCAGACATACGGATAGTGAACATTACAGTCTGAGAACAACTATGCAAATGAGTATGCGTAACATGGTACGAATGTTCCCATTAGAAAGAATGTATAAAAGCGATTGGTATTTTTTCAAGAGCAAGATGCATATATGCACGGCGCCTCTTACAATCATATGAAGACATATTAAGTGGGTAGGCTACCTTAAACTAATAAATATCCATCGTTCCCTTTGCCCAATCAAAATTGTTCAATGTGGAAGTTGTATTCATAACTATGAAACTATTAGTGAAAATATTGCAAAAGAAAATATAACGCAAATGAGAAAAATAAGTAAAGCACAATATTATAATGTATATCACGCACACACACATAAACTAACACACATAAACACACCACTTTAAGTAAAATAGAAGACAGGTACCCCCCCCCCCCCCCACCGCCTCCTCCAGATTGAACATAACTGTCATTTGACACTATGATTCCCGGAATCCCAGGGGAAATTTTGAAGATGGCCACTAAACCTCTAGAATTTGTGACCCGGAAAACTCCGCTTGGCCGGGGAACAAAAATTGGTAACGACGCGAGATTTGCCTCGAGATGCAGAGCTTAGTGTAGGGAGCATATTTCAGAGAGCCAACGAGATGAGTTGCAGAATTGCACGGATGAGGGGAGGGAGAGAGAAGGAGATAGAGATAAAGGAAGAGAAAGATAGAGAAAGCGCGCGCGAGAGAGAGATATGGAGAGATAGAGAGAGAGAGAAAGAAGGGGGCGAAAAGAAACATACAAGAGAAGTGAGAGAGAACAGGCGAGAATAATGAGACAGAATCTCAGCTACGTCTACGTGAGAGAGAAATATATAATACATAAAACGAAGAGATGGAGTAATGATACTATTGTGCATAGGAAGAGATGGCAGCTATTGGAGAATAGAAGATGGTAGAAGTGGAAGAAAGCAGAAACCACCAATGCATTGGACATAATGAGATTGCTATGCATGGGACATTATTTAGATGGGGTAGTTTTAGTTGATCGCACAAATCAGGTGGTAAATTCAGTTTTATGTAAATTAAAATCTCTCGTCTACTCAATTTCTTTTCAGCTCCTATATTATTATTGACGTAGATAATGAAAACGTATTGATTTGATGGAGATTAGATGACTATAACTGCCATTCACTAAGCTCATATTATGTGTATTATGTATTTTGTACACTAAATAGGACAAAGTTTGGTAACGCGATCGGGTACTTATACTTAAAATCATTATACTTACAGATGAATCCAAACCTCTATTATGCTTTCTAAACTTTCAAGTGTCAGATTTCTCAGTCCAGTTATCACACGATTTGAAACTATATCATAGACCCATGTGCGTGCTGTTAATAATAATGTTGTCATATCATTACTTTGCATTACGTAGGTGGAATTACTGAGATCAAGAATTTGCACAGAAACAGAAATCAACTTCGTACATTGAACTTTAACTTCGCTTCTGAGAATTTATCATTGCATGAAAAATGTAGTGCTTTTCTTGATCAGCAGCATTTATATACCGGAGAAACAAGAAGATATGGCCATTCAAAGATGTGGTGAATGTTACATATCAGCATGCCATGGAATGAGACCCGGAAAAGAATCATAGAACCACCAGAAGTGAATGAATCGGGTAGGTAAGAGAACGGAACAGAAGCATATTTCCAAAATAGAATGAAAGCAAATCAATTTATTCTTTGAAACAAAATGAGATCCCGAACCATTATAGCAGACTCTTGGTGATAATGCAGCAATCTTCTAGTAAATTTGTGTAACCGTTTCTTCAGTCAAGATTCGCCATTTCTGCGTCTGTTTGTGTGCTTGTTTTCCTCCTTGTTGCCTGATATAGTTCTGAACTACGTTCATTTTTTTAATTCTTCTGATTGTAATTAGACTATGCGCTACGCTGCACTGCATTTTAACCACCCAGGTAAGAATATCCCGCTACAGTTGCTTCTGAGATATAGTAATTCCTTACAGGTTAGGTAAGAGACTTACGGTGGCAATGGGCCTAAAAGCGATTAAGTAAAGACACCTCAATCCTTCGATTTACCAGTCACTATTGTACGTACTATGAAAGATGGGCTTGGGTTCTACATGATATGTTGTGAAATATACACTCTGCACAAGTTAACATGGCTTGACAGGTCACATAAAAAAAGCAAAAACATCGTCGCATGTTTATTACAAGCAAGTAAAAGCAATGGAACAATTAACAAGAAGAAGAAAAAAAATAGTGATACATAACTGGTATATCTTCCTCAAATAAAAAAGAAAGATAAACAAGAGACCAGTAATTATTCTATCAGGTCAATGATGCATGAGATATTTAAAAAAACAAACAAACAAGACGGGTATCTGTGTGTACGCCATATTGGAGTTACTTTCGAGAAAGAAATCTGTTATTTTACATGGACTGACAACTACACGGTCTTTGTTGTTGGGTAAATGCATGTTACCCTTCAAAATAAATTGCTCAGATTCCCCCTCCATCCCTCCAATTTAAGTCGCCTCACGTTTTACAACCCAAATGTGTCACGTCTGTGGTTAATCATTGGTCATCCTAAACTGATTGTCGTGTCAGCGAAAAAGCGCGATCAGGTTTGCCTCAATCAATCAGTTTTAAATGCAGTCATCAATTACTTCAATTACTTTTATAAAGAATTGTCAAACCAAGATGAAAGGGGAAAGAGAATGGTCGTATTGGAAAAATAAGTCGGCCGTGGAGGAAAAATAAATTTCCCGCTTGGGCAAGGGAAGGAAACTAATTGATTTGAAGTTCTTTTTGCTGGCGCGACGGAAATCTCTTGAAATGATTTCCCGTGACAGTGACCGGGACGCGCACCCATGGAAAGTGGCTAATTGGCTAGAGGTGCTGTTGGCTATTAGCATTACTCGCGCGGGAATTCAGCGCTTCCAGCAGAGATTTAACGCACTCGCTTTCAAATTGATTTCGAGTCAATATTCATTATATTTACTGATATGAAATATTGACCATCGGCAAGAACAGAATCATCACACAATCTTGTATATTCGAAGTATATTCACTGACTTAAGTCATTTTAAGCCGATGAAATGGATAAGCTTTCTATTTTGTTATCGCTGCAAAGTCAACGGGTTCCGAGTGATGGACATAATATTCATTGGATAATTTCAAGTTCTGTTTAGACAAAAATATAAAAATGCTGATGATAACAACAGGAAAAATGAGTGGAGAAATGCAGAAATAGAAGAAAACAGATTAAAAGTTGAGATGGAGAATGGGAAGATGATGACAAAAAGGAGGAGATGGAGGAAAAAGGAGTAGATGGGAACCAAGTCGCAGAGCAAAAAGAAGGGAAAAGGCAGACTGATACTTTTGTGTGACATCATCTCAGAAGGAATATACATTTTCGCTAAATTTTCCACGGAGCTAGACGCTACATAATCTCTCCTCATTAAGAGAGGAAATCTGACTCGTCTCCGATAAACATCACGTCGTCTGCAGAGCGAGGCGAGATGAGCGCAGAGTGTATTTTCCCGCCCGTTCCACGGCATCCTTTAATCCGCCTTCTACATTTGCCTTTCATTTCGCCTGACGCTTCCTGGTGAAAGGGCGGCGTCAAGTCCGGCAACTGATGGTGAGAAAAGCAGTTTCTCTCGCCGACGATTTGTGCGAAGTGTTAACCTGATGTGCTACATCAACACTGATTTGTCTGGGGTGGTAGTGTCGATAATTTACAAAACCTAAATCTTTAGTAATGTAAACTGAGGATAATGATGTAGCCTGAAGAAGCGGACACCTTTGTGCGAGTTGACTTTGTGTCCTGCTTTTCACTGACGAAGGGATATTTTTAGAACAAAACTTTCTTCAACATGAAATCGCCTGGATTATCAGATTGCCTGAAGATATAATTATAATTTCAATCATAACGTCATAACATAAAGGGAAATAGTTAAGAAGCATTACTGCTGTAAGACGAAGAAAAATCACAGTGGAGGTCTTTTTAGGCAAGTGGAATGTGTGCAGCGTTTTTCGAGAAGAGGGTCCAGGCTCAATCCCTGTTGTGCGACCCAGAGCTATAGGAGTTTCGAGCTGTCCTAAACCTATAGGTGTATAATTTGCCGTAAAGCATCGTATCAAATTGACACGTATAACTGCTTAAGAAAACCTTTCGTGAAGTCTCATATTCTACTGGAAGGTGCATTCAAAGTTGCATCTTATTGCATGGTGCGGAAATAAACTAAACTAATCATAATAGTACATTAATTTAGAACCACAATGAAATGAACCATTCAGAGTCTGTGAATGCATCAGACGACATCGTTAACACCCGCGAGCGCGGGATGAACGGATGGACAGGGAACACTTGATAGGGGAAACCACACGTCACGTAGCGGAGTGGATTCCACCTGCCTTCGGGATACATGGAATCGGGTACGTGTGTCTGACAACACCTCGGTATGGCCGAGTTGTCGGGGCCGAGTACATCACTAGTCAAAGTCAGGTGTAAATTTCATCACCTGACTGCCCTGCGGTGATTTACTTCACGCATAGTTTCACCCCCCCCCCCCCCCCGGCCAATATAACATGCTAGTCGGCAAGGACGATTACATTTCATTTCGTTTATTTCTATGTTTCTATTTCTACAAAACACACACACATACACACACATAACACAGTCGTCTCAATACAAAGTATTTATTTCAAATATCTACATTCTGTTCGTGAAATGTTAAACAAAAGCTATAAAAGTCAGAAATTTTATTAGACTATTAAAGTCACATAGAATTAATTAACGTTGAAATAAACAATGGGTGCTTAGGTAGGCTGTCGGAAACCATTCAGTACTTCTGAAGAACAGCTTTGCTGAAGCAAATTGCCGTGATTAAATAAAATAAACTGAAACTAAACTGAAACTGAACTTCGATGAACTGTTCGATGATTTGTATAATGAATTTCTAGACTTGGCTTATTACTTAATATCAACCGACATTTCTATCACTTTTGTCCATGGTTGAACAATTTCATCATGATATGATTATCATAATTATGATATAATTGTCATGATTAAAATCTGTACGTTGGAAAGATTACATGCACTTGGACGTCAAACACGGTCATAGAAAACAAGCACTGTAAAAAAAAAGAATACACATACACCCACTCGTTCATACACGGAAGAGATTCTCTCTCGTAATCTCTTCCTCTTCCTTCTCTTCCTATCTTTCCTTGAGTGTGCCATCTCCTGTCCCTCTTCCCTCTCCTCCTCCTCTTCTTCCTCCCTCTCTTCCTCCCCACCTCCTCCCCCTCTATCTCTCCCATCTCTCTTCTCTTCCTCTCTGTCTGTCCCTCTCTTTATTCCTGTTCTGTTCTATTTCCTAACACCTGCCAGCACTTCGGACGTGTTCACTATTATAGCCTTCCAGTCCTCCATTCCCTTGGGCCCGAGCCTCTTGCGGAGGGACACACTCTCTCAAGTACTTACCAAGTCACGCCACGAGTTAGTACGACGTCATGGAATGCATGATGAAGACATGAATGTTGTTGACACAGTAAACGCGCCTCGCAGAAAGAGCGAATATAAATGCATCGTTTGAAGCGGCAGGCGGGTCGCAATGTCCGAACCAAACTCGGTTGAACATTGACGATCTGAACGGCTTGAAATAATAAGAGTTCGCTCGCAATGTGGCGCTGAGTGCGAGCACCGGGTTGCATTGGCATAGATATCGTAAGGCGCGAAAAACATACGAGATTGCTCTAGGTTTGTTAAAACAACAAAAATGACTGTAAAAGGCGTCTTTTGAAAACATTATTTGTTGTTATTGCCCCTGCAGGCATCGTCAACAGATATGCAACACAAGCGTCTTGTCCATTACTGACGCTATAAACAAGACGCAAAAAACACAACGATTCTATTCCAATATCCCTTGCAAAACTATGGTTAAAACTCGTAATTGACTTGATGTTTTCTCTTGCCAGCGGAGTTTTACTGTCAAGGGTTGATGGATAACTCATAGAATTGCACTTCGATCTATTTAATCTTAATGACTTACGAAAGTCAAACATGAATAGGTTAAGGAAAATGATTTTATGGACACTTTGTTAACCAAAGCGTTTTTGTTTTTTTTTTTCGTTGGAAGATTTCTCTGATAAATGATCCACCACCTTCGAGTCGGTGGCCGTTGCTGCAGTCAGTCATGCCCGATACAACATTAAACGTTGACTGCCCTGGAATGTTCACAGAACGATGAAATGCTCATGCACGCGAATCATGATGCTTTCATCCCGCTTTGTGGCGTATGTAAAACCGTGAAGTGAGTCGAACGTCGACAGAGATTGATATTCCTTATTCAAAATTTGTCGTCATTTCGGACCATTTGCTTAGTTTTGCTTTACGACACTGAGGCATGGTCATTCAACGAGCACAATACCTACAGGGGTACTGGCGTGAAATTATGGCATCCATGCCAGTGTTTTCATGAGCTCAAATTGGGATTTTCTTGTGATTTGAGGCCTATCATATTTCTGAGGTCATATTCTATATATAGGTCACAACAATGAGAGAATTTTCACTTAATGATATTATGATGATGACTGTCGTTGGAAAAAAATGACAAATTATAAGATGGGTGATGATAACGTATGATGATAGTAGTGACAACAGATGCGAAATCAAAATGATCGGTATCAAAAAAAAAAAATGAATGTTTCGTATCTTCACTCAGTGACATAATTATGCAGCGCTGGTGCGCAAAATGGTGCTCATAATTTTGCTCTTTTTTTCCTAGTAATGCTTATACTTTCACTAAAGTATTGATCGGATTTATGCATATCTGTCCCTGAGACCCAGCCTCAAACCCTTAAAGATGGAGGCATTGGCGATCCCTTCGACAGACCAATAACATCCCCCGCAGCCAGTGCTCCATTAACTCAAACGAAAGCCAGCCGTTGGCATACGGAGTTTTACATTTCCAAAGCTATACAGCATACAGTGACCCTATTTGACATTCACTCTTTCCATACGTACACTGTGCGTGCTATGTGATGCAAGCGGGTTATATGTCTCCTGCATCAGTCGGGGGACATCCCGCCGTTCATCTACAACACGCTTTCCTATCGAGGACATCATACGCTCTTATAGGACTCACTTAATTCAGCTCGGAAAACATAATGACCTCCCCATCGACCTCATCTTGACAGTCTTAGCCAGACATTTCACGCATTTTGTGGTAAGGCAAAACAAAATGGAGAAAGTGGTGCGAACACTATCTTCCCTCATCCCACCCCATCGCATTCTCATTCTCTCATTCTCTCTTTTCTACCTGGTATCCTGCAAACGAGAGAATGTTCTTCAGCAAGTACTGTAATATGTTTACAGAAGGACATACAATATTTGAAAAGGACAAACATACGGACAGCTGCATTCAGCAGGGCGAAACAAAAGCACATGCTAGGACGTCGGATGACAAGTATTTTGTCCTTCTGCTCTTCTTTCCACTAATTGACTCCGTTAATGCACATCCATGCATCTGCCAACGAATTGTTATGCAGACAACAGAATAATAGACCACCCCCCACACACAAAATACTAAACGTATTCGCATGCATTATATTACATAATTTGCCCATGGCTACAAAACCCGATTTCTTTGTTTGCATTTATAATCATGTGTTTGAAAGAGTATAAGCAATCAACAGCCGTCTGCTCACGTCAATATTTATAATAATGATAAATGGAAGGTCGATGGCAGTTTTCACATTATACACGTCTGACAATTTTGCCCAAATTGCAGTCTAATCCCATAAACCAATTTGAAGTGGTACATTCAGCGTTACGCAAACAGAAACCGACCCGAACGTGAAAATTTAATCCGTGCACACAAGGTCACAAATTATTTTTGATAACTCGTGTCGAGGGGGCCAGGGGCATGTAGACGTATCATACATGTATATAATATACGCACAGACCTACAGACAGACAGACAGACAGACAGACAGACAGACAGACACACACACACACACACACACACACACAAGAACCAGCTAATTTTAGAGTCTATAATCTCTACAGCTGTAAGACTTTGCAGTGAGATTCTTTAGAAACGATGCACACCCAGTGGCGGATCCAGGGAGGACCGCACCGGGCGCGCGCCCCCTTTATTTTTTGTAAAAACAAAGGAATTAAAACGAAAAAAAAAATGGGGGAAGGGTGCGTGCGCCCCCTTAAGTCGCCTCCCCCTTTACGAAATTCCTGGATCCGCCCCTGAAAGTTTATAATAAACAGAATATTCAAACAATGGGGGTCCCCCCTCAAACACGATAAAGATATAAAGAGGTCGGGTCTTCACAGCGATGAGTTTCATAAACTAGGCTTACACCTCAAGGCTTACACCTCAAGAAGTGACATATAGTATCATTCAGGACACCGTACCCTTTTCTCTCTACACATTTTTCTGTATACATGCTATAATTACATACATTGGGCAGATTGCAACAGAAACATCCACACTGAAAGGTATGAATATGGATGCACGAATAATCTTCCAGGAGAATTCTAGTAGAGATATTTCGTCGAACGTTTAATGGAAATGTTGAAACATGGATGAAAGCAATTCAATATATCCTGTCTACTAACGCCTAATCCATATCACGGAAATTCGAATTTCATTCGATACCTCTTTTTTTTTACTCATTTCGAACGCAATTGTTTCGATTTGTATAGTGTTTGTGTTTTTCAATTTGCTATAGCCATCAGTGACAAAGCTACATGATAAGGCGCCTACCGGTAAATAATGGTATCAGATGCTTGTATTCGACTGTGAGACAGTAAGAATTTAGAGAGCGTATACCACGCGTGAGTTGGTTTTGAATTAAGGGCTTACGATATTCTTACTGCTGTGGATTCGAAAATAAGGGGGGGGGGAGGGGAAAGGACATGGACAACTTTTGACATTTCCTAAGCAGCAGCCAATTTGGATGGGAGTTGATGCTAACATCAGCCGATGGTTTAGCGGTAATCAGCTCGCTACGCTGCCCTGTTATGTGGGTTGACTGACAATGCAAAACTGACGTTAAGTTGTTTTTTCCCTCTTTCTCTTCAACAAAAATGAGTTAATGTGCGTAAATCTGATAGGCAAGTTGACGTTGGGACTAAAATCACCGTGTTTCGGTTGAGCCTGTATACGGTTCTCTGTGATCTTACTCATGCGACAAATTTGCCCTACGTGCAGTGACTTTGTTTTTGTTTTTTGTTAAAGCTTCCAAATCAGTTTCGTTGCTTTCATAGCTGACGTTTTATTTTCACTTTTAAGACTCGCCGATCGACACTAAACCTTTTAGGCATTGTGACATCATCATCTGTTAGAGCTCACAGAATGATTGCAATCCAAATAGAGTATCAAAATCTGATGTCATAGCTATTCATTGCCATGGAAACGAAACAGGTTCTAAACATCCTCATCTGGTCCGAATATCTGTGAACGCGCCTGCATGGTTCCAATCCATGCATGCTATAACAAAAGACTCACGACCCCGTTAACAGCGGGCAAAATGCCTTCCCGATCATCACTTCGGTACTCTATAAAGCTACATCGTAATCATGCTGCTGTGTATAGTCCTGTCTTGTTACGCAGTCAATAGTCTTCTGTCAGAGCTTATCCATTACAAGTTCAAATTTTCTGGTATATAGGCTTGCTGATGGCTTGTCTGACGTAACAAGAAATGACAGTCCGCGTAGAGAAACAAAAACAAAATAAAACCAGAAGCACAGGCAAAAATTCAAGGTAATACAAATCGCTCTTCATCACGCAGTTTAGCCAGAAACTTGTTTTAGTTTGTTTGACTACTGCAAAGAATAAGGCAATTGCGTCCGATCATCATCCGGTTCGACTTTGAACTGAGCAATGATGTCCGTAGATATATTAGGGAGCACGACTGATGGTTTTTTTCCCAGAAAATGAAAGCAGAAGGTACAAGGTAACACTGACACACACAACTAAAGGCGGAGGCATCATGATTCTGAAATGCCAAATGTACCCATAACGGCATCAAACATGATCTTACTACTGTAATGGATACCGTTAACAGTCTTACAGGCTTCCGTATACATCGAGGCTCATGATACTCATACCTTTTTAGAGAGTAAACCTACTAGGTAAAATGTTCGATATATTATAAGGAAATAGATTGTGGAAATGGCTCTCAAGTAGATTCTTTGCTCTCTACCCACACACTTTGCACATCCATCAGGAACACTTCACCTACAATAAACAGCAGGACACAGATCTCCGTAACGAGAGGAAGAGGGAGGGAGAGAGAGAAAGAGATGCCAGAGTCGATAAAAGGGAAAGAGCAAAATACAAATGAACGAAAGAAAGTTGAGGAAGGAAGAGGGACCAGCGAAAGACAGGGTGATGGAGAAAGAGAGAGTTAAATGTTTGAGAAGAGGGCGTGAGAAGGGAGTGGAGGGTAAGAGAAAAAGATATGAAGAGAGATACAGACAGACAGACAGACAGACAGATAGACACACAGACAGACAGAGATGGGAGATAGATAGATAGATAAAGATATAGATAGACAGATAGATAGACAGATAGATAGATAGATAGATAGATAGATAGACAGATAGAAAGAGAGGGGACGGGTGGAGTTGTGTTCGAGTAAAGCGTTTTGCTATAAGAATGGCAGGAGGAGAATCCGATTCCAATATAGACGTTCCCACTGCGTGTGCACGAGTTTGTAATTGCGTCACTCATTAAATGGAGATCTTTTGGAGCACTGACGTCACTAATGAGGGAGAGCTGCGCCTCTAGACGGCGTGGCTCGGCGGTGGTGAGCGCGAAAATCTAATGAAGGATCCACAGGTCGGATTAATTCATTAAGAGATCGGAGGGCGAGCAGAGTAACAGACTGTGCAGACTGGATTGAAATGAACTGATGTCGATGATAAGGCCAATGGAGGGGCAGAAATTACAGGGGTATGGTGGTAAGAAATGAACATAAATTGTTCATGCGTCAACTGGTAAACAGCGTAAGGATTCAAGTAATCATAAAGTGTAAGAAGTTAATGAATATTGAGCAACGTGGGACGGGTGCATTTGGCGTGGGTAAAGTGTCCATGATTATGTCCATGGGAAATCGCAATTCGTAGACGTTCTAGCCAGTATGCTCCTTACGTCATGCTGGTAAAGAAAATTGATAAGAGACGGAACGAACAGACACTATAAAGAAACACTCACAATGATTCAATGCATGAAAATATATTTCTATATGCTTTTACAGTGTTGAGTGTGAGTGTTGCCTTTTACAATGAAATATAATAATGCTAGTGCGTGTGCAAAGTTTTAACAGTACGCGATGATTCCGTTTGCTACCACAGCGAATCGTGTTTCTGTCTGATACTGAGAGACTTTTCAGGTCGTATTTGCTGAGCACTGTGCAGATATCCCTGACCTGAAGTCAGAGATCGATAGAAAAGCAAGCAAGGTTATCTCGAGTCCCGCCTGAAGGTGAGTCTCCAATGAGAGATGCCTGGAGGATCGAATCAAGTTTGTATCTTAACACCAGAAAGAGAAAAGGAGCCATCGCCCATCCAGCCAAGAAGACTTGTTTGGAGCACTCTCGAGGTTAGGACAAGAGCCGGGGAACAAGTGTGTCGCGCCCTCTCGAAAAATTGACTGCAATTGACCATCAATGCCTATAGCCTACGTGCACAATGAGGGAGATAATGGATTAGGCACGCAAAACGGTACCCTCAACTGCCCCCTGGACTAGTCTGGACAGACACACTACCAAGTTCTCTGAGTGGACATCAAATCTAAAGGTCAACGTAACATGTAAGGGTCAATCAACCTGAGAGTATGCGAATCGCGTCGATGGTCTGTGGGTAATGTCTGTTTCGGAGGTAAAATGCACATTAAATAGAGGAAACGTACCGAGAATGCCTCACTGAATATTTCGCGAGCAGCGGACAGTCGCGAGCTTTAGATCTGCGACGCGAACTCTAGCATGAACGACGCTAATTAGGCCAAAAATGGTGTTCTGCACACGCACGAGACAGCTGTTTCGATTGTCCAACCCGGGAGGCTGCGTCGTTTTAGCGGTCGCGTCGCAGATCTAGAGATCGCTAATGTACTGGCATGGTGAGTACTACCAGGATTGATTCATCGAGGTTACAAAAGTGAATGTCCAATGTTTATGTTGAGTCATTTCCGAAGGCTTTACAATCTGCTACTATTCATTCTATTGTATACACAGCGTAAAGATATTTCAGAGTACAGATCAACGCAATATCTGAATTGCAGCGAGGAATAATAGGGGTCATTGAGACAGTTGGAGGCAAGTGTTTTCACAATCACATTCGCGCCATTTGAATTTGATGTGGGGTTTTTGTCGATGCGTCAAATTTGTAATCACGCACCATCCTACGTTCATATCTTCACCTGATAACACCTGCATATATCTGTAAGGATCGAATGAATGACATTGGGCAGAGATTTGATAATGTAATGTGCAAAGGTATCTAGACCTTGAAAATATTACTTCTACCTTTATCTCACGTTCCATTATTTCATGCTCGCCTTCATGTTGAAATCATGTTTTGTCGGTGTTGTCGCTTCGTTCCCGATATTCCACTTGTGCTATCATGCATACTTATTCTGTCTTTACGTTTATCTCTCAGTCTGTTCGTCTGTCTTTTTCTCTGGTAATCTGTATGCGGAATGGTACGGTGGTCGCCTCGCTGACTCAAGATCGATGAAGGCTGCGCCGGTGTGTTTTGAATTTTTCCGCCGCAAGGTGAATGCTAAGCAATGAGGACCCAGAGGGATGGTGGGGAAAGACTAAGGGGCCGGGGGACTCTGTGTAAGGGCGCTGAATAATTCAGCTACTTCATCGACAATGTGTTTTACCCCAGAAGAATTGGAAGAAAAGGGAACATGGGTAGGAAGAATGAAAGAGACTCGCGAGGCACCGGTAGGGAGTGAGTATGCGAGCGTTAATGTTGAGATGCTAATGGACCTTGGGTCAATGACAGGGATGAACTATATGTATATGCTAATATATATATATATATATATATATATATATATATATATATATATATATATATATGTATATATATATATATATATATATATATATATATATATATATATATATAATGAAGAAATAAACTGGTAATTCATTTTTGCCGATAAAGAATGAGTTTATTCGACTCAAATTTTCAGCGGCCTCCGCCTTCTTCAGGAGTCTTGACATGAAGAAGGCGGAGGCCGCTGAAAATTTGAGTCGAATAAACTCATTCTTTATTGGCAAAAATGCATTACCAGTTTATTTCTTCATTTCTTCGTGGAGCCAATACGTGAAATCTCAACATGTTTGGACATATATATATATATATATATATATACATAAAATGTATGTATATATATATATATGTGTGTGTGTGTGTGTGTGTGTGTGTGTGTGTGTGTGTGTGTTAGAGCGAGGAAAGCAAGATGAAGGAAGCGGCACCAACAGAAGATAAATGACATTAATCCTGACATACTTCCAAGCTCACCTCTGAATACCGTCTTAATGGCACTGATTGCACAATTATAACAAAGTCATTAATTGGTCCATTGAACGGTGGTTGTTATGCGCTGAAGCCCCGTGCATCGTGACCATAATGTCTTATGACGTCAGTCTAATCTTGTAAAATATACGGGAAAAACTTATAGGGGCCTTGGGAGATGTAAATTGCCTCAATCAAGGTTCTAAACGTAATTGACGTTAAGTGCCATCATCTCATGAAATCGCTCATGTTGCACACACTCACACAAATAGGTCGCCATGGAACCCTTAACTGCCATCTTATTAGACATTGCATAAAATCAAATATTGAAACAATGACAGCTTGTATTCACATTAACGATCATGCTGTTCACATGGCATACAAAACTGAAACACTGAAAGATGTACTTTCAACAGAAGCCTAAATATTGATAAAATAGTGTCCTTAAAATAGCTTGGAGAATGTGAGAGCTAGACAGAAAAGGAGAGAGAGGGGGGGGGGAGGGCTTTGGGGAGAGAGCGGGAACGTGATTTGATGTCACCACAATCATCAGCGAGTCAAATTGGAATGCGTAATGTACCATGCGGAATGCCGCTAACCTGTGCAGGTGTGAAAGACGTGATTAATGCTGCATTTTTCCGCGGCGGCTCTCTTTTGAAGATTGCCGCTAAAGAACAGGTGTAAAAAGAGAACCATAAAGAAAATGAAAGAAAACTTCTTTTTTTTTGCGAGGGAGTTCAAAGTCTGGTAAGCTATCCGTCATTCGGTTAAAACTGCATTTAGAGCATGATATTAAGAAGCGCAGTAAGGAGTGACAAATATATTTGAAGTTGCTGCTCGCATTCATAATCATCTCTCTATGTATTCTGTAAGCTGTTTCATTTTTTTTTTCTCCGAAGAAGTACAATGAACAATTATTTTTTGTAAATTGAAACTCACAAGATTATAATTTAAGTAGACTCGAAAATTTCTGAGTCTTGGAATTGAAAGAACATCAAAGTAAACTTGTCCGACATCGCATGATACAGAACACACTTTAGTTCCGCTCTTATATAGTGTAAACAAACTATTAATGTGAAATCGCGCTTCGACATCAATATTATCATTTTTTAAAATTACCAATAAACTCAAACCAATCTAAACAGTTTGATGCAAATATATGTTTGATTACATCTACTCGGGATATGTTTGTGCGATAACATTCAACCCACTGCTTTATGGGAAAGTGATTCGTCAAGCAGAAAGGCGATGCACATTTTAGAATGTCGCAGGGAATGAGTCAAATCAATACGAGTCATTGCATACATCTATACAATCTTTCTGAGAACTTGGATCGACTGGACCGTTTATCATGTAATGTTCGACAGTGGTGCGCTCTCAGGATACTTAACCCTTTTAGGACAAGCTGATTTTGCTATAACACACATTTCCAATCGACACCTGCCCGAGTGTATATACTCGGGACTATAGTCCTCATTCGGTTAAAGCTGTGGCGTTGTACATCGCAGCCCACTAAAGATTGTTCATTCTTTCTGTTAGATTCCCAGGTGGACATGTCTTGCGGTATTGCTTTGTACCGCGGCATATCAATGAGTAACAATTATATCATAATAATGATAATGATGGAGATTTATTACCTGAGTTAGCCTCTTCAGCGTTACAGCTTCTCGGCCACAAGGCTTTGCCTTTATCACAACCTAGCAGACATAATTACACCTGGACCTAGAGGGACATTGTGGGTAAAACATCTTGTCTGCGGATGGGAATCAGAAATCGAAATCAGAGTCTGCTGTTTAGGTACTCAAAGCTCTACCGGCAAAACCACAGTGTTTACGCAGCAAAATTTCGTAGACATTATACGACTCGGTACAACAACAACACCATTAACGAAATACACAGATAACCACAGATAATGGGGCAAACACAAGGAAGAAGAAGCAGGCAGAGCAAATCAATAAAAGAATAAGGAGTGAGTGAAACAGCGTCGTCTTTTCACTCAGTTTATGATCATGTATACATGGAGACTTGAAACAAAAAATGATCGGCTTGAAAGAAGACTGAGTGCAGAGTGCTGTGCTTTCGTGTATCCTTCGAGCTATAGCGGGAAAGCGCGCGGTGCTGATCAATACGCTCTTTGCCCTGTAACGCTCGTGCACTTAGGGGTAAGTGGAGACGGTCCCAAATGGGGCATATTGTGTGTAAATACGTTATGCGGGGGACTTGTGCCACGAGCGGTTTGTTAGTTTGTCTGTACCTATGTAATTATGTGCCGTTGTAAGTCAGTCTGTCTGTCCATCCCTCCCCCTCCCTTACTCTCTATCTCTCAATATCCTATATACGCTTACCAACAGCTGGGCTGTAGAACTGCAATTCATTCAAAATGAATTTAAATTCTGTTTATCTTTCTATTTTGGTTTTAACGTTGTTATTTGGTTAATGGCTGACAAGCTACGAAAAAGATAACAAAATGCAGAAAAAAGTATGTTTTATCATTTTCCCCGAAATATACACAGATTTGTATCATATTTAACGGATTAATGTACGTAATCACAGATAAGACCTTAATGGACCGACGTTTCCCCTAACCGCAGACGCTTCGAAAAACACCATTATCACTCCTCTTCAAACTTTCAAAATTCTTCTTTGACATTTACAATTATACAATTCTTATGCAGATACTGTTGCGTACACACAGCCTCAGAGTAGAGTTTGCTCCTTACATTGGATTTTGCGTGGAAAAGAAGATACCGTTTCGGCGAACGTAAAGTGTGAAAGAGCAATTCTGTGGTTTGAGTCATGAAAGTCAAAATCGTTGGTCGTCTTCCTGCCCTTGCTATCGGCAATGCCTGAAACGTTCCTGCTTGTTTGTTCATGTCTTTATTTCTGTTTTTAACTTGTAGTCAATAAACATTCAGCTAAGTCCGGAGAAAACGATCGGTATGGAAATTCAATTGGTGTTTTCAGCATGTGTTATCGAAAGTGCGAAGCTTCTGCGATACAGTGTCTGACAACAACGATTCTCGTACGTTGAACTGACATAAAATGTTTGTCGCATCTGAAATTCACTTCGAGTATCTAATTTGATGAATTTGAATGCATTAGTCTAAATTTGACTTCTATGGCACCCGTGGGGCTATTCTGTAAAAAAAACCAACCCAACAAAAATAACCAAACTAATGTTCATCGTAATCGATGAGGACTACGTGACGAAGACAGAACTTGGATATTTGTCTTTTGGCATGCTTGTAATGTTTCGTATAACAAGTGCTGGGAGGAATCAATGCTTGTTCAAGAGACAGATAAAATTAAAAGTATCCATCACTGGCTAAATACCCTTTCCAAACAATCACAGAAGGCGCGGTCAGACTGCAAAAGATCGAAAAGTTTGGCGTGGTGGCACAGGGGAAATATCCCTATAGTTCGAGTTGGAAGTTTCGCGAGAAGTTTCGCGGGAAGTTTTGCGGGAAGTTTGCGGTCACACTTGGCAAAACTTCGAGATCGTAAAGATCGCGATCTTAAACATCTCCATTTTTGCCAGGCTGACCGCGCCTAGATTTCCCAGCGTTTTCACCAGATGGACGACTACACCGTCATTGATCGATTTCGTGCTATCTTGAGATGATGACATAAAAAGAACTTTTTTTCCCCAGAAAACATGTCGTCAGCTCTTGTTGTCGCACATAATTTCCATCTGTTATTTTCCAGCTTTATCTATTTTGTGTTTTTACTGGAGCTTGATCTCAGCATCGGACCAATTTGGAGAGGAGATCATTGTCAAACCTGATCACGCGCCATGAGATTTTTTTTTTCGATAGCTGCTTGAAATACACCAGAGGTTTTTTGAGGAAAAAAAAAAAGTCAGCAGGGTTTACACTCTCAACTTAAAGTTCGTGTGTCGCTTTTACAACCCTGAAAATTAGTTTCCCTTCATAAGCTATTGTATAATTAGGTAATTCATGTATATATATATATATATATATATATATATATATGTACATATATATATTTATATATATATACATACATATGTACATATATGCATGTATACACATATATATACATACATGCAGAATATATAGAAATATATATTCACCTCGGTTGCTTTCAATCATATTTCGCCTTTCCGTGCCTGAGAGTATAGAGTGTCAAATTCTCTGCATACTTCAAGCCTTGTGAACGAGAAGGAGGATGCGCCAGCGTGTGGACCGATGGGATCGGGGGTTCCGGCTCAGATTTCAGCGCCGTCTATTAAAGTTTCATCAATTTGGCCATCGATTGCTTGATTTCCTGGCGAGAAGTGCACGGGGGAATTTCGTTCACCATCCATCCATTTGGCTGGTGGCTGTAAGGTGCCGTTTGGCAGTGCTGGTAGGCATGTGTGTTTACAGACCATAGACATCAATAATGACTTCTTGCCTACCAGTCACGTGGACTTTCGTTACAAATTACTGGGAGTCTGGGTATACTATTGTTGAGTCAAGTACCCCTTGAAAAAAAGAATTGATTATATGAACTGTTGTAGCCACTCGATTTATGCAAGATTGTTAATGGCAATCAACTTCGTAACTATTGAACGCACCAAGTTCTTAGCATAGGAGTTACTATTATCACAATAGCAAGATGCGTCGGTGAAACTATAATGCCGTTGCTAAAGTAACAAGGAAAAGTAGAAATAACGCGGTGCGTAATATATGTCCCCGCCGGAAGTAGCATTTTGTAGCAAAATGTACAATATAGGTCAAAAATCAAGGTCAAAGGTCAAAGAAGTCTAAGGTCAAAATTCTGTGTAGAAGTTTTGAAGCCCTCACCTAGTGCCATCACATAAAGCAAACAGAATCGAAATCGGGTTAGAAATGGCGAAGGAGTAGCATTTTGTAGCAAAATGTACAATATAGGTCAAAAATCAAGGTCAAAGGTCAAAGAAGTCAAAGGTCAAAATTCTGTGTAGAAGTTTTGAAGCCCTCACCTAGTGCCATCACATAAAGCAAATGGAATCGAAATCGGGTTAGAAATGGCGAAGGAGTAGCATTTTGTAGCAAAATGTACAATACAGGTCAAAAATCAAGGTCAAAGGTCAAAGAAGTCAAAGGTCAAAATTCTGTGTAGAAGTTTTGAAGCCCTCACCTAGTGCCATCACATAAAGCAAACAGAATCGAAATCGGGTTAGAAATGGCGAAGGAGTAGCATTTTGTAGCAAAATGTACAATATAGGTCAAAAATCAAGGTCAAAGGTCAAAGAAGTTAAAGGTCAAAATTCTGTGTAGAAGTTTTGAAGCCCTCACCAAGTGCCATCACATAAACCAAACGGAATCGAAATCGGGTTGGAAATAGCGAAGGAGTAGCATTTTGTAGCCAATGTACAATACAGGTCAGAAATCAAGGTCAAAGGTCAAAGAAGTCAAAGGTCAAAATTCTGTGTAGAAGTTTTGAAGCCCTCACCTAGTGCCATCACATAAAGCAAACGGAATCGAAATCGGGTTAGAAATGGCGAAGGAGTAGCATTTTGTAGCAAAATGTACAATATAGGTCAAAGGTCAAGGTCAAAGGTCACAACTGAAATTCTGTGTAGAAGTTTCAAAGCTCCCATGTAGTGCTATCATATAAAGCAAACAGAATCAAAATTGGCTCATAAATGACAGAGAAGTAGCAAATTAAACATTTTGATCACACACGGACGCACACACGGACGCACACACGGACACACGGACACACACACGGACACACACACGTACGGAGCCCGTTTCATAGTCCCCTGCTCGAACTCGTTCGGCGGGGACAACAAAGAGCGGGATAAGATCTTCACAGTTTATAAAAATTCGCTAGCGAGATATTAGTCGGATGGTCACGAGAACGAATTCGTCCTTAGAATGCGTAACAGGGCTAAAGCACTGCTTTTGTTCTACAAAAAAATCGTCAAGCAAACGGGGGGGGGGGGGCAGAGATCTGATGAGGTTATGTTTCTCTACGTCAGAGTGGAATTCATGCTCCACATTCATTCATAAATGATTCGAACAGGGCATCGGCTGCATGGCATGGTATCATCATCGTATCCAGTCAGGCGAACGGACTCGTGGAAACGTGATGCTACACCCCTCGATGGATGCCGAGGAGGTATCTACGCCATCTACTCTCTTTCTCCGTACACCAAATTGAATTTCCTTTTGTTTTCTGCTTGATTTCATACCAGTAGGAAAATAATACGAGTTCATGCAGTTATTATGCATGATCGGTACATGAGGGGACAGGTTCGGGATATAAAACTGTTCCTAAATCTGAGGCCGTTGACACAGACAACTACAATTAAGGCGTGGCCATATCCAGGGAAGAGAAATGCCCGTGGGAGGACAAAGCAATCATTCGCTTCGATAAAAACAATATTTTGCTCGAACTCAAGTCAGTATTATCAACACCATCATTCCTTCATCATTCAAAGTATCAGAGAATCTATCTAAAAAGACTGACCAATTGAACAAAAGGGAAGTAAACACAAACACACACACACTCAAACACAAAACAGCACAAACAGAGCACACAAGCACATAAGAGTTTGCTAAAGGTGCGTGTGTTAGGCACTGCCGGGTAAGGAAAGACGCAGTTTGACGCATGTCATGACATTTGAAGCGTGCCCACGAGGGTGGTTGAGGGGGGGCTCCGTCTGTTTACGACCTCTTTCCACCTCTTTGACGCAAAGACCTACTGCACGGAGTCAGGCCGTAATCTTTACTTGCCATCATCTTTCTCGTTGCCATGGTTACTGGAATCCCCTAGACTATTATATTTATATCATTGCCTATAAGATGACCACAAGCTTGTCCAGTGTAAAATATCCGACGCTGTCTTCTCGCGCAGGAGACTGTCTTATCAATCGCTCATAATGTCCAGGTGTCTCTAACATCTATAGATGGACTGCCCAAACTTCTCAACAAGCTATTTCGTTTTACTTCCTTTGTGCTGCTGTGTAGCACATGAATGCATCAACTTGCAAAGAATAGAACGCCAGCGGCATACACAGCCGAGTGTAAAATTTAACATCTATTGAGCACAGGCTTCTGGTTTATAACTTTTCGATAATATTCTGCCTAGATTAAGTTTTCCTTTGTATTTCTTTAAGCCCTCCGCACCCTGTGCGCAACAATCCTGCACATCAAAACTTCTAAACATATTCACATCTTGGAAAGTTTGTCGATCAGGGATCTTTCGTGTCATAGTTTTGAAAATACAATCCATATTGAGAGCATTAATTAGGCTGAATCCAATACATGATATCGACAGACCACCCGTGACTAGACTGTGAAGTAGAGATAATTCGATCGAGACAGAGTCACCCTATATTGATGAGGGAAATAATATCTCACACGTTGACGGAGAGCCCGGAGGAACATCCCGTGCTGGTGTATTACACGAATGTAGCTGTAATATTTTGTACGCCTCGAGTTTGTAACTTGACAGCCACGCGGGGTATGTGGCGGGAGACAAATTCTTATCCTATCTGCAGAGAGGGACCTAATATTTTCTCGGGAAAAAACAAGTTACCACCGTTTACATCTTTATGCCATCAAATTAAGTCTGAATTTTGCAAGTCGTATATGAAGGAATGACATGCGTGTGTTTGAATTCAAAAGGCGTGGCTAAAAACTGACAATAATTGAAAAACACATTGCAGTCACTAAAAGCGCAGATTCCCTCTCCCGACTGCCTACATAGACACACACACAGAAAGACAGACAGACAGACAGACACACACACAGATATATATATATATATATATATATATGGTGTGAGTCGTGTGTCTTCAGCTACCGCCTCCTTACTCTCGATATATATATATATATATATATATATATATATATATATATATATATATATATACAAACATACAACAGAAAGAATTAAAAATGTGAAAGAATGCATAGAACACACCGAATGTGCTTCTGCACAATGTGTTTGTCTCGGAAAGATTTCCAAAGTTCGACTGCATGAATATTTCAGGATTGAATCGCTTCGCCAGTGCATCGACATTCGAGAATGTACATATAATTTCAGACATCCTGACATTGCTAGATACAATGTGTCGCTTTTATGTTGGCATTGGGAGGGTTAATGATGGATCTGGATCAATAAAGGCGTTCAATTACAAGGCAATTGAGAGCGGAACTCGCTAGACGTGCAGCCAATTTCCTCCGCCGGTGGAATAAGCAGCTGGGAAAGCAGCCCGACGCTTGGGAGGCTAAGCTCGGCTGCCTATTGCCTTGGCAATGCCAAGTTCGCTCCTAGTCCCAGTAATGTGATTTCATGTTATTTGCCCAGGATGTTGTTCACTATCCCTCTCTCCTTCCATCCTCTCTCGCTTTGCCTACCCCTTCCTCATTCTCCCCTTTCTGTCTCTCCATTTATAACTTTCCATCTGTATCTCTACCCCCTCTCCTTCTATCACCCTCTGTCATGTCTGTCTCTAATGTTACCTTTTTTGTCGTTCTTCCTTTCCGTCTCTTTCTGTCTTTCAACCTCTTCCACTTTTCTTTTCCTAAAGCATAAAAAAATTCCGAACCGGAGACTCAGACCGTGTTTACACTCGCCGGTGGACGAATATGAGCAGAATTAGGGATTATTTGCATTCCTTTTCAAATAAAACAGATCTAGTGGATGCAAGGCGGTCGTAGAGCCGTCTTCTGACCCAGATGTAAAGGTGAGTTTGCCTAGGGATAACCCTCTCCGGGTAATGCGCTGCAATGTCCGCTGCTAATATGCAGTAATGTCATCACAAGATTTGGTTCATATCCTCCGGAAACTTCAGACAAAATTGTTTGATGAGTAATTATGGGCTGCATTACATCCAATCCGGAATGCTCTGTCGATAGCAAAGCAGACTTATCATGTGTAACTCGTGTTAGTCTATGACTAGAGACCCAGTTTTGTAGTGAAGTAATGATTTAAGTGAACGTGTCTCCGTTTGTGGTAGTCCATAGTTAACGAGGAGACGCTGTGTACAAATCCCCATAATTTCTCCAAAGTTTCTGGAACACAATGATACCTTATTAACTATTTCCTGATGCGAGCAAAGAATTACGCTCAAGGATGTAGAAATATTTCTGGATTGGGAAGCGACGCACTTTTCCAGACGTTAAGCTGCCGCTTGGGAGCAGTTTGCACGAAGCGTTTAATAAAATAAGCCTATAAAAATGGTTACCGTCGTTTCCAGTACAGCATTGCCTGATGACGTTCATGTTGATAAGAAAGCCAACAAGTTATACACAAATTGAAGAGGATGAAGTGTAGACGTTTTTCTATCTCACTTACGTCGATGTCGCGGACATAACACGCTTCTCTGTGAGACCAGAAACCACTTTGGTCCGTTCGAGTAAACCGCGGCAAACATCATAAGCGATATGCAAGAACCGCGGTCTTTTTTTGTTAATCCTCGGTACGATATAGCATGTTTATGACAGAGAGGGGGTCATAAGAAAGATGTATTTAGCTAATTTCTTTACATGATACGAAATCACGCCCATAAAACAATGCCTATAATTGTACATGACAAGCCTATCAATTTCCAAACATAATGAGTCATTCAGAACGAGACGCTGGTGTATAACACTGATGAACCACGTGACTAAAATGTCCGCAAGCAATGCAATTACAAATCATGTCCCTAGGACAAAAATTACTGACAGGGCAGGAAAAGTATGTACTAAAGCATACATATTTTGCACGGGCACTTCTCTAATCAAGACGTACGAACAAAAACTGGGTACCAGGATACAAATCCGACATGATGCTTATTCGTCACGTCATGTAGGCCTATAAGTCTTGCAGACATTGCAGAACAGCGGGCCAGCGGCTATGCCGTTGTGTCAAATCGCGCTGTCCCACACATTCCTTTCCGCGTATTGATTGAAAGACACCTGCTCAATCCCTTATCTGCCCTTAGGTTACGGGTTCGTCACACTGCAATGTACCCCGCTCGAACGTCTCAACATGATTGTAGCCCCAGGGTCAGCTCCCATTATGGCTACAAGATTGACCTTTCACTTGGCGACGAGGACAGGCCAGGCTTGTTTAAGACAATTTCGCAAATTGAGTTAAATTTGCAATTCGCAAATTGGAACAGCTAAAGTTGATATCAATATATAGCACTGTCACGGTATGCTCGGAGATGTCCAATCTAGGGGCAGAAATGTTAAGCGACTATCGATAAGTGAAAACACAGTAAGAAAAAAGGGGAGGGCTCGAGGGGAAAACTGAATACAATGTTGTCACATTCTCTCATGAGAGAGTGAGATTTCCAGCAATGCAACTTAGCAAGCTTTACACTCGAACACAATTTTATTATTCGTATACATTTATGATTTATTTAGCGCCAATTGGATATGATTTTTTTTTTCGGAAACGGCTGTCATTATATTTGTGCCAGTAATTCTTAGGTTTACAGTATAGACTGTATTTCAACTTATAAATGAGAACAAATCTTTGTGTGAAACCAGAGTATTTTTTTTTTTGGTTTCTCTCTGTTGCTTTTGCCACCAAAGAAAATGTTAAGATAATCCAGCGACATTACTCTGCTGTCTTTTACATCGCTACTGTCGCAAAACATCTAATTCATAAGTCTACATTATCATACATGTGTGTCTTAATGTGCTATTCATAATGCTTTATTCATCAACATGGGAGTGAAAATAATGTGTTGCGACTAGCTCACAAAGGTACCTACTAACACTTCAATAAACAGAGAAATTGAAAATCGAAGTAAATCAAATCAAGATGTCCAGTTATCTTTGCTTGCAAGACGGGTCCCCTTAATTTTGGCGCCAGTGCTGCCAAACGTAATGACGTGCAATGAGATTATCAAACATGACCCCCCCCCCCCCCGTTTCTCCCTTTTAATTCCTGGTAGTTGCTGAAGAAAATGTCTCCCACTGCCGAGGGTCCTATTGATCCTGAGGTTAGAGGAAGATGACGGTGACGATAAAAGATTTGGTGTCGTACAGACTTCCCACACGATGAAGATAAAAGTGGCCCGAGCATCAACGCAAACTCCACAACGGGTGTCACATGATCGTTGCCAAACATTACCGCTTTTTACCAAGCATTTTTGTCCTTTTCTTTTTTCTGTTCCTTCTTTATTTTTTGGCATTCGGTGTAAATGAGGAAAGTCAACACGCGAAATAAGGTCTCTGGTGCGTCGAACTTTTCTCTCCTTTGTGTGCAGAGTACAAACGAAAAATCGAAGAGCTCCCGGAAAAAAAAAGATCACGAGAACCCTAAGAAAAACATCACCCACACATAGCAAAGAGGAGGAGAGAGGGAGAGAGAGAAAGAGAGAGATGAGAAAGAATGGTAGAGAGAAATAAAGGGACAGAGAGAGAAGAAATGGCAGAGTCAGAGAGATAGAGCAAGTTCTGAAGAGAGTGATAACACTGTACATACTGTCTAAAAAGAACGAGCGGAGTGAGGTGTGTATATCATTTGTGACCCTGCACCACAAAACCAACAAAAAGTCGCGAGACATGGATATTAAGGGCAGATTCTTAAAGAACAGACTCTAAGCTTTAAAATGATGTATAACTCAATTCAAATGGACTCCCCTAACCTACCTAAATACTGGAAAGAAAGCACACACTCTGGAAAAGTGAACTGAGAAAAGAGGCTCTGAAGAACATGGTCTGTTCAAGCGCTTAATCTTTGCCAAGCCGTGCTAGCTGTGCCATGAAAGGGACAAAGCACAGGATGTAAACCACTGGAGCAACAACAATGAAGGGATTATTAGATTAAGCTGAAATTAAGCATGTTCCATTAGCACATTCTGCCCATGATTAATCGTAACTTTCAAAGCAGTAGCATTATTTTTTCAAAAGTTATTAGACTTGAAAGTGTAAAGTGTGCAAAGGATTTCAAGACATGAAAAGCGGCCTCTAAGTCACACCTTATCCTTCTATTTACTCTTCCCCCAAAATGGGTTGTAGAAAAACTGCTCAAAACACACTTTCCTATTCATGTTAAGATACCAAACTGAAGAGTAATGCAGAAGAAGGATACCTCTTTCAGAAAATATGAAAAACTCAAGACTGACTTGGTTGAACCATTTTACCTTTTTTGAGTATTCACTTAAAATCACTTTGTGCGACTTTTTGTTTGTTTTGTGGTGCACGGTCACATTTACAGCATGGCTGATCCTGTATGAAAAATGTGCGTCTCTATCACTAACCTATGACTGAGATAAATCCACATCTGATACAGAGCATAAACAAAGAATGTAGGAACTATATATAAACATATTTTATGAAAAATACAGGAAAAATGCTTTAAAACCATTTTGGCAAGTGACAAAACACTACACAAAAGCAGGTATAGCGGTATGTTGGGGGGGGGGGGGGGGTCAACGCAGACCGTTGGTCTTTCTAGGGCCGATCTCGAAATTATTACTGTGACCGCAAGTCGAAAATAGAAATCAGGAAAGATTTCATATCAGGCATACAAGGGTTTCACATCTCAAATGGATAGTGGTGGGCGTGGCCTGATCTCATGATGATGTGAACAAAGCGATTACGTAACAATTACTGAAGATATTTGCCAACAACTTCAGAGGAATTTAACCCGTAAACTATTCATCGTAAAGTTCGGCACGTTCTAAAGAAGCGTTCAAGACACACGAAGTCCAAGAAGCAAACTCGAGAATCAAGCTTGCGAAGGGTTTCTGTCGCAGGAATACGATAACTGGTTAAGGAAGATATTGCCTGCGGCTAAGCGGTGTTAGAGTGACGATTTCAGGGGTCACATTCTGGACACATCGTGTGGTCTCCGGAATGCCATTCCTCCCGTGTAACCAATATCTGCTACCCCACATCTGCGGTCAAGTAAATGAAGAATTATCTGTCTAAACAACAGTCTCACCACTATATCTTTCCCTGTATCGGACATTCGCCTGCCGTCGCAATGTTTATACGTATTAGTTTGCAGTCAAGCAAGGAGGGGGTAGGGGACGTGACGATGATGCATTACCAGTCGAACCAGCTATATATCCTTCTTTTCGTTTTGTTTTCCTTTCTTAATCTTTTCCTTTTCTGCTTTCCTCCCTGTAGGTTTTCAGAGGCGTATTCATCATTCGCAGACTTCTTGACCATAAAAAATCAGCTGCTTGATACAGACCTTGGGGGAATGTCCCTCTCAAACAACAAATTTCACATAATTAGCTTTCTCTATACCTGTTTTTTTTTTTTTGCAAGTCTGACATCTATAATCGAAAGGAAAAAGCAATATTAGGGTGTAGGATGCACTACCTTGATAATCCATATTCATCTTTTCTTCTGTTCTAACTGTACCGCATAGAATTGGTGGCATTCCCTCCTGTATGTTAATCGTCAATATTGCGACTAGAGTGCCGTATTCAATCGAGCTTTCATTGTATTGGAATACACTGTATATGAGTTTGTGTGTGTCTCTATGTATGTACTATTTTCCACAAATATGTATATAAAATGAGAGAGACTAGGTGAAGAAAGAAATGAATACAAAAACAAGGGATGGGAAGATAAGGGGATCAAAAACACTCGCGACAGTATCGATCATCTGATTGGATGATGAATATTGACGGGAAATAATAGAAATGAAAATGAGCAGGGCAAGGACAATCGCTGGTTGGCATACACAGACAAAAAAAAAAAAACCCTGAATGAGACGGCAGGGAAATATAGATATGAATGCCCGAGGAGAATCTATAATTTGTAGAATGTTATTTCATGTTGCGGAGAACCTGAATGTCAGAAATAACGATAAGGTAAACGCAAAGGCCAAATGTTATCCCAGTCATGCCTTGTTTCACGTTATTGCTTGCCGCTGGTATCGACTTAATAAAGTCCCCCCCCCCCCTGTTTTCTGGAGGGAATTCAGCCGTAGAGATCACGTGAGAGACAGAGAGCAAGCGGAGAATTTCATTACTTTTAAATCAACGACTTACAATCATATTAGCTTCAGGACAGAATCGAAAACAAGCCAACAGTGTAGGGAGAGAAGGCAGATCTGGGGGACAGTAATACGACAGACTCAGACAAACATGAAAATACATGACTGTCTACGCAGGTGTTTTTCTGTCCCCCAATATTGCAAATCTACGACACTGGGATTTACCACCACCACCACCCCCCCCCCCCCCCTCTCCCTCTCTCCTCTCTTTCCTTTTTACATGCAATAACGTCTGCACGGAGTGGAAGCTACAGATCAAAGGGAAACATGTACATCACGCAATATTGCTTATTCTTATTTCTGTGCATGAGTTATCGAGTTATGTAAGGAATACACCATTGATTGGTTTTCAAGTCTGTTTCATAATTGCTGGGGAGTTGGCATTCATTCCAGACGGGTAAAATAGGGAGGTTGATATTGGATCATTACAAACTTCATTGAAATCGAGAACGACTTTACTACTTTTAGATCGTTTTATTTCACTTGAAAAAGAAAAAAGAAGCTCATTTTTTATATGTTAGTAAATTTTGAACAAAATGATGATTGATAGGCCAAAACACATGCACTCAGGCTGGGGGTATGTGATAATAACGCTGATGCAAATGTAATCTCCCTTCATGTCCCTGGTAAATTATAAAACTAAGATTTACTGCATAACGCTGGAACTTTGAGAGGTGGGAGCTTCCATTCATCACCCTGCTTGAACTCCTAAATACTCAAATGACAGAGATCAGGGTCTGTTGCATAAAACTTTTTACGTGAGGAAACTCAGGCTACTTTAAACTGAGTCTTTTCCTCTGTTAAAGTCAGTGGCAGTGTCATACTAACATGAGTTTCCATTTCGTATCAGAGTTTTTCTCATGTAAAGAGTTCTATGCAACAGGCTTCAGAAGTAGCTCCCGCACACACACACACATGCAAACACATGCACATTAAACTACGCTAAATACAAACACAATACACTTTAAATATGTCCATATTTTGTAAGAAATATCTGGGCGATATGCAGGGATACAGGATGTCTGAAGGATTGACATGAAGATTTATTCTATACATATTTCCCCTCTCGATTTAAATTACAAATTCCCTGCAGGCCGCAGTCCCGGTTAGATCTGCGCCCAAGTTATTCAATTTCAAACTGCTAATTGCAGGACAGGAAGTGAACGTGCACATTAACACAAAGGAAAATTGATATACTCCACAACACTTGTCGGTCTCGCAGAGTGAGGTGAGCTTAATCGCTATTGACTGCGGTATGTTGCCCATCTATCGTCGAGTAACATAGCGAAAAGGCGTCCTGAAGATTTTGCAAATGAATGTATCTCACAATATCGATAAAAAAACTCCGAAGAATCAAGTGTCTTATACATTATGCAAGAACATCCTGCACGCTGTAATTATGCTAGGCTCGGGAATAGGAATGATACTCAATTTCCCTTATTCACCTGCTAAAATACGTTTATGCACAGTGTGTTTGTCTATCACACCAACAGCTGGTTATTTTAGAATACGTGTAATATAAAATATAATATATGATATATAATACATAATGTATGATATATGATATTCAATATAATGATAATAATAAATAATGTATAATATATGATATAAGATATAAAATATTGTAATCTATATAGTATACATGATATATTCTAGCTCAACATTGGCGGTGGCCCAGTGGTCCGGGCCGTTAAAGTTTGGTGTCGGGCCACCAAATTTATCTTTTCGGGCAACTCAGATTCAAAATGGATTAATACTTTTGCTTTTATTTCGGGCCACTCCATTATATTATTATTCCTTTCGGGCCACCAACATTTCAGATTTAAAGATATCAGAACTAAAATGTTAGTGTCGAACCCTAATTATATATTCATTATGTTCAGGTGTAGGCAAATATAGGGGAAGAGAACTCGTTCTGACGTCGCTGTTTCACAGATTCACAATACACCTGCCATGTAAGGCAGCTGCGCAAAGATCCTTGCGCTTGTACAATTAGGCTTTGACTACTAGATTTAAGGCGCCTCCACATCAAAGTCCATGTAACGATGAAAGCAAGCTTCAAGCACAGAATCTGATTTTTCGCGGAACACAAAGGCACAACAGTAAAAAGAATGGGTAATCCTCAATTGATCCATCTATTTCTGCCAAGCAGCTGGCACAAGAAACGATCAATCCTACCCGTCGAACTTGATGAATGTCCTTTAGATCATGTATCGAGCTGCCGGCAAATCATTGATAAGGCATGAGGACGAAAGGGGATAATATGAATTTCAAATGAAGGCGTTGAATACCCTGGCATGATCAGAATGAGCTTTCTAAAGTCAATGACACGGGAATTCAAATACATGTGAGCACATCCATAAATAAAGAGAAAATTACACAATACCATTGGTCAGATTTTTTTTTTTTAACTTTAAAATGATCTCATCATGTATTTTACCGTATTTCAAAGTTTAGTGGATGTCAAAATGACATACCGTGGGGACTAATTTGGGTTTTAAGGTATTATATATCCGCCTATACATGATCTGAACATCCGGTAAATATTGTTGTGAGGAATGAAAGCCGAGTCAGGCGAAATCATTATCCCCCAGTTGTTATATTTCTTTCGGTACCTGACAGATGGCCATAGGCAGAATCAAAGGATCGCATCTCTGTCCGTGAGGTAGTTATGTTATGTCTACGCTCTTACGTCACAGTCTATTCGAGAGTATGCACGATATCGGAATGAAAGGACATCCAAATACATCTAGGAAGGCCCCGGTGAACAAACAACCCAAGTCATTCGTATAAACAGCAGCCTCTGCGGAGGTAATGAAAGGCAAAGAGAGTCGGACCACCTGATATCCATGACTATTTTGAAAAGGTGTTTATTCGTGAGATCAAAGGGGAAATTAATTCCATGTCTCATTAGTATAAGAAGACGATCGAATATAACACGCGTTTTAAGAATCAAAATTCAAACGAGATAGAAACCAGCAGGTTCTGTTTTTCGTCGCTGATCTCTCCAGGAGGTACACAGACTCGTCACTGCTCGTTAAGTTTGTAAAATAATGATGCCATGCCTGGCAACATTAGTGGCAAACACGCTACCAAATTCAAGAGCCACGATTTATTGTAGAAACATGAACAACAGGAGTTCAGGTCATTTCGTCGTTTCGTTGTTTTGTTCACGCAATGCGAACTGTCCAAAGCAAGAGGGTATAGATGTAAAACGAAACACAATGGAACTTATGATAATAAACACAATACGGTCCTATTTCCAAAGGTTAACATACTGTCCAATGATCTTCGTGTAGATTTGAACTTATAGGATCTCTTGCCAAGAGACCTAATCACTTCATCATCTCTCGATCGTAATCTTACATTGGCAACTGAAATCGATCTCATAAAAGAGTAAAAGGCACGTATTCCCTCACCTTGTAAGAAAAACAAAAGCAACCAGCAATAACCTTCTTTAAAGACTGCAATAGAGTTTTAATTTATTTAAATAATCTTTCTTTTTCTGGCATTACCAGCATATCTGCCATGTTTATTGCTGATAATCACAACTCATTTGCCGGGCAATTATACCCTTTTCCTCATTAATGCTGGAAAGTCATTTTGTGAAGGCAGCTGGTAACGACTTTATTGACTGGAAAGAACAGAGGAAGCTGAAACTGCAGGCTATTCGAAGTATTACCGCTGAAAACTAGATCGCCTGTCACTTGACACCCTACAATTATATCGAAGATGTCGCCTTCTCACAACAAATTAGTCCCATCAGAAGCGAAACATTGGCAAGATTATCCTATTATCCTGAAGCCGCCGAGCGCAGCGAACTCTACTCAGAAGCCTTGGGAGAAAATAAGATAGAAGACAGTGAAGAGCGACAAAAACAACTTGATAGCCATTTCTAGGATAAAAAACGGACAATTTACCATTTAAAATTTACAATTTTACCCCTGCCACATGCGTCTGCTTTTAGGCTATAGTTGACTCACTTTCTCGTCCCCCACATTTACCTGTAAACATTCACACACTGGAGACGCTCAAAAGTTAAATTGCCTAGGAGCGACAAGGCAACTCCTGTGATGCGCTCCACAGAATAGATATTTGTTGTTTGAAATATAGAACATGTAGAAAGAGAAGAAAACAAAAGAGATTGAAATACAAAGGGGAGATAATTCAGAAAAGAAAAGAGGGAAAGACAGAAAAAAAATTATGACAACAGCATAAGACGGTAACCATGCCATATGAAGGAAAAGAGAAATGAATACTGCAACTTTGTGCACACACACACACACACACACACAGTGAAGACATTGCAAAGAATCGGAGAATAGTTAAACCTAAGGGGGAAAAAAACCCTGAGAGGAACATTGTGGGATCTGCCTATCATGACACTGGATAAGGTGGATTACTCTCGTGTACGATTTTTTTTTGTTAAAATCTAATGGATGGAAGCAGAGACAGAGCAGAGCTCCTTCGTCTCCAAGGGTTGAGTTTCACACAAGGTGAGTGGGTGAATTACGAGGTAAATAGGTCGGGAAACAGAACAGATATTCCGTGGTAATATGAGCGAAAAGAGACAGAGACGGAGAGAGAGTGGAAGGAAGAGAGAGAGAGTGAGGAGGAGATAGGTAGAGAGAATATAAAGAGGATGAGCTCCCTTGTCTGTCTTGCGCGCATGTGCAAATGTGTGTATGTGAAACAGGGAAGAAGAGAGGGGCAGGAAAGACTTGACAAGAGGCTAATAGATCAGGCAGTAAGAAGCAAAAGAGAGGCGAGGAGGTTTAAAGCAAATTAGTCGGCTAACCGCGAAGACGCAATGAGATATTGGACCAACTATTCAAACCATGCACAGATAGGAACTTCTTTGTTAATAGTAACCGGCTAAATGTACATTATGCAGGGTATGAATGGACAAATAACCAAATGGCAAGCTGCAACAGAAATAACTACCGACATCAATGTGAAGTTTAACACTAAACAAACACGAATAAATTCAACTTTCTAGGCAATACACGCTTCATCCCGCGAAATATATTCCGCCACTTTCTGGAGAATTTACCCGACGTGTCTTCAACCATACAGCTACTTTTCTCTTTCCCGTCCGCCCCTCTGTTTTACCTTTCTTCCTTGTTTTTCGCCGATGGGATGGACCACCCCTGTGCACGAAGCTCCCGATATTCACTGATGAAGTGCTAATTGGTGTTTCTTTATACCCCGCCCCGGACACAGCTTGCCTCGTGCTGTCATTAATGGGCACATTGCCCCGAAGCTGGGCAGATGTTTTCTCAGCAGCAACATTATCTTTGCCTCCGCGCGTGACATATCGCACCTGGTATAGATTAAACTTTGAAGATTCCCTTACATCACATACGCTAAATCGACTTGAATCAATAGCATTTTGTCACCCTTATTTTTGAAATGTACCCATCTTTGAGGCATGGATGTAAAATATAGGAACGCATTTTATATAACTAAGGAAACACAGAGAGAAATGTGTACATACGTCATGTACGTTATAAAGAAAATCAGGAGAGAAAGCGGTATGACAGAATGAATGGTTGGAGGAGGGGGAAGAGAAGGAGGAAGAAGAGGAGGTTGGAGGAGGGAGGAAATGGGGTAAGTTTGAGATCAACTTTTTAATTGCCCCTTGCGTCTCATCAACGCTACGGTCCGGTGTTCAGTGTCTATAAATTATTTACTTTCTCTTCTATACCATCACTCCGCACAGCATCTAAACTATAGACGGAGTCGTACATCCGCCATTGATGTTTCGGAGAACTGATCATGTTTGAGACACAACAGCACCTGCGTCAGACCTACGCAATAGTCGTTTTCAAAGGAAACAATATAACAAAACTTTCCCCAAATTGCAAACTCTCCCCACACTAGGTCAGGCGTACTCTTTAAGTATAAGGAAAGTTCCTCTCGGAATACAAACTTAGCTCGATCACAGTCTTCAACCTTCCCCAAGCTCCTTCACATTCATTTACCTTCCCTTTTACCCCCTCCTGCACATATTTCATCCTCCCGATATAGGTGGCCGAAAGTGAATTGATCAGAAGGGAGGATAGAGTTTCATCTTTAGATATGCCATCTTCCCACCGGGCTAACCTAATGGAATCTAATTCAATTATGGCTTTTGATTAAGGGGCCGAAAGCGAGTTTGATCGGGCTCACGAAAACACAGCCTTCTCTGAGCTGAAGCGAGTCCGATAGTTTTGAGATGAATTATGCATCCCAGTTTGTGCAAAGAAACTCTGCAGCAGCTTCACTCTACACGAAAAAGGAAAGTAGCACGTGAGAAGAAAGCACAGGTATTGGCAAAGAGGTCAGAACTGTACAGCAAAATGCTCATTAATTCACCATTCTTATTCATGTTTCACCAGTGAAATCTTGTTTCAGACTTTTTAAACTCTTGATAAGTTATGTCATTTCATTGTTGCATAGCTTCCGTTGACATTCACAATGCTTTCGTTACATTCATCACGCGATGACCGTATGATAGGAATTCTTGGTAATTTCATTTTTGTTTTGATTTTTTTAACAGAAATCCTATCCAACCCTGATTTGCTAAAACATCGCCACACTAAAATGTCATCCGTAGAAGTCTTGTTTGGTAAACCAACCAGACTAAACTAAGCGATCTTTTTTTCTCACTGAAAGTATGATGTTGGGTCATTAAATCACCAATAGAAAAAGTTATTCCCCTCTAACCCCCTCCCCCTCTCGGAATCCTTGATCATCGCAACCATTCTCTGAAGTTAAGTAGAACAGATCAGCAATTCCCTCTTTATAAATATCTAGGCGTTGCGTTTGTGTTCTCGGGGTACTTTGAATAGACTTAACTAGGCATTATTCCTCTCGTGTTTTCGTTTCAGCTAATAACAAACTCAGATTCTGTTTTCCTATATCAGTGTGTTCCCGCTCGCTCGTGCGTAGTAAACAACAAGTAGTCAATAACAATGTTGCTGGCGTCCCACTTTGGCAGATGATGACAGATGAGAAGATAATTAACGAGAAAGGGGCATGAAGATAATAATAAAACATACTGGTCATCAAAAGTTTGGTTTCCTTGGCAATGCATACATCGCATTTTGTATCAAGGTGGATTGTTATATGAACACGGAATGAAAGGAAGGAGGGAGAGGGCTGTACACAGCCAGCAGGTGGTAGATGTGATAGAGAGAGAAAGAGGGGGAGGGGGGGGGGGGTACGATCTGTGGACAAGAGAGAGAGAGAGTACCTATAGGAGAGAGAGAGATATATATATACGCAAACCGGCACAGACAGAAATAGTGATAGAATGTGAAGAGAGAAAAAATAGACAGGGGGTAGAACGAAAGAGAAGAAAAGAATATAAGGGAAGAGAGAGAGGGAGAGAGCCACCTGCTTTTATATCTCGTTAGTCACGCTTGTGAAGACCATCGAACGTGACGCGAATGTGGCACGAACCATTTAGGGACTGGCAATCCCGACTTAACTCACAACGCGGATGCTGGAGGAGCAACTCGGGGGGCTTCATAGTGTCTCACATCGATCTCTCTCCCCTCTTCACTTTCAGACAGAGTCGTGTCTAAAGCCACAGCAATGCTGCGACATAGAGACAGATACAGACAAAAGGTGTGTGTGTGTGTGTGTGTGTGTGTGTGTGTGTTTGTGGGTGTACATGTGTGTCTATATGAGAGACTTATTGGGACAACTGTTGACAGTAGGGATATAATTGAATGACATGTGGAGCACAGGACAAACAGTGACACATCAGGCTGATAACGAATGAAAACAGAGACAATACATTGATCAATAGACGCGCCAGATTCTGAAAGAGTTGAAAAACAGGTAGATTGATGGAGACTTAAATTTGTGCGAGGATAGCAGGAAAGCAGATTATAGTGACAGAAGATATTGATAGATGACATGCAGTGGTATACTGGATATATCTGAGCAGACAAATACATGTATACGGAATACAGATGAATGGTTGAACAGATATGAAACGAGAGGTAAAGAACTGAGTGCCAACAGGGAGATTGCCGCCGCCACAATCTCACTTTCATTCCGCCCCCGACGAACATCAAAACAGGTCAGATCGACCAAACTCGGTTGTCCTGGTATTCAGGTTATACCGATGCTGATTTCTCTCCCCCGTCCCCCACCCCTCCCCGGGCCAAATTTCTCCTCTGATGTTCGGTAGTCGAAATCGGATCGCTCGGACATCAATACGGACGTTACTCAGTCACAAGGTGTCATGAAATGGTTTATCTCCTGTAGATGTGAAACAAGACATCGACTGCTACCTGCCCTTTACCACACAACGATATCGGAAACTTATATCTATATATCTGTCTATTTTCTATAAAACCTCATCGCAAATGGGATATGATGTTAGCTCTAATTAACGCTAAATTTGTTGTTGTTGTTGTTGTTGTATACATAAATAATATAACCTGTATTGCTACAATTGTTTGTGAAGAAGTGGCATTATTACCTCATCTAATATACACATATTGTTGCCACAACCCTTTGTTGTTGTTGTTGTGTTTTTTGGTGTTTGCTTGTTTGCTTGTTTTATTTGTGTTGTTTTTGTTTTGTTTTTAGTTAGACCCTACAACACAGAATGACGCTAAGCACCTTAAAATCGAAACACGAGTCATTCGCTGCGTTTGGTCATGGATTATATGAGGTAGACATAAGATGCAGAAACGTTTTCACATCACCTGTCAGGTTCGTTTTGGACAGACATCGAAGCAACAAACATTCAACACATGGGTTCTTGATGCTTCAATCTGGACTTACGCTTATCATTAATGTGATATCGTGGATATGATGATTTATATGAACGCGTGTCTGATGTGCAAGCATGTGTCTCCAAGCTTCTGGCTTGTGATCCTATCCGGTTATGGAGCTTTTATGATTTCAAGTAAAAAATAAAGTAGGCATATATTCAATCATAATTATGGGAAGCCAAGCAACCGCCAAGGCGACTAAACGCCTATACATAAGCAATATGATGTAAACGTGTCGGGTCATTAGGGCCGACAACAACTATGTCTTAATGTACAGTAAACTCAGCGAGAGTCGTGAGTCGCAGTCACTATATATATTCCCATGCATCAGTGGGGATCCATTTTTTTTTTAATAGCTGATGAGTCGAAAGTTGCAAGAGTTGAATATGAGTCGCTGGAAAATCCAGTCCCTTTTACTTCATATACATTGAATTAAATCGCATGAGCCTATGGAGTTGGATGTTTCTGTGTGTCCATGTGCCATGATTCGATATATAAATATATATATATATATATATATATATATATATATATATATATTCGGTATTTTTCTCTTGAGTCTGCCAGCGTAATTCTTTGTTCTATCTATACCCTACATGAAAACAACGAAATTGATTATGAGGATTGTCTAGTTGTGTATGTCCCTGTTGTTTAAACTGGACAGCTGCCGGCAAAACACCAGTGTTCTGCGATGAAAATTAATGGCAAATACGTGCATACACGTATAGATGAGTACATGAGTCCATTTGCATTAGCTCTTGTTTTGTAGTGCATTAGCGTAGGCAATTTCCATGTTATGTCAAAGCAACATCCATGTTTAGTCAACAGCGTACAACACTCCAGATACAGGCCTTAACAGTGTTTAATACGCACATGGTTGTATTCATGTTAATTACAGCGTGAACAAGTATACGACAAATTACAACTCGTGTATGTTGGGAAAAAAAATCGACTCTCGCAAGAATGAAATATCACTGGAATCAAAGCACTTTCTTAAGTCCTGATGACTTCGACTGTGTAAATGCGAAGCTTACAATTTGTATGTATGCACGTAACTTGTTTGTAAGTATGTATTAGAGTAGGCATATGTACGTATCTTATCAGGTCATTGTCACAATATCTTTTCAAAAATTTTCACATTGTAATTCTTCCCTGTTAGTTAAATAGCTAGATACCCTTATCATGTACCCAGTGAGTAGATAGTAGGAGACGATTATACTGATAAGTATTATGCTAAAAAACGAACAATACCATAAAATACTATGCGGCGTATTTCAATGTTAGTTCACCTGTATAATTTTATGTAATCCTAAAAACACGGGTGGGGGAGTGAAGTCCTATTTCTACGCGTCTCTAGCTATATTTACAAAAATAGATGAAAAGCGGCTGCCATGAATACAAATCAAAGCAATCCAACTGCGTGCGTAATATCCAACGCAAGTAATGAGTAGTAAACTGTGGATTATTTGAACGTACCGCCGAGCTGGACAGGTCCTATATACGAGGCAATTTTCCCCCAATTTCCACTAAAAGGATAGCCGGCATCTCAGCTTTGCGCGTTACTCGCATTCTAACAGTTGTTAGAAAATGAGCGTCGACCAGTGCTCTCTTGTAATTAAAAGAATACCCATTAACACTTGATTTTCATCAATAGGCTGACTTATGAAAAAAATATACGCAGACGTATTGCATCAGGACAGGCTTAAAGACAGTGTTAAATGGAAAATGCAATAATGCTTGAAACGCCGCAACCACAACCACGCAATATTTCAGGACCCAAATGCCACAACACAACAAAATGCACCTTGTATTGATTTTCTGAGGGAAGGCAAACACGCGTCGCATCTGATACACACAAGAAGTGACAGCTGTTCTTCTCGTTCATCCTCGAAGGAGCAGGCCTATGTAATTACACGTCTTCGTCCCTCTCTATTACAAATCAATCAATCACCCATCACACTTCACCTTGCATCACTTCCCTTTTATTTCTATCTTTCCATTCATAAACAAGGCAAGTTTTAGGGCATGTCGAATAGTGACAACCATCGCCCAGTACCAAAACTATGCTAAACACTGAAAGGCAGGCATTCTATAGCTAAACGTATGCAGAAATCTCGACTGAAATTGATTCCTTGGTTGAACTGAACACTAAATTAGCGAGAGGACTAATATGACACTGACACTCATCAAGCTACAGAGCTGAATAGCTCCATGATCAAACTTACCTGTGCCATATTAAATACACCGCTTCACGAATCACGCACAGCTTTCAGCCTACTCAATGCCACAGACTGTCACTGAGTTTCAAACTCAACAGACACTGTATCCACTATTGTGCGCAAGACAACTGCCGAACAATCCCAGTCATTCAACGACCCGACGAATTACACAGGTGATTACACGCTGCTGGCATTTCGGTCATACTGGCAAAGGCAGACGACCAGTGCGTAGCTCCGCTGCATTCACCAACCACGTGCGCTCCGATCCTCTCGCCCGCGAAAATGCAGCAAGCGGAGAAAATGATGTTGGTGATGAAGCATCTGCCCAACTATACTGGCGGGCTCGTATGGAGATGCATCTTTTGGTGGAGCGCGCTTGCACGTCCCAGTGAGGGTATGTACAAAACGCAAAGTACGCACGCGTGTAAACAGAGAAGGTGCTTGACTATACTCCACCTCGGTCACACCTATGTGTCGCACCCATGAGTTTCCATTTCAATGTTTTGAACCGGAGAAAAGGGCTAACATCGATCTGGGAATGCAGTATATGAGTTGAATTAAAAAAAGAATGGAGTGACGACGCTGCGTTTCGCCTGTTTCGAACGAAAGTGATGGGCAGCGCAAAAGCCTGTGAATGTTGTTACTGGACAAGTTAAACAGTTAGAATGAAGATTTTCCCGCTGCCTTTCCACTTCGATTTTCCACATTGAATCGGCGACGAAAATTTAAAAAGGATTATTCGAAGAAAATATGATCGTATTGCAACGGATCTGTCTAGAACGGATTGAGAAAAGTTTACATGTTTGGTCTGAGCAATCAGAGACGCCGAGATTAAAAAGTATTCTAACAAAACACGAGGTATCGTATCGTATAGGATAAAAAGCGCATGTATTTCAAAAATCGAGAAACAAAAAGACATCGGAAGGACAAGTTCTGGTATGATGAACTGGGCATTAAACCAGTGAGCCAGTTTGTATAGATAGAAACAATGATAACAACATGCAATGACATGGGCAAGATATCGGATGATTTATATCATGACGTAAAGCGTCTCCAGCAAGAGTTTTCAGCTTAATGTCAAAAGTCAAGTGTTCATGATACTTGTTAACAGCTGGAAAGATCGGGAGAGCTCTGATAGAATACAAACATACCCATGTTTTGGCGTGGTTTTTTTTTCAGTATTTCTAGACCTAATTGATTGTCTGCTTCTTCTTACATGACCGTTCGTTAAAACACATTCAGCAATGTCGGTGGATAGTTTTGACACTTCTACAGTGTTCCTTCAAACTTCATCGACAATAGTATGCTGTCTTACATTGGACAATACGAGCTTCTATTTTTCTTCGACACAAGGAAAACATGATGCAAAATCTTCAGAAATGAATGTCCAGTTCTATATACATGTAAATCGTGATCTTAAAGCATCACACCTGTCATGCCTGTGTATAGGCCATGCGCGCGTGAAATTATCATTTTCGGGTCGGGAAGACGTAAACTAACCCGTATTCTTGTTTATCTAACGCAGTGCCCCATTGGCAGAGGCTACCTCACGTTTCAAGCAATCAGGTGTGCGCAATGGCTTCCATAATACACAGATATCCAGTTTCACCCATGCAGCTTGTTTGTTGTTGTTGTTGTTTTTTGTTTCACGATCATCTTCTTTTCATAAGCCACCACAGCTCTGTCTTTCAGAGTTGTAGTAGCTTTTAGTAAGCGAGAGAACTATTTTGTCCTGTTTTTTTTTTTTTTTTTTGCACAACTTAGGCAGGCCAGTAAACCCAGCATCAGAATATCGCCATGTCACGTCTACATTCTTTATCTTGTTTACCTACGTATTTTTTTCAGTACGCCTATATTGATTATGCCATCGTAGGGAATTGCTTAACAAGGACACCAAATTGGACAAACATGGTGGAGAGACTAAAGAAATCTCTCAATGAGGGACTTGATAATGTTCACTGGAGGTTGAAGCCGGATTAACACGTTTTACAGACCTGCAACCACGTGACTGGTATAGATTGTTCAGAATACTGTACCGTGGGAGTTGCGCATTCAAGTCTTAATATGTCACTTCGTAAACGACACCCCAGCTACAAAGGACGATTACTATGAATAGTAACATGGCCAATGGGCTCAGTGACCATGCTATACTTACGTTACACACTCTCAGACTGAGGTGTATTTCGGTCAACGTTGAAAGAGACACTTTGTGCTGTCTACTGAAGATGTAAACTTCCTTTTCCTGGGGCTTGCATTATACAGCTCTGATGGCATGATTGATGTCTGGTTGTAACCTTTAATCTTCAGCGTATTGTAATGACTGGTATTATAGTCCTTACCTGATGCGTAGAGTTGAAATTAGATCCCCTTGAGTAGAGGGTAGCGAGAAATGGCTTACTAAATGACTGAGTTCACTCAACACTAATCCGAAAGTGCATTGGATTTTATGTTACTCATGAATAAATTCGAAGCAGCAAAAAAGTTCCCCAAGAATTCCCAGGAGGGTCTTTAATCAAAGAGTAGTCCAGTCTAATATTCATTTTCGCCAAAACAAGCAGCGCAATTAATTCGGATCTTGCGTCGATATGTGTTCTAATTAGCCAGGTTTGGCCGATAGAGATCAGGAGGAAGCTTTAAGGAATGTAGAAAATGTATTGGGCAAGCTCCCGTACCAGTAGATTGCGGTCATACTGTCCGTGCCATTAAAAGAAGAGTGAGGGGGAATTCGAGATCAATTCGAAAGATAATGATCACAGCGCAGGTACTGGAGGTAATTTCCGGTAGTGCGAGTCACCTATGTTGTGTAATCAGCGACAGAAATCGCGATTTTGTTGGACGGGAAGTACGTCATCCGAATAAACAGATCACCCATACCTGGTAATTAGCAATCACGTGTGACTCGAAGGCTCACCTGAAAAAAAAAAGGAGTAGAATGCTTGGAGGCTGAGAAATGATCTGTGCTGTTTGCAGGCCTATATATTCAGACTGATAAGACTTTGGATATTCACAGTTTTAAAATCGTTGCCTGAATGATAGAGGGTAGGTTTCAGCTACATTATTTTCTTGCATCGTGTATGTGTGTATTACTATATGTATAGTATTAGTAATGTATAAACACATCTAAATACAGATTTTCTTTTAAGATATATATATGTATATTGCGCGTGTGTTAACAAAGGTCAGCTGCATGACCTGCAAGGAGAGAATGTTCACAAATCTAATTTCTTTGAGATGAAAGTGTAAGTCTTAATTCCCCCAAAATGCGATAAAATATGCAAAGTATAACCCTAAAATATGTTGCGCCAATATTGTTAGCATAACGGGATTCACCTGTACTTTTCAGCCTCTTAAAGATTTTTGGTAGCCACATTCAGCTTGCATAAGGTAACCAGCTGGAAAGCTAGAATTTAATCTGTCTGATTGATCCGAACGGGCTCCTGCAACAGAGAGGTTGATATCCGTTCACTTAAATACCGCGAATGCCTATAATTGGTATTTCTTGCTATGGTATATGAATGTTGTTAAACCAGCTATAATTAGTCAACATCCCTCATGAGACTAAAACAAGGGCATGAGTGATAACCCTATTTCGCAGAGATTCTCGTTTCTCGTACCTTGTGCTCGGCTGAAAACAGGCAACATAGATAGAGTGATTATTATCTACTTGATACGAATCGGGTGCATTACACGGGTGATTTCGGGCGGTGAGTTGGACAAATCACCCGCGATCATCACCCATCAATCACCATTCGATTCTCGTTCACGCTGGCTGGGTGCTCCCGTCTACGCCCATCCCAGTCATAATATAGGACGAGCACAATAATGAATGGATTGAGGATGAGAAGTGCTTTGAACCATCATCGACTCCTAATCCGGCCGTTGATATGCAGTATAGGCCTTATCATGCACTGAGATTTGCGTCTTGGTGAAAGCTGACATCGCCTGTGCAGATCATCCTCAGCTAACACTCTCTGTACCACCATCCTATTAATGTCATTAACTTTGTATTTTTATACACAAATCCATCTAATCGTAGTGACAGAGTTAAGGTTATGGTGTAATAGCTATAGTCCTGCTAAAAGCCAAGGTATAGTTTGGATATCTTAGGGTGTGGAGGCTGCATCTCACCGCCTACAAATTAAATGAAAGGATTTCTTTCGCAATAATTATTCTCCTCTTTCCTGGATTCTCTAAACAAGCATTCGTTACGTAACCATCGAAGAGAGACCTAATCGCGAATGAAATTCTCCACCAATGTTCAGATTTTAAAGCATTGGATTACAAAAGTTTAAGGTGAAATGAGCAAAAATGAGCAAAATGAGGAAAATCCATTGCAGATATCTATCTCATCACCTCTTTACGTTCTAATCTATCTTGTTTTCCTCCAAAGAAATTAATGAGAGAATATACAGAGAGAGAGAGAGAGGGAGAGAGAGAGATTAGAAGGAAAAGAAGAAAGGAATGAAGTAGATGAGTTTACGAATTTTTCGTCGCAAGTGAAATGACGAGATTATGGCATGGTGCAGTGTTTCAAGGTCGCGCTTCAAGTAGACAGATATTTCTTGAACAAATACAGTTAGTAAATTATATTTCACGGAAACGAATCGTACCTAATGCAAGATTTAAGAAACAACGTCCACAGCTAATCGCATGCAATACTTATTATCAAACAACAACGGAAGATAAACAGAAAAAGAGGAAAGCTAATCGAGTTGGAAAGAAAAAAATAAAGAAACAAAGGAGAATTGTCTTCTCAACGCAATTCTATCATCAGGAAATATATTGATCTGTCGCATGACAATATCAAATGAAATCACAAAAACCAGTCGTTCTCCTCAAGCAACTAACGACATGTACGCGTTCTTGTTTTCGGGACATTGCAAAATGTCAGATGTCATGTATAATGACGTCATTATCAGATAAGTAAGATTAATAATTTCCTCACGAACGTCAAGGGAAAACCCATCCTCGTACCACGCCTCCGAAGCATCGCGTATTATGCAAAAAGCATGCCGCGGGCTGTCAATATTTCGGAGTGAATTTTGGTTTCAAAAGCATTGCCGTCTGTCCCTGGGATTCAGTGTGTCACAAGCCCGCCATCCCGAAAGTTTACGTCTTCCATTTTGATGATGAAAAAACGCCGGTTTCCCGCGCCAAGACTTTACGTAAATCCTTTCCACGCGGCAAGATCAGCTACCAGTGATGCAGTACCTACTGACACAAAAAGAAAAAATAAAACAAATATATCTTCCATTGACCTATATTTGGTATATTACACTTGACAACCCATTCTATCACATTTTGAAAGATATGAAATGCTGAAATTCAGTTGTGTAGGAAATATGTGTAACGTTGCCTATGTATGGTACAATAATTCCTCCTTATACAGGTACACTCGTAGGTGCAATTAAGATTAACATCTGTGTTAGACAAAGACGGAACTCTACACTATACTCGCAAATTTATTCAAAATTGCTACAGCAGAAAATGTTGTGTAAAGATAATGCTCTCAAGGCCAGACAGTACTGAAACTGTCGAATCAACTCTGGAAATGTCTAGAGTTGTTGTTGCTGTTGTTGTTTTGTTGTTGTTGTTGCTGCTACTGCTGCTGTTGGTGTTGTTGGTGTTGGTGTTGTTATTATTATTATTATTATTATTATTGTTGTTGTTGTTGTTGTTGTTGTTGGTGGTGGTGGTGGTAGTGGTGGTGATGTTGTTGTTGTTTAAGACGTCTCCAAAACCAGACCCCCAGGATTTGATCTCAGAACACGCTGCATGAATAAGTGTGGTCGTTCATTTGAAACAAAAATCAAGTTCTGCTTGATTTTGATTTGAAACAAAATCAAGTTCTGCTTGTTTCTTAAATAAAAATCAAGTTCTGCTCTGCGTGATTTCGAGTGGTCAGGAATATGGCGAGCAAAGTGTGGTGTTAGCATGCAATAGCTTGATAATCATTGTCATTAAACTTTGTCGTGGCGGAGGTTATCGAGTTATTTTTTAAAGCCAAACTAAGGTGACTACTCCAGAAAGTTAACATTGGTTTGTTCAAACTTTGAATAACAACTTTCCGCTTGATACCACCTGAAGATTAGAAGTCTACTTTTATTTTGGAATAACCAACATGGGGAGACACGCCATAGCTTCTGTTTCTTATCTTTCAATGATAGAATTTTATATCATGTACACTTAGGTTGGTTTTATCTACTGCATGTTCTTGAAAATATGTGTTAATACTTACGTCTAAAATTCAATTACGTTATATGAATAATTTTATCTGATTAATGTCAGATGATTGCTTAATCAAATGAATACAGGCAACGTATGTTGAAGTACACATCATTTTCTTCTTCTCTTCTCATCGTTGTCAGGGGAAAAAAAGAGCATTCAGTAGAACTCTTGTTCAGTTGCCGTAGATGGCAGCATTCCGCAAATTTCACACATGGCATTGCGTCGAGATCTCCATGTTGATATCATACGTAGACAGTAATGATCACGCAGTATACATTGTTCCGTGGCATGATTGTACAGGTTCTCTTACCAGTAATTTCAGCTATTACACAGGGGCTATGTGTACGATATATCTTTGAAAACGATTCCATATAACGATTTGTTCCTGACCATTGTTTTGCATGTAGCTATTCGTTATAGTGAACACAATTGCATGTGTGAATACTGTGAAACTATAAACATACTTTCAAAACAAGCAAGTACTTAGTAGCACACAAACAGTCAAAGATACATGCATCACGGAAGATTGTCTCTATGAATTACCACCCTCCTTCATACAAATAGAAAAGGAAAATGTTGACAATGCATGTTTCCTCTCCTCTACTGGAAACGATCGGATAAGACATGAATAAATTCACGCCAACAAAAGATAAGAATAAAGTCACTTTTTCGAGATTTGTGCCCTAACTTTCGGTAAAAAATATCACTAACAATCTGCTCGCGACCGATCATTTTTAAACAGACACCTATCACTCTTGGCTATAACCTTTCGCGTTCTGAATAAAAACAAAAACGATATTCATTACTCAATGCAAAAAGGTGGAAAATACCGAGTTGAGGTTGATTTCTGTTGATAACGTTGATGTGGTAAACTACATTTCAAAATACGAATCATCATTTTGTAAGTCGTTGTGCATAGGGGCGAGGGAGATTCGAGCAGATAATGATTATTTCATTTTTGGCTAGACAATGAAACAATGAGTTTGTGTCACTGGATGGCGCCGGACGATGTCATGGAAATTATGTCTCAGGAAATCGACATATTTGTACCTAAAAATTCGAGTCATTATAATAAATTGTCAAAGAATGTGGAATTTGTACTGGAACAAAAGAAATGACATAAAAAATGCGTCTGTCGTCCAGAAATACGTTACCAAGATGTGTGCCAGGCGAAGATAACTGGAACAGAGCTATCTCGAGCAGAGCTATCTCGAGTTAGAATGTTCATTTCAAACATAATTATGCAGTGGCTTCAATACTCTATCACATGGGCGTCACCAGGGGGGGTGCGTTGGGTGCGAACGCACCCCCCTTCAGATCCTTAAAAAAAAAAAACAAAAAAAAACAACAAAAAAATCAATCTGCGAGCGACCTCAACGCCGGACGCTAAATAATTACTCTTTTCAATTTTTTTTTTTTTACATTTTGCACCTGGGACACACACACACACACACACACACAAATCAATTCGCACCCCTGTTTCTGGCAGCACTGATTTTGTACATATCTATTAGTATTCTACAGTGTTTACTATTTATCGACCGTACTGTACATCCGTACCATACGGAGCACTTATACACGTTTGCCCCATCCCACATAATCATAATATCCGCGATGAAAAGATTTTCCTGCTTTTTTTTAGAATTCAAGAAATCTGTCCAATTATTTCACCCAAAAGCAGTGGCGTAACTAGGGAGGGGGGGGGGGAGGGGGGTGCGCCCCCCTCCCAATCCGCTGGTAAAAAAAAAAAGACTTACCGAAATAGTAATTCAAGTGTTAAACTGCTTTTGAATGAAAGGGTGATCAAGAAATAAGATGTTTTTCTATGATTTCTTTTAACCATAATTAGATAGGTATGTAGTGTGAAACATTGTTCAAAAAGCCCGGACCCGACAAAAGATTGTGATTCAGCGTGATTCCTGGTTGGCATTCTGCATATAAGCAGGATGTGCGCAGTGTACTCAGTACATCCGAACGAAGAGTCGCTACAATGTTGCGCAATGTGATGTAGAATGTACATCTTTGTACCTTACGCTTCGTTATATCAAAGCTAGATCATTGATTTTGCAGTGTTGCTTTACATACTAGTCTATGTAAAAATGTCTTGCATTGCCAATAAAAAGACTTGACCTGGGCTAATTCCTAACTTTTCCATGTACATATAAGACACACACACAAACAAACACGCACAATTAGTTTAGGGGATGCTCTTAAGTGCAGATTTTGGACATCCTTTCACCGCTTGGTCACTTCGACGCCACCTCACTGGTCATACCTCCCCCAGTCATGAACATAAACCCACACCCTTGACTACCAGTGGCGGATCCAGGGAGAGGGGCGCACCGGGCGTCCCCCCCCCCCCTCCCCCTTTAATTTCCAAAGCGAAAAAAATATATATATCCAGCTTCAAACGGCAGTTTTTGGACAGTAAAATGTCAAAATTTTCAAGCTCGCTCGCTCCTCTCGCTCGCATTTAGTCGTAATGCCATTCTCCTGAAGTTGCTGCCAGTAATTGCCGGCAGTTGCGCCTGGTGCGCCCCCCCCCCTTAATTTCCAAAGCAAAAAAAAAAAAAAAAAAAAAAAAAAAATATATATATATATAGCTACAAACGGCAATTGGGGGACTGTAAAATGTCAAAATTTTCAAGCTCGCTCGCTCCGTTCGCTCGCATTTAATCTTTATGCCATTCTTCTGATGTTGCTGCCAGTAATTGCCTGTAGTTGCGCCCGGTGCGCCCCCTTAATTTCCAAAGCGAAAAAATATGGCTAAGAACGGCAGTATTTGGACTGTTAAATGTAAAATTTTCAAGCTTGCTCTCTTCGCTCGCTCGCATTTAATCGTTATGCAATTCACCTGATGTTGCTGCCAATAATTGCCTGCCGTTGCGCCCGGTGCGCCCCCTTAATTTCCAAAGCGAAAAAATATGGCTAAGAACGGCAGGTTTGGGACTGTAAAATGTAATATTTTCAAGTTCGCTCGTTCCGCTCGCTCGAATGTAATCATTATGCTCTCCTGATATTGCTGCCAGTATTTGCCAGCAGTTGCGCCCGATGCGCCCCCTTAAATTCTAAAACGAAGAAATATAGCTACAAACGGCAGTTTGTTTGTTTTTTACTGTATAATGTCAAAATTTTCAAGCTCGCTCGCTCGCTCGCATTTAATTGTTATACGCAATTCTCCTGATGTTGCTGCCAGTAATTGCCGGCAGTTGCGCCCGGTGCGCCCCCCCCCCACCTCCTTTATTTCCAAAGCGAAAAAATATGGCTCCAAGTGGCAGTTTTGGGACTATAAAATGTCAAAATTTTCAAGCTCGCTCTCTTCGCTCGCTCGCATTTAATTGTTATGCCATTCACCTTATGTTGCTGCCAGTAATTGCCAGCAGTAAGATGCGCCCGGTGCGCCCCCCCCCCTTAATTTCCAAAGCAAAAAAATACGGCTGTTATACAAAAGGCAGTTTTTGGACTGTAAAATGTCAAAATTTTCAAGCTCGCTCGCTCGCTCGCTCGCTCGCATTTAATTGTTATGCAATTCTCCTGATGTTGCTGCCAGTAATTACCGGCAGTTGCGCCCGTTGCGCCCCACCCTTCCTTTATTTCCAAAGCGAAAAAATATGGCTCCAAATGGCAGTGTTTGGACTGTAAAATGTCAAAATTTTCAAGCTCGCTCTCTTCGCTCGCTCGCATTTAATTGCTATGCCATTCACCTGATGTTGCTGCCAGTAATTGCCAGCAGTTGCGCCCGGTGCGCCCCCCCCCCTTAATTTCCTAAGCAAAAAATATGGCTACAAACGGCAGTTTTGGGACTGTAAAATGTCAAAATTTTCAAGCTCGCTCGCTCGCTCGCTCGCATTTAATTGTTATGCAATTCTCCTGATATTGCTGCCAGTAATTACCGGCAGTTGTGCCCGTTGCGCCCCACCCCTCCTTTATTTCCAAAGCGAAAAAATATGGCTACAAACGGCAGTTTTGGGACTGTAAAATGTCAAAATTTTCAAGCTCGCTCGCTCGCTCGCTCGCATTTAATTGTTATGCAATTCTCCTGATATTGCTGCCAGTAATTACCGGCAGTTGCGCCCGTTGCGCCCCACCCCTCCTTTATTTCCAAAGCGAAAAAATATGGCTACAAACGGCAGTTTTGGGACTGTAAAATGTCAAAATTTTCAAGCTCGCTCGCTCGCTCGCTCGCATTTAATTGTTATGCAATTCTCCTGATATTGCTGCCAGTAATTACCGGCAGTTGCGCCCGTTGCGCCCCACCCCTCCTTTATTTCCAAAGCGAAAAAATATGGCTACAAACGGCAATTTTTGGACTGTCAAAATTTCCAAGCTCGCTCTCTTTGCTCGCTCGCATTTGATTATTATGCCATTCACCTGATGTTGCTGCCAGTACTGTAATTGCCAGCAGTTGCGCCCGGTGCGCCCCCCTTAATTTACAAAGCAAAAATATATGGCTACAAACGGCAGTTTTTGGACTGTAAAATGTCAAAATTTTCAAGCTCGCTCGCTCCGCTCGCTCGCATGTAGTCGTGATGCCATTCCCCTGATATCGCTGCGAGTAATTTGTCGTTTCACACCGTCATTCAATAATCCATTTATAAGGGGTACCACCCTCTCCGGCACTTCCACACCGTCCCCCCACCCTTGCTCGCTCCCTCGCATACTACCCCCCCCCCCCCAGGTGCCCTTTCCCCGCTTGGTTTCCCTCAAAAAACAGTAAAAGTCTAGGGATTGAGAGCTTCCTATATTCCAAATGTCTGTCAAAAAAATCTCGTAAACATTTAGTGTCAAAACGCACCCCCCTTGAAAAAAAGCTGGTGACGCCTCTGTATCATCTGACACAAACATACTAAAGAGTAAAAAAAATGTTATAATTGTCCATACACTTGTTGTAGGAACGAATTCCTATCTCTTCTCTTGTCTGACTGCATATCTTGTGCGTGGGCAAGCGCTCAAGAGACCAGGGCGGGGAGTTGAAGAATGCCCATTCATGGACAATGAATGGCCCTGGTGGCTGGTGATTATTGTCAGATTGAGTGCCATTGATGGTCTCTTAGATTCTTTAGTTCTTTACAGCCATCTCATTGCTATTAATCGCTATTACGTCATCCCAGTGAGTGGATAGTTTAGACGCCATAAAGTAATCTATAGTCTTAGCAGTGCAGTCTTAAGTAAATCTTCACACACATCAGGTCAATTCTGGAATCTACAAACCCTTTTCTAAAGCGAAAATTAATGAAAACAAGTCTCTGGAATAAAGGTTAGTCTTGGATAATCAGTCGAGCAGAACGCCATTTCCGAGCCAATAAAAGACATGCAACCCCAAATATATACCACAAGTATCGTAGTCTTGGATGTTCAGTCTTAAATACTGTCTTCACATACACTAGGTCAATTCTTGAATCTACTAAACGTTTTCTTACGTGAAAATAAATGAAAACAAGTTGCTGGACTAAAGGCTAGTCTTGGGTAATCAGTCAAGCAGAACGCCTTTTCCGAGTCAATAAAAGAGATGCAACCCCCGGATGGTTGGGTGGACTCCTCCCTGATCGCCATGATAGTCGGACGTGCATCAAACCTGCTCCTGGAGCGCATTAGTCATAGATCATCCCAACCCCACCACCGCACCATCATGCAACATACACACACCCATCAATATACACATACACGCAGCCGCGCATACACTCATACACAGTCACGTGGGCCTCAGATCTAACACCAAACACGAAACACCAACACGTTACACCACCAACCTCGAGACACCAATACGATACACCACACGCATCCTCAACCCTACACGAAGTACAATACACGAAATAATAACGGCATACTTACAAGTCACGTGGGTTCCAGATTTAGCACCAATGACGTAACACGATACACGTCATGAGAAGTACAGTACATAAAATTACATGTAATACTATACACAGTTTTCATATAAACATACGACGTACGAAGTATACAGTACATAAAATACGATACACCACACACATCCTCTGTGCAATAACGCATCCTCTGTGCAATAATTACACGAAGTACAATACACGAAATAATAACGGCATACTTACAAGTCACGTGGGTTCCAGATTTAGCACCAATGACGTAACATGATACACGTCATGAGAAGTACAGTACATGAAATTACATGTAATATACACAGTTTTCATATAAACATACGACGTACGAAGTACAGTACAAATACAATAATAACTCTTTTACACTCTAAACTCTCTATTCTGGAAACGTGAAATGTTAAAAACTTTCTGTTACAAAAGAGCAGGAGTCTCCTGAGACAAACAAATCTTAGATGGACGAAAAATACAAAGAGTTCTTGAAAACACAAGATATGTAAGATAAACTCAGCTGTCCTCGAGTCAGTCAGAAATGTTCGAAACCAATTCTAAAACACACAAAGACACACGCACAGTCATATACACACAAAGAGTAAAACACACTTAAACACATATTTGTAAAAACAAACGCCTTTTATATTTATATTTCTATATTTATTAAAGCGAAGCCCTTGCTTAATATGAAAGGAATACAACTTCGCAAACTGATTACTAACGAAGTTTCCCCAAAGTGCAATCTGATTGTCATATTCTCCAGCAAAACAGACTATCCAAATTGCATTTCTGCCAAACGCGTTGTCTCTAAAATTGATTTGAGCATCATCTCCAAATTGCACTCAAATTGGGCTACGATGGCACTTACATGGCTAGCGCTTTTCGATTCGTGGTAACAACACGTTTGCGTAAAGGAGAGGGTGGGGATTAAAATAAGAAACAAACCTATTACATTTATATAGAGTGAGGACATTAAAAATTTTCATTCATCCACAGACAACGTTCAAGTTGTCGTTGAAAAGATTGTGAGACTGGTAGATTATCTGTAAATCGACTTCAAATCTCCACAATCTCTGTTCTTCCTGCTATGGAGAGAAGTTTCCTAATGATTGACTATTTGCAAAACTATACGGATAGGTAGATTAACATGCATGTTTTCCTCTTCTTATTTCATTATTATTATTTTTTTTTTGCCAGAGTATATTGTCAGGAAAATCACCACAGATTAAGGAAGGATTTGTTCAGCATGAAGGACGCATAACGATCAAGGTCACAGTCAGATGGCGCTGTTTATTCTTGTTGTCAAAGTTTGCACAGTCTGTATTTTTTAGATTGTTGAGTAAGAGTTTGCGATATCAGACTAATATTACTGAAAAGTAACAAACAGGAGAAATTCGATATTGCGATTTTTTCACTCAGAGGTATGAAAGATATTGACGAGAATATGAGAGAAACAGAGGGAGGAGAAGAAAAAAAAGGTCTAAATGAGAAAGAAGAGAGACGGAAAGAGTGAGAGAGAATGGGAATGGGGGAGGGGGGGGGGGGACGAGGTGTGTACGAGAAAGGAGGTTGCGCCCACGTCTGTATTATACTTTAATCAGCTAGAGACCTTCATCAAGTAAATCTAAGACGCAGGATAAGATAAAACCCAATCATTCATCAAGGGGCCGGCAGGCGAATCTGAGCTTATGGAGTTGTATTTCAGAAAGTCGTTAGATTCCCTGAATTAATCACCATTTATCTTTATTAAGTAATCTCTTCTTCCATTTGATTTTATCCTTTAATATGTAATTTGATCCTTGATCGATGCCCCCTGCATCAAATTTGATTTGTAGTTCCTTATCTGTATGGTATCAAGGTTGTTACAGTTCTTGGTGTCAGCTGTTCATAATACGAATTTTTTTCAAACAAATAAATACGATGTCAGCCAGAAATAAACCGGCTTTGTTTATCAATCAATAACGGTATTAAATTCAAAATTTCCAGTAATAATTAAAATGGTAAATAAAACACGAAAGAAATCATAAAAGTAATTCACATTACCATGTTTAATGTGAAATCAACTGACTTTGAATTTTGATATGATGAACTTCTCAGTGTGTTACAATTGAATAATGACCATGAAGATATTAGTTACAACCACAATTCATGATCAAGGAGATTCTGGAAGTAACAGAATACGGGAAGGGGTGTTGGAGGGATAGAAGAAATTAAATCTTCAGTCCTAACAAATGGGGATGGCGCTCTCTATTGACGAGCTTGAGTCATGATGATGACGTCATGAAAAGACTTTGCGGTCCAACAAATCGTTTACCTCCCTTTTCTGTGAAAAGAAAATCATATCCAATATGCCTATAGAAGACGTTTCTTGTTCCGTCGGCACAGAGATGATTACCGGTATAAATAATTTACCAGCAACTTTGACACTAAGCAGGGTTTTGTTTCAATATTGAGGTCAGTCAAGTAGCATTAGAATCAAGAATTTCTGTGCGAGATATTTTGAAATTAGTTTCTCAATGCAACTTATCCAAGATGAATTACAAGATACCTTGACCTGATAGACTGTATGAGCCCTGTGACCAATTGCGATGCAACAAACACACAATCAGCTGGATCTCTTTTGCTTCCATGTTTCAAAATTAGTTAAATAGATCTTCGAATTAAGGGTCTAAAGCTGTAAAATTGACTAAACGTCTGTTATAAGCACACATTTGCAGAGGATAATCGGAGATTGCCCATTCAGCTCATTCAGTTACATTGGGTTGTCTTTTTGCTGAAGCGAACGGCCACTTAACCAATTAGTTTATATCATATTACATGTAATTTACTTTCGCGATCACCCATTTCCTTTGTTGTTGGCATAATATTGTGCGCAGAGGAGTTTCTTTTCCTCATTGCGTGCAAAATCAGTATTTTTTTTTTAATTCAGTATTTGTTTTTGCCAATTTTTGGGAAATTTCAGAAATGATGACAGAATATAACGCTACTTGTTTTCAAAAGCAGTAGTTCTATAATGCAATGTATGTTGTAAAAGAAGAACGCCTATTTCAAGCAGGATGCATCCCCGGGGATGCATCCCCGGACGGTTTCGTAGAATTATCCCTTAAAGAACTATAACAGGACATACGTTGATCCAACACTATCAGCCCATACAATAAGCACAACACGAAAACGCATCCATAGCATACTTACATCCTTTACATTGCAATGCGATTTCCATATCATCGATACAAAATGCACGGGATACTCGGTACACCATCATCGTATACAATACGCCAACACCACGTATCCAAGCATCGAGCGTTTACATTGCATACAAACTCTAACACCAATATGATGTCATAACACATAGACTACACAGCCTAGACACCTAATAAAACGACAATGAAAGTTGAAACAAAACTAAAGTTCCCATTACTACTCAAGATGTGAACTGTACAGTAATCATTCTTGCCCTATGGCTGATGGCAAAGTAAGTAATTAAATTTCTCTATCATACAGAATCGAAGACTCAAGAGTCTTTTCATCAACACAAATTGGCGTGTAATTTACCCATGTGGACATTTCCCATCAGTTCTTATGGAGTGCCATTTTGAAATATGACTGTTTGAATCATTCGAACGATGATTCAAACGACCAAGAATTTGAAGTTTGGAAAAAAAAACACCGAAAGATGTATACGGCCGGCTCTAATAAACAGCACGACCAATGATCACAGCCATGAGAAATAGAAATAAGAAAATGCAGCTGCAGTATGCAAGGATACACAATGACATAAATATTATTTGTGTGTGTGTGTGTGTGTGTGTGTGTGTGTGTGTGTGTGTGTGTGTGTGTGTGTGTGTGTGTGTGTGCATGTGTGTGTGTGTCTTAAAGTAACAAAGATGCACTTGTTAAGATCATGCATACACTCGTTCCCATATCAACATGATCGATGGAATAAGCCCAGGGCGCAATCACATCCGCAGTTCGTGATGTCCCTGATTCATCTGCACGTTGACATGAATATACCTACGTGTACTAGTAGTCTGCGAGGTTTTTTCCTACGTTCTAACAGAGTCATGGGATTTACGAGACAGTTCGTTTTCCAAGTTTGACGAGGCAAGAAATTTGATGAAAAAGCACGATGATAATCTTGGTTTCACTCCGTCCTTCAATCCGGCTCTCATACGGGTTTGGGTGCTGAGTGTCGTTGCTTTCTTTTCAGTCCTGCTCGTCTGAAACCGTCTTTCATTTTTGGCGCCATTCGCGAAATGAGTTGTCAAGAGTATGAATAAGCACATGTGACAAACGAGCACGGTATCCTTTTAATGTGTTTTTTGCATGTCGCATGTCTAGTCTTGAAGTCAATGGCCTCATATCAGTGGGGAGCGGTGTTCACACCCACTGTGTTCATGGTTTATTATTCAGACACAATGTTGTATGGACGACAAAAATAGGATAACATCTAGGAACATTTTGGTAACGCAAAAAAAAAAAAACATTTCTGTTATATCCTTCAAATGTTATCTCCTAAATCTAATCTTTATTTTCTAACGGCACAAATGCTGACAATAAACAACGCCCGCATGACTAGCGAAAAATCAAATTGAATCCTTCAGATGATAATAGAACATAATGAGCTTTAGTCAATAATTGATAAAACAAGAGTGCATATAAAATCAAAAAGGATAAGATAACAAGCCCACGATACAGTCAATGAGCATATAGATAGACCCAAGCAATACGTGACAGGAAGGGGATAAAAACATTTTGTGTTGCCATGGCAGCAAAATCGAACAACAGCACCAATCCTTGTCACTGATTGCTGTCTGTTTGAACGACTGTTTACTAATCATGGCAGTCGTTGGCTTTTGAAGACAATAATTTCTCTCCATCAAAAACCACGTCGTCACGACGCCATCTCACATCCAGCGTCCTTTTTCTCGGCAATAAGTCTGACAAGCTCATATCCAGAGCAGGATACGCAATCAATTATCCAGTTAATATTCAATCCCGATCGCAATGATTTTGATGCCGAAAATTGTCTACTTGATGGTAGATGTACTTTCGATGGTGACAATAAATGTTCTGCCAATGAGTAACGTTCAGTCCTCCCCATGCAAACCATGATATTAACAGTAGTTATTGCATACAAGACGATGCTGGAAAAAAAGAGTGTCTTTTCTCGTCTTTGTGTTATGCGACCGTAAAAGTTTAAGATGCAGAGCAGATAAGAGCTATTATTTCAATGGCATCACATTCTCTTCCCTTTTCTCCTGCAATCCAGAATATGCTCTCTCTGTCGCATTCATTGTTTTTTGTCCCTCTCATTTTTTTTTTTTTTTTTTTTGGGGGGGGGGGGTAATACGTTAGTTTGGTGATTTTAGTTACAGTGCGGTGTGTCGATTCAATACTGAATATTAAAAAAATGTCAGAGCGCACCAGAAGATAGTAAAAAAGAAAGGAAGTGATGAAAATAGCAACCCTATTTAGGCTTTACACTCACGTAGCTTTCAGACAAATCTAACCTATGATGTAGATTCCCTGTGGTTCCCTCTGATGTTATGTTAGCAGAATTGTAGGCACTAACTACCAATCAAGGGAACTCTTATGGTATGGTATGGTATGGTATTTATTTCCGTATAAAAATAAAAACGGGTGGATTGCCCATATTCAGCGTTGCCAACATGGCAACGCTGTTCTTCCATGGGGTCCACATACAATGAGTACAATATTATGAACACGTACAAAACAAATTATACAGACATGCAGGTGGAAACACATACAGTAAAATGGGAGAGAGAAAAAAGAACAACCGATAACAGAAAAGTCTTAAAGGCAATTAGATATAACAATGACCAAATCAGAATATGTTTAGATATAAAATGGAGTGTTTGAAAATAAAATCCTCAAACATATCTATGCAGTGAAAGAAAAAAACAGATTGTTGTAAAATAATTACTATGATAAATTTAGATAAAGAATACGTAGTAACGAAACAAAAAATAACTGGGGACTTGTGTTAAATACTTAGATGAATCTATGACAATTTAAGAAGAGTAAAATTCGTGGCAAGTGATATGTCAATTACGGAAAACTAAAGGTGAGGTATATAATGATTGTATCAAAATCAAAGAATAATAATTCAATTGATAAAAACAAATACAATTTGTAAAAAGTTTTAAGAAATATTTTGAAATATGGAATAAGTTGAAAAGCTGATTCAAAATTTCATATGTCATGAGTTGTTAGAAAAAACGAAAATAATAAGATATTATTATCTGATACGGATTGCATACAATGTATATACTTATTCACATGAGGTTAAAATCATATAGGTAAATGACAACATTTCAAAAGCAAATCCAAAAAATAGATAAAACAATTGAAAATTAATACTGGGCATGCAATCGCAACATTACGATGAAAAGAAACAAGTTCAGATAATATAACACCAAAACAGATTATATCACATTATATATACTTAATGAAAGACAATTGAGTAAGATTTGAATAAAAAGTAAGAAATATATATAACAACAGTAGAACACATCGAAATCTAAAGATAACTTCAAGAAAACAGTTGACTGAAACTTGAATAACAAGTATGACATAAATCTGAAAAAAAAAACGCAATTAGAAAATCAAATACGAGGGTTGTATTACAATAATTATTAGCTAGTAGGAAATATGAAGTGGTTAAGGTGAAGATTTGCACCGTATTTGAATAGTTTGAACATTTTACCTCTTGGGCTGAAAGGATAATAACAAACAAACAAACAAACAAACATATAAACAAATTTAAATTCAACTCTTACAGATTTAATGTTATTTTGGATTTGAAAACATCAATTGTAGTAAAAGATTTTATATTAGAAGGTAAGGCGTTGTACGCCTTCGCACCTCGATATTTGAAAGACTTCTTTAGGGATTCTGTTCTTGGTTTTGGTAAAAGCAGTTTTTCACCTATAGTCGGGAAGAGTAGTGTTGGGGAGCAAAGTCGAATTCACTACGTAAATACGAGGGAGTTAGTCCGTGCATAATCTTGTACATGAATATAACAGTATGATGTTGTCTTCTCTTTTCGAGGAATTTCCAGCCCAGTGCATTATGCATTTCGACGGTAGATACAGATGTTTCTGGCTTTACTCTGAGTATAATACGGGCCGCTCTATTTTGTAATTTTTGAAGTTTGTCAACATATTTATTATAGGCTGAGCCATAAATTATGTCGCCATAGTCAAAATATGGTAAAATAAGGGCTTTATATACTGAGTTCACCAGCGACTCATTCAACGAACGTCTCAATCGTCCAAGAAATCCTACCATTTTACCAGCTTTCTGAAGTAAAGTTTCAATGTGGTGATTCCAGCTCAGAGTTTCATCACAAATCAAACCTAAGTACTTAAATTTCCGTATTTGGTTTAATGGGGATTCATTTAAGACTACATTTAAAACATTTTGTTTAGCTAGCATGTGTTTGCTCCCAATCAGCATGCACTCTGTTTTCTTACAATTGACAGTTAGTTTGTTTCTGTTCATCCAGTTGTTTACATTCTCAAGATCTGAATTAAGAGCAGCCTCAATCTTTTTGGTCGATGAGTGTGAAAAATAAAGTACAGTGTCATCGGCGTACAACTGGACCTGGCATGATTTAACACAGTCTACTAAATCATTTATATAGATGATAAAAAACAAAGGCCCTAGTAGTGAGCCTTGCGGGACTCCGCACGTAATACTCGATTCCGTAGAAAGTTCAGAGTTGACAAGTGTCCTACAGACTCTACCCGTTAAATAGCTTTCCATCCATAGCAATGCTTTACCGCTAATCCCAATGTTTCTAAACTTTTCAAGAAGAATATCCCAGTCTACGGTATCAAAGGCTTTTTTTAAATCGACAAACACCGCCCCTGTGTATTCTTTCCTATCAATTGCGTGGAACCAATCATCCGTTACCTTAATCAGGGTTGTAATTGTTGAGTGTTTTGCACGAAACCCGGACTGTGCTGGTGAGAGGATATTATGTTTATGTAAGTATGAAACTATTTGTCGCTGGACGATGCGTTCTAAGATTTTTGATACACACGGGAGGAGAGATATGGGCCTGAAATTTGATGGAGTGTCTTTATCACCACTTTTATGTACCGGAATGATTTTAGCAATCTTCCATTGCTTAGGAAATTGGCCACTTATTAAAGAGAAATTCATCAAGTAAGTAATGCTAGGAGCTATTTCATGAGCACATAATTTCAAAACAAAAACCGAGATATCATCTAGTCCCACAGACTTCGTGTTCCTTAAGTTTCGTACAATATCAATAACGTCATTTTCATTAACAGGGGTAAATTCAAAAAATTCATCTATTGTCTTAGTGATTTCTTGAAGAAAAGGAGTATTGGGCAATTTATTTGCAAGATTGCTTCCGACCTTAGCGAAGAAATTATTAAATTTGTCTGCGGTTTTTGAAACACTTGCAGAATTTATTGTAGAGTCACCCTTTTTGTTAGGCACGATTGATTTTAAGGTTTTCCAGGTATTTTTTGAGTCATTGCAGTGTGCCAATTTATCAGAGTAGTATTTTTTCTTTGCCTTTGCGATCTCTGCTGTTACTTTGTTACGCAATTTCCTATATTCACACATAAGTTTATCATCATTTAATTGGCAAGCTTTCTTTTTCACTTTGTCACGTTTTTTCATGAGTTTTTAGATATCAGATTTCATCCAGGGCGAATCCCTATCCCTAATCCTCTTAGTTCGCATCGGCATGTGTTTATTTATTACTCTTGACAGAAGGCTCTGCCATGCGTCAACGGCTTGATCGATTGTATTGCACTCAGTAAGTTTTGACCAATCCTGTTCACGAACATCGTCCCTGAACTTGTCTGGATCAAGATTTTTGCAATTTCTAAAGGAAATAAGTCTGGAAGTTGAAGTTACTCCACAATTCCAAAATAAATAGCTTATAGAATGATCACTCATACCGTTGTGAGCTACACCAAATTTCTTTACCTTATACGGGCAGTTAGTAATCATATGATCGATTAAAGTTGCTGAGACGGGAGTGATTCTAGTTGGTGTGGTTTCGTTTATTTGCACCAAACCGAACATATTATTAATTTCTTGATATTGTTTACTCACAGCTGATAGAGGTTTTGACAGAATATCACAATTCGTGTCACCGACTAGCACTATGTCAAGACTAAGACCGTCTAGGTAATTTATGAAATTTTCATATTGTTTCAATACGTCAGCATTCGAAGAAGGTGGTCTGTACCAAGTTGAAAAAACCACTGGCTTTGAATTTTTCAGATAAATTTTGACCGAGACGATTTCTAATTGACTTATTACATCGTGATTTAGCTCTTCAAAATGGAGTGACTTGTGAATGTAGATCGCTACCCCGCCTCCATGCCGATTTCTGTCTTTCCTTAAAAGGGAAAAATTATCTATTTTGATTTCGGCATCAAATATAGAATTGTCAACTTTGGTCTCATTTAATGCTAGCACATGAATATTATTGCATTTCACCAATGACCTAATCTCATCAATATGTTTAAGAATGCTATTCACATTTAGTTGGGCAATTTTGAGACCACACCCATTAAATTCCTTATAGTTTGAATTATTAATATTTGATTTGGCATGACTAAATTGATTCCTAGACTTAGAAGATGGTTTTTCGACATCTTCTTGGTGAGTATGAAACGGCATTTGTTGAAAAATACATATATTACATTGCCAGTCGATAAACCTTTCCGACGGATCATCATAGCTCTTACCTAACACACCTGCACATATAATATGAAGCCACTGTTTGCATTTGGTACATCTTAATCCTTTCTGGTTGTTCTTGACAGGTTTCTTACAGGAAGCACATGGATATTTGCAAGTATATGACCTAGTTTCCATTCAGATATACAATAGTTATCAGATAAGTGAATAAGAAATGACATATAACCATTTACTCTGTGCCTGAAAGGGCATCTACGCACAATACAAGTTACCTGATGTACTGGGAAGCGAGATGATCACCATATGAGTGCTGCGGCCCATCCTCCAGTTACCTCGCCCAAAGACCCCTATAGCTACGACATGTGTACCTATAGAATAAGTCCTGACCATGCATCCATCCTGACCCATGCACCATTAGCAATCATAGATGTAAACGACTGTACGGATCGGGAGAGACATAGGGGTCATTACATGAAACACAGACAGCATAATGCCGAAGCAGACGACACTGTAGATTTCAACCAGAAAAACGCCACCCTTTGACCTTTGAGTGATACGTGTCAATATGACCCCAACCTTCAGGCGAGCGCCACTTTTCGCGATGCATATTGGATTTGAGTGTTGCGGGCATGGTGAACGAAAGGTCACGTCCATATTTCACCTCGCTCCTATATCTTCCCCGACATGCCGCGCCGGTATTTGTATGCCATTTATCGAAATTAGATTGACTTTAAAGGCAGCTAGGCAATCAAAATAGAGATCCACCCGTGTAACATTACTTAAACGATGCACCTCTATAATGCCAATCGTTGGCGGAATCCATCCACCACTACTGCGTTCCTTGGATATTCATACGCCCTCATAAAAAGTAGAACTTTATCCAGTCAAAATCAAGACACTTTATAGGAACAATAGAACATACTCGGAGCAAGACATGGCTAAATGTTAACTCTATGTTGCATTTGACGTCATAAGGAATAAACATGCTAATGTTCTACAGCACTTCACCTTATCCGGGAATCCTTCTTATGCCGTATTTGATATAATTTTTCATTGTAATATTCAGGAGATATAACATGATTACTCTTTCTATTTATTATCTCTGTTTTTATCCTCTGATTGAATGTTTTCATAAAATACATCTGACATTTCCTTCCTTACGGAAGGCAATCTCTGTAATCCTCTGCGAGCTAACGACAGAGCCTGTAGCCGAGCTGAATGCTCAAAATAATGACATACGGTCGCAAAAAAATATAAAAAGTATACGTTCTTGGACTCTTCGAAAGACGGTCAATACTTACAGAAATGAGTGTTCTTTACAGCGCATCGATCAACACAAGCGAAAACAAAACAAAACACAAGAAGAAGCGGATTACACGAACGATCTCAGATCCATCATTTATCTCTCTGTAAAGATATCGTAAAGATGTCAAATTCAACTAGTTATCATCATGCATTCTAAAGATGGGGTCAGACGGTGAAGAAATAAAACTTGTCTGCTCGGATGTCTTCTCCCGCCGGTTAACTCACCTGGTACGCCGCCTGATATTCAGTCCGGATAAGGATCAATTTTTCATCGTCGGTTAGCCTCCCCGTCAGCCGTCCCCATACCTTGCCGAAGTCGCACTCTTTACAGTACTTGGCCAGGCCTGCTACGACAGCCACCGCTCCCAAAGTCACGCCAGAAACGACCAGAGCGACGGCTATGACCGGCATTGCGCTCAAACTCTGAAATTGAGACAACATTAAACGGTTCCACTTAATAAAGTTTGCTTAGCTCTCATCACTCAGAGGCATAATAGATATGTAAAATTGAAAGGATATATGCGCATACTACTTTTCTTCTCTTGACTCTTTATTGAAATTGTCTTCAAATTGTCTCGAAAAATAACAAGTCTATTATCTATGAAGGATGGAAAACGGGTTCTTAATCATGCTATGTTATACGACAAACACCAGAAACAACAGCACATACAAAATAAGCAGTTCAACAATTATCCACCTCCTGTTCGTAATTTCATCTTCCTTTTGACAGTACTTTTACTGAATGCGATTTTCAAGGCTTCTCATAGATACATTGTATCACAGAGTTTAGAAAAAAAAAACCAGTCGTGACAGTTTAGTGCAAAGGATTTTTATTCCTTTTTTCGTTCTTTGCAAGAGTCATTGGTTGGCTTGCACTAATAAGAATGGCTTTCGAAGTCTCTACAACATTATTAAAGTCAAACAACAACAACAACAAAAAAAGAAATAAAATATAAGAAAAAAATCCTAAGGTGGGAAGGAGGTCAAAAGCTCATACAAAATGACCCACACGACAAAAACAGCGGTACATCGCTGCGATGCAACCACCAAAAGATTGCCGCCAGAGAGCACTCGTCTAGATATGAATAAATGCGCATAATCGAAGGAATGGATAGAGATGAGAACATCAGAGGTCTGTTTGTAAGACATGACACGTGACCAGCTGGTCAGACGAATGGGCAGGTATACCTCTTTGGACAGACATACAGGTTTGCTCAGGCAGGGAGGTCTAGACTCGACGGTTTTCATCAGGAACATATGATTGAACTCGCTGGAGTTTCAAACCATTAAAACCATGAACATGGTGCCCATCACACCTGAATGCAATTACACATAAAAAACACCACCAACAACAACAAACAGAATATATCTTTTCTGATGACATAACTGATGCCCTAAATTGATCTAATCTATGTAAGGTCACATGACATTTTTAGATCATGTTGGTGAGGCTAAAATGTACCTTCTTTACGCGGCCGTCCAGCAGAGAATTAACAATGTAACGACATGAACAATATGAAATTAATGCTTCTTGTGAAGTACGTCACGTGCACAGCGGTTAACCAGTCCTATAATCTGTGCACCTTCATAAGGCTGCCTTGCCTAGGACACACAGTACATTTATGGTGTGACTTCAAGAACACTAGAATGTTCAAATTAAGGAAATTTTGCGTCGAGTTTTTTTTTTTCAACTAATTGACAAATTGCTGTACATCGACGTAAATAAGCACCTAATCAATAATGTAGTGTTAAGTTAGGTAGTAGCTTATTGATCGTCTACTACTATGATTTTTCTTTTTTTAAAGATATTTTTCGATGTAGGGCAATTTGTCAATCAAAGTGTTATTGCTGGTACGTAGGCGTGTGTTTTATGAAGTTAAGTGGACCGACGTGAACCATTAAAAAGAAACAACAATGTTTCAACTGAATAAAAGAAAATTGAGAGAGAGAAAAAAATTGAGGTTGAATGATATCATGGTACAATATCGTAGAAAGGATGCATTGTGGCATGCAAAATTTCACATCAAGTAAAATGTGTTTTTTTATCATACCACAGCCATAGAAGGCATTATCCACGGAGAAACTTTTCTCTTTATTTTGCATGTGATTGGCGAAATGAAAATATGAAAAAGTCTGTATACGCGCGCGCGCGCGCACACACACACACACACACACACAAAAGCACACACATCCACACACGCACACACATAAGCAAGTTAAAGGTTATAATCAACACGCTCTTGACGTGGAATATAGTTGTAAAGTCGTTGACGAAAACAAACAAACAAACAAACAGACAAACATTTTATGCCATGTATAAAACCAACGGAGAAGTTGTGAAACGATGACACCATAGCCTCGAGACATTTTAGATTGGTGGCTGCAGGGAGGTGAGACCTCCCTGGTGACTGAGACTGCATACTGAAATTATGTGGAGTTTTGCAATCCCAAACCTTTTGAGATTTGTCCAATTTGAACGAAATATTCACTCATTTTATTTGACTTTTGGTCCCTATTCTCTACAAGTCAGCGCGAACATTGAGTGATGTTGCCCTGTAAGTTGACGGGGTTTGTCGAAGGCACGGATTGTTGTGAATTGATAGCGCCCTCATGGCACGGTGTATAACCTTCGTGTGTTTAGAATTAGGGCTTTTGCTATAGGGTTTCCGCGCTGAAAGAGACATTTAAAATCAGTAGATGTAGGTGAGTACTATCGACTTAAGTGATTTTATTTTTCTAATGGACGCCACGCGACTTGGTTGGAGAGCTCGTACAGTACCATTCTATTCTCTCATCAATCCAATCGGTATAGTGTCAAGACGTATTTGCCTGATGATGATGAAATTTGATAGAACTACCCTCTACACGTAATTGCTTTAGCCAAATAATGCATAATTGAGAGAAACCATGGCAACATGAAACGCCGGGCGAACGTGACCAGCGTACTGAAGCTGGGTTACATAGGCGCACCCTCCGGTGTTCGTCTAATTAGATCTTGCTCCATTAATTTCAAATGACTGAAGTGATAACACGTGAATATCGCTACCATCTCCCAAAACAGACAAATTCAGTGCATCAATATTTAATGCACGTTTGCACGTGATTGTTTGAGAGTTTCCCGGGGCTTCAAATTACATTCCGCCTCCTTGCATATCAAGGCACTACACACGTTGCTACTAATACGATGAAAGGGTTCTACTATGTAGCGTTGTGATCTAGGATCTGATGAAAGGAAAATTCGATTTGAGATTCAATAATTCGAACTCACTGTTAATTGTTAATATTGCAGGAGAACCTGCTTTACAGCCACTGATTATCACATCTCTGGGTTTATTATGTGATTGTGCTTTCGAACAATCAAGAGATTGATAACGTTTTGGGGGTTTTTTTCACAGTACTCCAAGGTATACTCACGATTGTCTCGACAGTATGATGTGAAGCGACGGCAAGCCAACAATTAAACGCCAAGAACAGCTGCACATGATGATTCTAAGTATACACTGTGTCTGTCTACATATTCTTCTGCTAAAAAGACGTTCGCCGATACGTTGGATAGCCAATTTGTGTCATATCAGTGCAATATTGACTGATTCCCTATCACATTAATCACACAAACACAGCAAACCGTAAGGTCCCGTTCTCATTAATCCTATGTGCGCCAGGGACTTTGGACAGTGGGTACAACGCCATAGAGTTTTCTACGCCAATCTACCGTACACTCAAAGCGCTCAAAGGGTTAAGTTGTCTATAGTGTCTGTAGAGCATGCATTGTTACATCAAGGACATCGAATAGTCTCCCAAGAGTTTAGCTGTTCGCCAAGCGTGGCGCTATCTCTCGATATAGTGTGCAACCAAGTTCAAGGTTAATAGATCGATATCACTGTACTCTTGCACGTGTGACGTAAAAAATAAGACAGACGATGGATGTGTGTAATCTTGAGGTCGACGTGAACTTAATGCGACAAGAGCGATCTACAAACTGTCATTAACACGATACCTCTATGCCCCCACCCCTCCCAGCAGTAGGCTCTAACATACATACGGTAGTGTAGAGCACTCTATACGCAGAACTTTGTAGTAATAGTAAACCCGGTTACAGACCGTCTTTTGAAAAGTGCAGATACATTACGACTGATTTATTCTACCTTCTAACCCGTAAATAACAGTATATATGGAGCCAGCAGCATGTGGCAATACCTCACTCTTAACGAGTGGCCCGCTATCCTGTGCTACAATGATGTGGCATAGAGTAAAAGTACCAATATACAAATTGCGTACATTGAGAGGGGGAACAGATTATGGACAGAAAATGCAAAGTCAAGACAAAGTAAGTGAGATATCTCCCCTTACTCCCCTCTTCTCATAATATTAACCCCTCATTCAGTCTACAAACTTATCCTGATAATTAAATGTCTTACTGTTGTTGTGTAGTATAGTTTAAGCAGTATATAGACGCAAGGCAGTTACAGTTAACAAACACTGTAAAAATGCACATTCTATAAAATAGATGACACTGCAAAATATTGGAAAGAGATAGAGTCGCTTGCAACTGTCTTCCAATCCGTGCATACAAGTCAAGATAGGCCTAGTTGAATGAAAGAAAAAAAATCTGACATTAAGAAAGTAAACGCAATTGGTGCTTTTTGTTTGTTGTTAGATCTTTGACATTAGTGATTTTGATGGGCAATCGTCAATATACTTTAGTAACCTTAGTAACAGTAACCTTACATTTGACTTAACTCTATTAAGCATCATAATTCTATTACCTTTTTTTTTTTTTAGAAAGAGACCAGTACAGATAAGGGAAATGTATTTTCACTGTTTGCATTAATTACGTGCGTTGATGCATAACAATTTGGATATAGGTTTTGAGATTTCCTACGTTTAGTGTGGGTTTAAAATATGCAAGATCATTAAGAAATGTTTCCCCACATTAATGTTACACGCCATTACTGTTTAGGGTTGAATTATTAAGCATTCGGCCGAAGTGAGTTTGTTGCTGTTGTTTTTTGTATTCACCAGAAGAGGAAGAAAACAGCGTAGCATGGTCGAAATGACGGCGTGACAGGATGCGTCAGTCCGCATGATTCGCTTATCTAATTGGTGATGGAGTAGCGGCAGACAGCCATGAATGTCACTGGTTTCTCTGGGAGAGAAGAATATTACCCCGCTGTCTCGCTTCATCTTCATAACCCACCTGAGTTATTTCTCTACGCCGAGATCATACAGCCGTAACTCTTGTTCAAATGGTGTGAGGTCCCCGTGAGTTGAGTGATATCATGGGTTATGATCGCTGCGGCGCAAAGTATAGGGGAGGTGATGGTTTTGGCGCAGTTTACTATTGTGCTAACTGTCAAAGACAATACCCCCTCTTACTTACGAGGCCTGTAAGGCTCTCCATATCTTCACTTCAGACGGTGGTGTCTAACATTTATAATCTAGCGTGGTGTAATATGTTTTGTTTTGTTTTGTTTTGTTTTGTTTTGTTTTGTTTTGTTTTGTTTTGTTTGTTTTGTTTTGTTTTTTTTTTGCCCGCCCAGCTTTGTAACGCGGAACGATCATTTATAATTATCATGTATCTAGATGGATCAAAACCACGGATTCGACGTTGTATATTCAAATAACAACCGGGACTGCAAATGTTGAGTTTGGAATGACCAAAATGCTACGACGTATTCAGGTCAGCCGTCCTTTTTAGCTAGACCCAGTCGATTCATTCTCCGCACCCTGGAATATGTTATGAGGGATAGTATGCCTGTGGCGTATATTAGTGACGTATCGTCTTATACCAGATAAATGTCAATGTACTGTTAGCCCCAGCCTGAGGTTACAATAATTAGTATCTTATGAAGCGCCTCTAAACGTATTATTTACAACAGGGCGAACAACTGACGAGGCGTTCTATAAGGTTTGAACAGTAGACCTTTGCGATTGATCATGACCTGTAATTCGCTGCTTTTATCCAGACGTTTCACTCGGTACTATGAGAATGAAAACTTCGAAACTTCTATGGCGCGTCATTTTACTGGTTCTATGACAACAACAACAACAACAACAACAACAACAACAACAACAACAACAACAACAACGACAACAACAACATCCATTGTCATTAACACCTTTAGGTATAAATGGCTAAAGAGAATAAGAGGAAAGTAAGATCAACCGTTGATGATAAAGCGAAATGAGGGGAATAAAAGAATATTGAGTGAACACATCAGACAAGCATGATCATCATGTAATGATTACTGGCGTGATACTGTCGGGATGGGGTAACGTGAACAATGCATACTATGTCACACGAGGCATGTTTTGGTATGAAAGGATGAGTTCTTTCTTTTTACAGTCATTCCCGTATGAGTTAAAACCATTTCATGTCCAGTAAGACAGCATCGTTTTGATATCGTATCAGTAAATTGTTGACAAAGTCGCTCATATTATGTTAAACCTTCCGCAGCCCCACAAGTATGACTATGGATGGGACTACTGGCAATGATAATGAACTTGACTTGTTGCCAAGAAGAGATTTTAATGCCGCAGTGTATATTTTACCCATGACAATAGCACGAAGCGATAATCGCGACAATCGTTGGCTAATTGAAGATGGGTAATTGACGGCCTAACAAGATTATCGCTGGAATCAATGGTTCGTTGCTGATTTAATCATTCAGAGAAGACGAGGGTTCGCACAGGTGTGCGAGTTATCTCTGGCTATCGTGAAATATCGTCCGTGTTCGAATACTGCATGTTTGTTTGTTCAACTGAACTGAACTAAAAATATAATATCTACATCGTGTGTGAGCGGCTTATGGTATGTTTCGGAACTGTATTGCTTTTTTTTTTTCGAGACAAACATGATAAACAGAGCTTTTTATCATGCATAAGTGCTGTTATAAATTTCACAAAATTAGACGAAACTTTACTTGAAGATATGACGCATTCTTCCTTTCTTCCTTCGGGAAAAATCGTTGTGCTTTTAAAATCCGACCCAAATCGCGAATATTCAACAAATAATTGACCCCCTACAAATTTTGGTGCAAGCTTATACCTCGTGCTATAGAGTTATCTCATCTTCATCCTTAGGAAGAAAAATGCTTTTGTTATTAAAAAAAAAAGATAAATCCACCGCATTGGACATTAGATTTGTTTAGAAAATAATTTCAAGCAAAACGCAAGATAATTACTGAAAAAAAACAACTAACCGCTTCCCTTTTTTCCATTCCCAGGTTGATCACAGGAGCGCTGTTTCTAATACCCAGTGGACACTGATCACCGAGGAACAAGAACATCTCTCAGGTCCATTTAGGAATACGGACGCCATTTCCGTTGCATCAAAAACAGCTGAGACATAGCCTATATAATTAGTTGCATATCCCTCGAGGGAGCCTCCAAGGCCGAAAGCAATATGAAATTACAACGGTTCTATTACGGCTCAATTATTGGCCGTGATTCCCTATAGACTTTTATGTTAGCCCACAGGTATGAATGATTCGTCTGACGAATGGGCGCAGAGTGTTTTGTCAACCATCAAAGGCCGAAATTAAAGGAACTATTTTCCCAGAGATGCAGATATCTTGAATGAATGCGTGTCAGAGCACCTGCGGCAAGAGTTTTTGACGAGCTTCAAGAAAAGCGAGTCTCGTGGTAAAGAGGTGACTGTGCTCAGGATCTAACGACAACGGCTCCAGGGTTCGATTCCACCTGACACGCGTATTTCTTCGGAGGAGATAATTCCGTTTCTGGTCCACATGGAAAGATAAGTGGGCCTAGGGGGCAAGAGCCATAATGGTACGACACGACCCTCTGACATAGAAGAAAGGTTACATTGATGAGGTTAAGAGTTCAGCGTCAGGATTGTCGAGACATTTCAAATAGAAGTCAAGACATGACGTCACGTGGGCCTACTGGGTCACATGACAGTGTCATAAGAAGCTAGGGAGATTGTGACTCTTCCATACAGATCAATTATTAGACTGGGATAGTGGGTGATCACTTATTCACGTGGAGGCCCCAGAATCACTATTGATATGATAACGATGTAGAGGGAAAGGTAATAGAAAAGCAAAATAAAGATCATAGACAACACATCTATACCATTGCATACTGTAGGACAAACGAATCGCAAATAAAAACATGCTGATAGTTAGCAAGGGGCTTAACCCTGTCCTGGAACATGGGTTTAATCTTTCTGGGAATCAGCTCAAGAAGCACTACAGTCACTGACATGACGAATCAATTGCTTAAAGGGGAAGGCTAGTAACTGATCAGTGGGAATCAGTGGAAATGCTGGGAGATGATTGTTCCAATCCTTATGGGATTCATTCAAGAGTTCATTGTATATCTATTGTTGTGTGAAAATGATTTGCTTCAGAACGGTCTCATATTCAAGTAATGTGCAGATTAATGCCCCGTCACTGACCAGGGACGCTAACCTGGAAGCATTAAACTGCACATTACTTGAATATGAGACCATTCTGAAGCAAATCATTTTCACACAACAATAGATATACAATGAACTCTTGAATGAATCCCATAAGGATTGGAACAATCATCTCCCAGCATTTCCACTGATTCCCACTGATCAGTTACTAGCCTTCCCCTTTAAAGGAGAGATGCGAGGGTTAGGGCTTACACGTTGCACAGAGAAATTGCTGTAAGTTACTCCGTAAAAATCTAACAAAGAAAATACAATTTTCTTATGAAAGTGACGTAGCAGTGAAAGGATGTGGTGACTCTCACTCTCTTCTCTCTCTCTCTCTCTCTCTCTCTCTCTCTCTGCCTTACATGCTATCTCTCTCTATCTCGTGATTACACAACCTACATTGTGCCTATCATGCTTGTCATTCAAGAACATGTACACACTTTTCCAGCTTTATATTATATTTCCGTTTTTTCGAAAAGATCTATATAGGACTACACGTATAATGTAAGTCGACCTTGCACAAGTACCGCGCAGGTGGAAATTTAAGCAAGAACAAAGCAGGTGACAGAAGTTACAAGGACTATACCTCTTGCTTTGAAGTCTGTCGATGTGAATATGCTCATTAAACGGCGCAACATGATAATGCCTGTTCTAGAAATGTCAATCGCTGTATACCCATCGTTTGGTCTGACCTTGTATGTGTGTGTGCGTGTGTGTGTGTGTGTGTGTGAGAGTGTGCGTGTGTGTGTGTGTGTGTGTGTATCTGTGTATGTGTATGTATTTAAGGAGATAGTTCGCGTTAAAGGAAAAACAATATTGTTTTTCTTTTCATTTACTCCTTAAAATGATTAATCTGTCCAGATATAAAAAAAAAATAATGTCGATTTTAAAAGAGAAAATAAGGAATTCATTCTTATCGAGTGAAATGCAGACATTGAAAGCCAAAACATCAGGATTTTCGTCTTATTGCATAATCGTGTGTGTGTGGATGTAGGCCTATGCATGTGTGTGTGCAATAGGTAAAATCTAATGGGCTTCCGCATCGTAATGTTAATGGTATAGCCCATGTCATCACCACTCTGTGAGGTTGAAATCCTTTTGAATTTTTATACGAATCTAGACCATTCTGATGCCAAAAAACTCTTGACATTTACCGCTCAATCCAAGACAACCAGCTGTAAACAAAACGGCGTGTCTTCTTTATGCGTCCTCATTAGCTAGCGTGAAATCGCTTGCAGACATTGCGTCATGCTAATCGAATCGACAAAATTTGCCTGTGGTACTTATTTCCCCCAATTTGCTTTCGCACTCTACACTGGTTAAGCAATTTACATGGCTGGTGAAAGTTTCATCGAAAAAGCATGTAAGCAAAGATACGTTATCATTTTCGTGCTGAAAGGTAAGTTGCCACTGGTGTAATAAGACATCCTAAATAACGAATGAGTTAACAAGCGCAGAGCCTTTAGGCAATGCGAGAAAATTGCTGAATAGCCCGGGGACTCAACGCGCTCTTTAGCAACGCTTACCTCTTAGTATTGTGTCCTTAATTAAGTTTCTCGGTTTACATGAATTCTGGATGAAATTGGAAGATGAGATGGAGAGAGAGAGAGAGAGAGAGAGAGAGAGAGAGAGAGAGGGAGGGAGAGAGAGAGAGAGTGGGGAGGGAAAGGAGAGATGAATAATGATGAGGGTAAGCAGGTAAGGAAGAGTGATAGAAGAAGAGATAAAGAGAAGAAGAAACAAAGAATAGGGTCCGTATGTGATGACGCATTCAATTATGTAGACATTTTTTTTTAACCCATGATAAATATAGCCTGTATTCTAATGTATACATTATACTTCTTAACCAGTTTATATGTGTGCAATGTATTCACAAATTTGCAATATTGTTTTGTATAGAGTAAACCCCTCAAGACCAAATTCATGGAAGGGGCAACTCTTCAAGAGATGTGAATAGATGAGAGGATAAAAGGACGAGGATAATTAGAGGAGATTTATACAGCGAAGAATTGGAAAAAGAAAATTGGGCCTGTATAAGGTGAAAGATTCTGAGAATGCATAAAGAACAATATATCGGAGAACCGACATCTCTCAGGAGACAAATTCGGTCTAGTTTTTGTTTCCCGAGTTAAAATTCATTCACTCTAGCGATGATAAATTCTGGTTTTACACCATTTCTGTGTTGTCACATCTATCCAGTATTGTTAGAGTAAAATGTATCTATCTATTTTGTGCAGGAGAGGAGGGATTAGGGAAATTATTTCTAAAACCGTATAATTTCTTGTGCCAGAAGATGTTCAAGTTGTCGGCAGATTAATGAACAGTGTATGTCCGAGACGAGAAAAGAATAGGGCATGGCGGCAAAATGGTTTTGTCCTCAACCACCTTGTAGACGTAGTTAGGGGTCCCCATAAACAGTAGGCACATACATTGTACTTGCATAACTTACAAAGATTAACAAGAGTAAATGGCAAGGATATTGAGCCACACGCCGCATTTTGCCAACCAAATCTCAGGCAGAGGTTCTGGAAACAGCGGCTATGTTGTGATAGCGCGCTACTTTTAGATCCCACGGAACTAAAGATCGTGTCATGACAACACGATGTAAGGATGCCCCCGCCACAGGGCAGGAGCCAAATGAGTGGAGAGTCGCTGGGAATTGATTAGGCACACATCACCCACACAGGTTTGAGGATGGAGCGCCTTCTCAGTCATTTCTAACTCCATTCTTTGACATCCCTCCCAAAGCCATTCAATCTTCTTTTATATCAACAAATTTCAATGGTATTGATGAATATCAAAGAATTTTTTTTAAGAGTATGACTTCTTATCTTCAAGAGTAAAAAAGAAAAAAAGTGTGGTTATACAAACTCCCGTCAAATTGAGAGTAAGTTACAATGTAAAAGCGTTTTTGTCTCTGTTTTTGGCACTTGAAGGTAAATATTCCATTCTGTCTTTCTTCATCCAGCAGAGATCCATTCACTCCACGTCATTTTTTAGATGTTTGGTTGATCTCAGAAAATGTCTAAAAATCTAAACTATGCGAGTTGATGGGTAGCTTTAAAATATGAGCATCTTGCAATTTTCGCAAATGTGTCTGATGTAGAGCAGTTTCGTGGCAAAAGATCTTAAACAGACCCGAATAACTTAAATACCCCTATTTCGAAGCGCTTGTCATCTCGTACTCTCAGATATAAATGTAACTCATATGCAACTTGTGAAGTCTACAGGTGAATTCTTTGTAAAGAATGTGAGGGTTTTACAAGAAGGTAATAACAATTGTCTGTCCTGTTTTTCCCCTCCTGCCTTCTAGAAATGTGCTGCGTGACATCCGCTTATCATATTTAACACCATTTCACATTCTTCCATCCTTTTCCTTTATCAATACCTGGAAAGTCACACCAGAGGGAGAGAGAGAGAGGGGGGGGGGTGGGATGGGGGTGGATGAGAGGGAAAGAGCGGAGTGGTGAAGAGATAGATGCATGGGGTACACGAGTACGAGTGGAGGTGGTTTGTTTGACGAATCAGCCGGGGCATAAAAGCGATTGTTCCACTTCCATTCCAGGTATTGCACTCGAAGCATCGATCTTCACGCAGAGATTGCGTGGAATGAGATTGACATAAAAACCAAAGCTAAACCTGTTTACCTCCTTGGAAGACCAAATAAAGCCAGGAAAGTGGGAAAGATAAAGAAAAAGATATAAGGAAGAGAACGGGAGGTATAGAGTGTGTATATATGTTATGATATGGCCCACATGTATTTGTGTGTGTGTGTGTGTGTGTGTGTGTGTGTGTGTGTGTGTGTGTGTGTGTGTGTGTGTGTGTGTGTGGTGTGCGTGTGTGTGTGTGTGTGTGTGTGTGTGTGTGTGTGTGTGAGTGTGTGTGTGTGTGTATGTGTGTGTTTGTTGTTGTTGTTGCTTATTTTTGCATTGGGGTTGAAGTGATGCCTAGTAGCCGTGTGTTAGCGTGAATAAGAGCTCGTATTGAGAGAATGACACGGAAATCGCTGGCCAGCTAAAAGCTCCCCAAAATGAAACAAAATAAAACACGGCAGTTTTGTCCTTTTGGGGGGAAATAATTTAGTGATTTTTTTTGATAATTTTTTCACATGTTGCACAACACATGAAATAAAACCCTATATTTGTATCCACATGCACAGCAATTTCTGTTGATCTATTATAACGCGTCTACCATTTTTATTGTCTTTTACCCCTCCCCCTGTCTCTTTAACAACACTTCCTTTCAAACACCAACAGCTCTTCAATTCAAATTTGCTCGGTTTATGTCTCTCGCTTCCGCACTTCAATCCCTCTCGTCAAGCAAAGAGAGCAAACACAAAAGCACACAGACCGACAGACAGACAGATACACACACACACACACACACACACACACACACACACACACACACACACACACACACACACACACACACACACACACACACACAGAAACTCACTTCCCAAAACCTAGTTTATTTTTACTGTCGAGAATGACAAAGAAAATTCTACCAGTGAAGATCGAAGAATTCCTATTTCCCTCAATTATGTACTCTTGTCTAGACGACGGAACCCGACAATGTTTGCACGTGGTACATCACTGTCACAATCGACGCCCGTACATTAGAATGGTAGGCTACTCACGAGTCACTGCTTATTAAAGTAAGTTGAGACTCCCCTCCCCCCCCCCCCCCGCCCCCACCGCTCCCAACCCCTCCAGGCAGTGCTTTTAGCCGCCTTCCTGATCACAAATCGACCAAGTTTTATGAATCATGAGAAAAGCGGATACCCTCGCTGTGTGATAACACGGTTTCGTCCCTCCTAAAATATGCTAAAACCATGAGCCCCAAATTTCCAGTGGTATTACAATGTACGGCACAAAATATTCATCAGCCAGATATCGGCTCAGTATCATCTCGGCCCCAGGCAATGCTGGCCCTTTGTATCGAGACTCAAGCCATTCCATTTCAATGCTCCCATACGGTAGATTATGTTTTTCAAACCCTGTCACACCATCTGGTCGGATGAAGACAGAGGGATGTAGTTTCCACTATTTTTTAATAAAAATGTCACGCTATGCTGAGTTATTGGCTGTCGGTGGGATATCAAATTCGTGGACATCGTATGTCTATTTTCTCTTCAATCTGACAATACGACTGCTGTTACATAACACTAATCCACACCAGGATCTAACTTTAAATCTTCTTTCGTCGTGTTCGTCATTGAAGAGAACCATGGCGCTAATATGGTCCGAGATGCTACCAATGAGAATTTTGGTACAGGATTATTACTGGAGAAGTTCACACAGTTGTTGTATACAACGTTAAAAGATCTTCTTCTTTTTTTTGGGGGGGGGGGTCCATTGTAAATGAAACAATCTCATTAAAAAAAATACTATACAGAATAAATTAGTTACGTATCAGAGTGATTAGTTCGAACTTCTGCCTGGTTTTGCCGTAAGAAATAGGTAAATGTATAGACAAATAACTGACTAAAAACTTGCTGGATCCGTAAATGCGATGAGGCGTGCCTGGGGGATTACCCAGTGTCTTTTGTGTAAATATAACAAATCTTCGTTTCACTGTTATCATCACCAATACTACATGATTTGATTTATTGATCGGGCAAATTATTTGCGTATCATTGTATGGAACGAATGTATAGTAAGAAGGTTGGTAGGAAACTAAGTTGGTTGAGAGGGCCTATGTAGAACAAAGAAGTTGTTGCTACCATTAACTCTAGGAGCTGGCATTTTACAAATAGTAATCGACCATAAGTTTGTTCAGTGCGCAGCTTACGACTAACCTTTTCAAGCGCAGTGATCGGGCATGCCTTCCCATCCTTCGTAATTCTTAAATAACCGCAGGTGGTGGTTCGAAGTTAACAGCCTGGAAAGGCATATTCGAGTACTAGGAACATCAAGTAAACAATCATTTCGAAGCTTCTGGACTTTTCAAGGCTTCCGGTCTTGAAGATACAGTGTTATATACTTTTCTTTCCTCGCTTTATATGAAATGAAGTATATATATATATATATATATATATATATATATATATACATATACACATATATATACACACATACACACACACACACACACATATATATATATATATATATATATATATATATATATATATACTTCATTTTATATAAAGCGAGGAAAGAAAAGTATAGCGATATGAAATTTACGAAAGAGCTTTTGCGCACGATTGTCACGTATAGACATTCATCACAAACGTTCTTCATCCCTCGGGCATTGCCTACGCTCGCTCAGGGCTGGAATGAACAGAGACGACAACGAAAAATGTAAATTTCAAGAGGAATGTGACTCCGGCAAATTCTAGATATGCGTGGCGTTAGACACACTACGGCACGTTTTCCCACATCATACAGTTTGAATGGAGTCTAGTCCCGAGGTGGACGTGGCGTTAGACACACTACGACACATTTTCCCATGTCATGCAATTTGAATGGAATGTGGTCCCTCTGTGCAGGTGCTGAGAAATCGACACGCACGGACAAGACCTACTAGAGCTCTGTGACTTGCACACTGAGGTGAGAGTCTTGATTTAATCGTATCCTTCAATTTTCGTAATGCAATCCTTATCGTAAAAGATAGAGAAAGAGAGAGAGAGAGAGAAAAAAAACTGGTTTAGATTTCGCCGGACACAAAGGAGCAGGCAGAAGGTGCTCGACTCGGAGTACGTATTTTTATATTTCGCCGTTACGATCCTTGTTCGCCATCTTCACGTTTCATCACAGATGCTCGACATTCCAGTATCCTTTTAAATAATTCATGGGGCATACAATATCCACCACTTGTCTATCGCTTGCTTCACGGCCGGCTTCATTTCCAGTCGCCATGGATACGTCCCTTCTGGTGACGGATACGTCTGAGATCCGTTTAAAAAAAATAATGTTCAGATTTGGTAGGTAAAGGGGAAAGATTTTATGTATAAATGTCAAAGGTGCAAGCAGAGGGCGATTTGGCATTTAGTGTTTCTAGAGCACTCGGCATGCTGTTTCAGATGACAAAGTTTTGACAAGGAGATGAGGCACATGTCAAACTGGCACAGAACAGAAGGCAGAAACGTCATTCCTCGGAAGTAATTAATAGCTCTTATCCTTCACGCTACAACGGTTAGAAATATTCGCTCTACTTACCTCGCTTCTCACAACAGCATGCTCAGGTCACTTTGATAGATCTCCTGAAGTGAACACTACTGAGTCATATCTGATACACATGGTCATAGTTATCTCAACCCATGGTTTACAGAACAGAGTATGTTAGTGTGAAACCTTTGGTAATCTTGAATTTAAAGAGTTATAAATCAAGTTAACAATAGAAAGATTAGTATAGAATGCCGCCAACTTTTCCTAATAATCCTTTACGCCGTAGAACCAGCTACCCCTAAGCTAAAGTAATTAACAACTATCCAAGGTAGATGTGAACAGACCTATCCAAAACTCAGTTCAGTCTTATCTGGGTATCACGTGATCTGTGTTTCCTTTGGTCCTGACGAGTTCATACTATGTTAACATATCTGGCAACATCCCCTCTCGTCGTATCCAACCTTGATTCTTGTATGAAACAAAAAGAACCACAAGACAAGTTTTTGAGATAACAGATTTCATGAGTAGTTTGAACAGTTTTTTTCTTTTTGTCTTGTTTTCTTCTGTCCACGACTAATATTTACAAGAACTGGTCATAAAAAGGATGACTGGAGTGCAAGTCATAACCGCTCTCTATGTTATCTTAAATGTGAAAAAAAAAATTATCACATTTCTATCCACATGAGCAACAGGATGTGTCAACAATACGTCTAGATGAAATCTACCCGAGTCTGTCACAAGATCCTTGCGCGTAATTAGCCTTCATCTACAATTTAATTTGATTTCAGCGGACAATCGAAATGAAATAACTCAGTTAAAAGGAAGGTGAGATTTCATAATTCCATCGTAGGGTACTCAGGTTAGCTTCGCTGCCTCTATCATGAATACATGACTCAAGGATAAAGGAGAAATGAACATGATATGGAGTCATAATCTGCCTACCCTCAAATCACCTTCCCTCCATTCACTCCCCGCCCAGCCCCATCCCTTGCCCTATCTTTTTTAATGCCATTCAAGTACAACAAAACGCGCTCTACAGTCCCAGATACTCCCACCAGTTGAATTGCATCATCACCCGCACTTTTCCTTTTGTTTCACATCATCGCATCTTTGAAGTGGTTGTCATGACGACCGTAAGGGGAGCCTGAATCGGAAATCGATGTGTCGCTGGCCTCGAGGAGAAGCAGTCTTTTTCCAGTCGGCTTTGGTTTTTTAAAAAAAGGAAAAAGATTCGACCAAAATCGGAGCTAGAGCAGTGATACAATGCTTTTTATAACTAAAAGAACTTTAAGTTTCAGACACTCTCATCTGATTTGGTAACAGTGGGGTTAATCTTGAGAGAGCAATGTAAAAAATAAATATCAAGCACAATAGTCTGCGGTGTTTTGAATCAATAGTCAAATAGTGTGGCCATTCAGCAAGGCGACAAAAACAGCTTTTTTAGCGCTTGTGTATACAATGTCCAACGACAGCAAGAGTGATAACCCTACAGCATCGAGTACTACTCAGTCGCGTGTCTGTAAGGAGGAGTAGAGATTATAAAAGGTGTGATATATTTAGCTCTGAGGAAAGAAAAATTAAGAAGATAGAACAAATGCTTTAGAAGAAGTCATGAATATTTCAACATTCTACTACGACGGGAGATTTGCAATAAAATATCAGGAATGATTGCATGAATCCATTCCAGCCTATACCTACAGACGAGCAAAGACACCCTCTAGATAATTCGCTCTAAAACGCCGCGAACTTCCCGCATAATGTTCTCATAATCAAGTATCACATCTCAATAATAGTACTCCAGAGAGTCTCTGAAACTCAAGATCTGAGTACTTCAGCGACGTAGTTTATGGGAAAATGGGTATCATTTCCATACTCCTCAACTATGTTTTGCTGTGCGAGCCTGCTGGAGATTTTCGCACGTTTCGTCGACGAGTGATTCGGAGGCGGGACCCCATGATATGGCAATCAATTTTGGCGGCCTCAATTTCCTTTAGTGGTAAGGTGTGCGTGACAAGTGAATCACTGAGTAAATAACCCTGACGGTGGGGGCGGGCTGGTGCGTGCGAGGCAGTGCATGTATCTTATCACGAGATATTTCTTGTACATCTGACAAACAACAGGCAGACAATTAGAAATGTACAATTTCTAATAATTAAGCAACGGCAGAGCCAGGGGACTAATATGCAAGTCACATAGTTAACTCAGACGCGGTGTTCTGCTTTGGTTTCTTTTCTTCTTGTTTCTTTCTTTCTCGTAACTGGTTTTGATTTTCATCACGTTGACCTTAGGCAGTTTATGTTGTTCAAATCTTTTAGATTTTTTGTTTTTGCCTGACTTGGTGTGATATAAATGTTGTTGCTTTCTGTGTAAAATGACTAAAAGAGCCACAATCATGATGTTTTAATTTTCTCCTCCAAGCTATGACTCATACACATAGGGTTTGCATTTATTGCGCAACTCCGCAAGATGTTCAAGTTGGTTTAAATATAGAGACAATGTAAAATCAAACAAACAAAAGAATAATGATATACATCAAACTCGGCCCAAAAAAGAAAAAAAAGTTAAGAATTTTAAAAGTTTGACACGTTTTCATGATACATTGGAAAAGGTTGCAACATGGTGCAAATTAGAAGAGGCAATGATGCCGTGGTTTCATCAGTCTCTCAAACTATTAATATATGCATATTTACATCAAATTTCATTTTCTTTTAACATAAATCCAAGGGGAAGCTTATTATCTTTGAATCAAAATTGTTGTGTTCCAAAATCGTATGCAGCAGCAAGGGTATTCCTATAATCTATATAGTCTACCTTGATGCCTTTCACTTTTATATCTCCCGGGGCATTCATTATCAATAAGTCAATACAAGGTCGGTAATGATTTTGCAAATGACAGTCTACTCATTAAATTTAGAGTAACATTGTACGACACATTTATCATTTAAGAGGCATAAACGTCTACTGCAGGTTGGACTACGTAACGTACTCGTATCAACTGTTCATAAACGTTGATTTATCTGATTTTCCAAACATGAAAACATGATTCCCTACCATTGACTGTGGACCAATGCATTCATTGAGAAAGAGCAAATAATGACACCAAGCTTCATATATTTTCATCCAGTAGTATAATCCTCTGTATCTATGTGAAACTTAAGTCGGAGAAAATAATGCTTCTAAGTTACAGAAATCACCTGATGTTGAAGTTAGTTTGCGAAGCATCTTTATAGAATGTAACGGAGATACAAAGGCGACCCCCAAGCTATACACAGAGATTTAGTAGGAGTTAACGGCAAGTTTAGCTTTTTGTTACCAAACAAAGAGGAGAGCTTCTCACATGTTTCGCACATACTACTGTAATGCAATTAGCCGTTCTTAAAACTTGTCAGGACGATAACTGGAGCCTCATACAAAATAATCTCGTACACATGAACAGTATCTAAAAATAATGTGTATTCAGATGCTGGAGTGTTGTGAATAAAGAGTTCAGTTCGGAGGTGGCTTTGAATAATTAAAGGAAGGTCGTGATAAATTGGCTACTGCGAAAGGAAAGATCAACGAATAACAATCTATGACAACAAAAGTGAACGCAGCACTACAAGCCGAACGCAGAAAATGAACATTTTCCCCAAATTTAATCTAGCCCTTATTAGCTGCTCATATACTTCGCCAGCCATTTGTCAATTAGCCGACAGACTGTGTGCAGAGCCCGTATCGTCATGATTCCAGCAACAGAAGTCTCGACATGGCATGGGGTTGGGCGAGGTGAGGAGAATTTGTTCCTGGGGACTGCATTAATTATTATCCCGTCAGTGGTTTCGACTAGTAAAAAAACAGCTTTGGGTGTTATTGCACTCTCAAGGTGAGCGGGTGCGATGAAGAGCAGCCGCCAGGAGTGTCGGCGATGCGAAGCACGACAAACACCGGACAGACGTGTGCACTTCCGTTTTAAGGACAAGCTGTCATCTTTTGTATTTGAACTTAATGACGTGAAAGTAAACATACCAACCTTTCGCTTCCTTAGAAAAATCTTAGAGCTCCTGACTTTAGAAATAAAATTAGCAGTTTTTAATTTGTTTAGGTTGTTGCTATGAGACAACAACATCCATCAAGTTGTATCATAAGTCTCATGGAGAATGCACATACATACTGAAATAGGTTCATTTACTCAACAGCAACACCATCTCAATCATAAGAGGAGAAGATAAATGGCGGCCCCTGCTGAAGACTGCCGAATTCGAGTCATATTTCTGTGAAGCACTGTGATACATGTTCACGCATCGTAAGATGGAAGTACTATAAAAGTACCCATATTGCATTTTATAAAATGGGCTCAAGAATGTAGCCAATAGGAAGCGCTGAAATGAGTCACATGTGCTTCCTTTATTCTAGTCCCATTGCACTGCGTGTTAAATCCTATTGCCGATCGTCTGTGCGCGCGGCGGCTCCTTTTGCATGCATACGCGCTGTCAATCCTGTAAACAACTTCTAGTTCGGGCTGCCGGCCGGCCTTTCTTCCCTTGTGCATAACATGTGTGGCGTACGTATACTCTACTATACTTACCTACACTTTGTACAGCACAGTAGACCAAGCGTTGTGGGACCGGACGCGTACATGGAGTCACTTTGAAGGGCAAATCCAACGATTTAGCAGGTTAATTCTCACGCCGTTTTCAGAGTATGTTGTCTAGTAGGCCTATATGAGGAGTCTATATCAAGTCTTTAAGGTAAAGGGTGCATATTCTATGTAAAATAAGTAAGTTTTCATGCGGGAACTTAAGTGTCCGGAAACCCAACCTCCCACCATACTTAAATACTGTATGTGCGGGATTTCCGAGTGCGACGTGCGTAAATGTTTGGGACGAACATCTTCGGACGTCTTGACCCACAAAGGTACGTGAAAAACGCTGAAAAATGCTGTTAGTTTTCGAATTTTCGACCCATTTTATAAAACAAATGATGCACAGGATTATTTCGTGGCGTTAGCTCACTCTCGGGTATTTACAATGTAGTGCAACATGCACTCGGCTTCGCCTCGTGCATGTTTCACAATTGTAAATACCCTCGAGTGCACTATACGCCTACACTAACGCACTCTATCCTGTGCATCATTTGTATAATATTGTATTGTATTATATGGTATTGTATTGTACTGTATTATATTGTATTGTATTGTATTGTATTGTATTGAATTGTATTGTATTGTATTGTATTATATTGTATTGTATTGCGCTGTAAAAGTGGATATTTTCGCGCGACTAATTTTTCGCGCTTGGCCGGGTAAGAAGAGTTTCGCGTGTTTTTAATTCCGCGGAATCAAGTCATCACGCACAGGAACATATGGTAAGCAAAAATATTCGCGTGCTTTTATTTTCGCGCTAGTTTCTGGTTGCGCGAAATGCGCGAAAATTTCAACACCGCGAAAATTTCCACTTTTACAGCTAGTATTGTATTGTATTGGATTGGATTGGATTGGATTGGATTGGATTTCAGACCGACAGGGCTCAACAAGTTGTGTTGATAAAGAGATGTATTATAGACTCTACTCGTACTCAAGGGACGCTATCGATGTGTTCTGGTCTATTGCCAATTTAGACGATTCGCCTGGGGAGCATTGTTGGTTTTGTTCGGGTCTTGAGTAAGCACGTCCTAGATGAGACGCAACGATTCGTATCCCGATTGCTGGCTAAACCTCAAACCTATCTCATAACATCACTGTCTAATAAACCGACTTCTGGGAGAGCGACGAGCCACGATATCCGGTGGGACTTGTTCTCCGCCGAGCGTCCAGCCATTGTTTGTCTACGTCTGGTTCTCCGCTGGACCCTCGCTGTTTGAACAGCCACTTGAATGCGGGAATTCAGCGTGGAAGGCATGAGGTGAGCGTACAATCGGATGACATCCTCGCTAGAGATGGGGTTACCTAGCAACGTCGATTGCCGATGCCCCGGGAAAAACGGATTCATGCGCCGGGCTTAGCCTTTCACCAGACTTTCAATTCTCTTAGGTGGGTTAAAAGAATACAGCATATAGACGCAATCTCCTGTGTTCTTGATCTACATAATCTTCGTTTAGGGAACATTATTCTGATAGTCATTCGCTTCCTACGCTGCATAAAAGTGTATCCATGTATTACATGTAACAAGTAAATGTGTGCTTGAGCTCACTATATGTATGAGGTCGTGTCGCTACACCATTACTTATTCTCAATACTTTCTCTCTAAGTTGTGGTGTAGTGTACTAAAGTATCTGTTAAATTTCGGATGTCATTTTTTAAAACAATAATTAGCCTGGTAGAATGCTACCAGTCCCTATAATGATCCCACATAATATTCACAAAAGGACTGTCCCTTTCTTTGTAAATGTAAAGAGCATGCTATTTACAGCAAATGACAGCAAATCCCGCCATATCCGATTTACAAGGGGCATTCTCTCCCTCTCTCTCTCTCTCTCCCTCTCTCTCTCTCTCTCTCTCTCTCTCTCATTGACTATCGACTGTCATTCACATTGTGTAGTTGGAAAAGTTAAAAGGATTGCACAGTTTCGGTTGAGATGGAGATTGAGGTTTCTAACGTTTTTTTTTTTTTTTGATGATTTGTTTTTTAGATAATGAGTAACTTCTTATGAAACGTTGAATAGCATGTAATTCTACGAGGAATTCAAAGTTTATTGATTGATGAAAATGAGTTTTGAAATTGCCGAGATATCCAAAATAAAGCGATTCTAAATTAAAGGTGGGACCCAGCTTTTTTTTAGGAGCGCTTTGTTTTACTTTTTTTTTTGGTATATCTCAGCCATTTCAAGACTGACTTTCATCAAATAAAGAGCTTGCTTCCAAAAGGCGCTAAATCAATCATTTTTCAATGGATTTAGCGCCTTTTGGAAGCAAGCTCTTCAAACAAACTTTGAATTCCTCTAGAAATTGTATGCTCCTTAAAGGGTGTGTACAGTTCTGGTCGAGGTGAGGATTTAGCTTTTAGCATTTTGCGAGATATTCAGAAACGACTCGATGAGATGTCAAAGAGCATGCAATTCTAAGGGGTATCAAAAGTTTATCTGATGAAAATCGGTTTTGAAGTGGCCGAGATATCCAAAAACAAGGTGAAACAAAGAGATCCTAATAAAGTTGTGGCCTGCAGTCTTTTATTATCATCACTTTTTTGGATATCTCAGCCATTTGAAAATCATTTTCATCAAATAAACGTTGAATCTTTCTTAAATTTACATGCTTTTTCATATTTCATAGGAGGTTTCTCATTATCTCACTTAGGAATGTAAAAAACATGAATCCCCACCTCAACCAGTACTGTACAGCCCCCTTAACATTTCATAAAGTGGTTTCTAAGTATCTTGCAAAAGGTTAAAAGCTGAATTCTCACCTCAACCAATACTATACCATCCCTTTAATGCATTCTGAGCCACCAAATTCCGTTTCATTTCATTACATCATCTATGCCAGTATTCGAGCATCCTTTACAAAAGGGGCTATCTTTGCAGAGCCTGCAAAATCTGCGCGTGCGTATAGAAACCTACCCACGGCTAAGGTTAACTTACAACATAAAAGTCAAAATCGATGATATTACACCCGTAACGTAATCATATCGATTATGCATTATTTTTGAACGCAATCTATTCACACCGATTCCAAAATCTCATTTCATTTTTTCCCATATTTTAGGTGAAATGTCTCATTAGAAAATGGGATCAATGCGGTGAAAAGAAGCTCGAAAACTTCTTCAAATGCCGCTAGAAGTTATACTTTCACGACTGTCAGAATATCTGCTGTAAGCCGTATGCAAAGTGCAGACGAGAAAAGACAGTGCTCTGTCGTGCGTTGTGAGCATCCTTCACTGAACATCAAGATGGCACGTGCAAGGGAATACAACTAGGTTTAGAATTTGCGCCCACACTTAACGCCTTTCGTCTGAATGCATCGACACAAACGCACTTAGCTTGTTTCTAGTCGATTGAAAATTAACCTCAAGTCGATTAAGTCTGGTGTATTAGGAATTCCACACACACGTTGTCCCTAGCTTTTAGACGTGGATGCATCGCCTAGAACAAAGATCTAGACAAAAATGTTTTAAACAGTCGAAGTTCGATCAAGCGAAATGTGACAAGGCACCAGTACAGACTGCATTGAATAACTTTGTGTGCACTCGCGCCGAACTCTATGACCGCGAGCTATTTGTTTGTTGTTTTGTTTTGTCTTCTTCCACAAAGGGTTATTCCCTGAATAGGGGATATCTGCACGTTGAATAAATACGGTCAAGTATGCCAGCATTAATGGTTCTTCGCCTTTGACGGTTTTACGGCTTGATGCAGATTACTCACGACACATTAATGCACACAGCCAAATTGCCATGACTTCTGTATGATTGCAGTGTCTTATCCATCCCCCCCCCCCACCACCACCACCAGATTGTGCTCAGTAGTTCAAAGTAAACACCTGCCTCCTCAGCTACAACCCCCGGTTGGCCCCCTAGCTGTGACGATTCAACAGTTTGCAAAATCAAGAATTGACAATAACAGATGATGATGGCGCATTGCATATACATAAAACATGAGACAAAAACAAGCTTTAGCGAAGTGTTCATTTCTCTGTGAGCCTGGCAGTGCTTTGTTTGAAAGTGTATCCAACAAATTTCTTGTCATAATCAATGTACTTCAAAGTTTGTTTATTTGTGGACGTGAAGTTAAAGTTCGTCATTCACCTTTTGATGCACTTTCCCCGTTTAAAATTGTTTTGTTTTCAATCCGCTGCCTTCCACTGACTACTAGTATATGGCCGATTCAATATGACATAATCTCATCATCCGCGCTCTTGGTTCAAGGAAATTGGGCGAAAATGAAACCAACGTCGGCTCGGGTGAGGAAGCTCTATTGATTTGATTCTACGTGGCAGCCGAGCAGATATTAGCCGGCAAACGATCCAACTGGCCGAAAAGACCCGCCATTATCACTGGCTCGCCACTCCAGCACAAACCTTTAAAACGTAATGTAAGCAAATTTATAGGTAGGTCACATCGTGGTGGCTGATTCAAAACAGTCAACATATAGGTGAATGATCATAGTGTGTGAAAAAAGTACACGCAGTTGTTTTCTCGTTAAGCCAGTCCATATCATGTCGAAGCTAATGGTGATGCATATAATGATGGAGCATCGCTGTTCTAGGCCAAGGTTATCATGGTGATAATTGCGTTTTTCTACGGTGCATGTCCATGAGGAATCATTTGTCATATACCATCATTTTCGTGATGAGGACACTGTACCGTACTGATATCAAAAAATATATACAGCCTGTACACACAATCACCTACAAGTGCTTCTTTCCACCTATTTCCCACCTTATCCGACTGTCCATTTCATGGTGGATTTTCAGATTTGCTTTGTTTTTTTAGTAGACTGAAAAACACGGAGAGTGGGGGATAAGATCAAAGTATGCTCCATGAAGAAAACGAAGTTGAAATTTCCAAACGTTGTGAACTAAACCAAAGTGAGATAATTATACTAATATTACAGTGAGGATTTATGATGGCCCATCTCCACCAGTCTCATTCTTTCGGTACCACATGAAATCATCAACACAAAGCTCAATTAAAATGACTATGTTTTATCATGTTTATGAAACTCACACTGAATGTTAATCCTTACTCTCATGAAGCCGATTTCACAGCTGTGTGAATTAAATATTTCATAGCTGTGTGAAATAAAAATGCACTGCATAAATCAATGAAATAATCTAAAAGTTATTATTAATTTGCAAACCAAGCAATACATTGTACTAACTGCAGGGTGACTTGATTTCAGTATCCCTGTAAAATACGTCATATCTTCTCCTTGCAATCTTTCTCTTCTTCCTTTCTGTAGATATCTTGATTTCCATCTTCTGATCATTTCGTCATTCAGTTCTTCACCTGCTCATTTTCCTTCCTAATTAACTCTCTCCTCCCGTCTTCTTCTTACCTCTCCTGCCATCTTCCTTCCGTCCCTCAATCTATCATTTTCCTCTCGTTGTTTCCTCCTTTCTCTTCACTGTCTTTTCCTTTTCCATCCCTTTTTTAGTCCTACCCTTCATTTTCCCTCAGATACCATCACTTTAATCGTGCACCCGAGGCCTGACACAATTTTTAAAGTGTGCATACATGCGACATGCAAGTTTAATGACTTCACTGAAAATCGTGTGTTGGACACCGTTCGCTGCCCCCAGGGCTTATCAAACATTTACCACTCGTTGCCTAGCAGCATGACAATGACACGAGAAAGTGAGAGAGAAAGATAGAGAGAGAGAGAGAGAGAGAGAGAGAGAGAGAGAGGGAGAGAGATAAAGAGGAAGAGATATGAAGAGAGAGAGACACTATCCTGTGTTCCCTTTATCACGCACACCGTACATCCAACTATATATCATGTATTTCTTCTGTTACTAATACTGTGTTCTTCTTCAGCTTTAGTAGTCAATTAATTAGTACAGCAGCTGCATAGCGTGCGGTTAACATGATGAGACACTAAAATACGCTTTAAAGCCATCTCACTTGCACCGCTCGTTAAAAACTGGTAAACAATAGCAAAATGATTTTCAAATGAATAGCAGAAATAAGACTGAGAGATAAACCCGATATGAGATGAAAAGGCGAATAAAGTGTAACACTTTTCAACCATGCATGGTGAAAACTTAAGAAGTAGGCCAGGAAATAGACCAGGAATTAGGTCAAATAATTGAAAGGAGACATAGGAATATAAAGAATAAAGAAAAAAGGGGGAAAGAGAAAAAAAAAGATAAAGAAAGAAGGGAGCAGCATTTATCCGGACCCAAAGAAGACAACGATTAATGCATGAGAGGATACAGCAAAATCTTTAAGAATCAGCGGACCAACTATCAAACAGTTGGCCAGTGCTTCGGGGTCCGTCTCTTTCTCTCTACCGGAGAACCAACTTATTAATGATCATTCATTATTTGTGGCACTCGCGAACGTAATCCAACCCGCACTAGCTTGCAAAGGATTCCGAGCGTGAGGAAGAACGAATACGGAAAGTCACCGAGATCCGCACACCTGGGACATACGAGATCTCATCCTTCAATCTGTGCGGGAATATCGCATGAAAACTTCGTAGAAGTTTTGGGGTATGGCAGGAAAAGGACCTCCCCAGCACACTTATAATATCAAACCACCCTGAAAATACGGTCACAACTCGATGAGGAGTTCAATCATTTCATTGCCCCAATTCGGTCTCTCGGGCCAGCGGAAATTTTTGATCCTTCAATAACTTGGTATCCTTCGATAGGTTTTTACTCTCTCCTAGCGCAGTTCATCCAAATAGGGATGCGTCTGGAGCAATCCTCACAGTATCTATCTCACTCCATATTTCACAATGCATCAAGGACCTGTTAGAGTACGAGATGGGTTGGTTTGCTTGGCGTCGGTGAAGGCAAAGGGTTAGATGGAGTCATTGTGCATGGTTTGACGGACGGTCATAGAGTACACAGAGTTCAACTGTTACTCCAGTGGTTGCTTGTCTTTAAGCTATACGCTTATGAATATATTGAAATAGTAATCACTTTATATTGAATTAGCCTTATATCAGAGAGGTCGGTACATTTTCGCTTGGGGGTTTGTAAAAGGATGCATCGTTCTGTCTGCGATTTTATGCTGTGGGTGTGTTTATTTAGATTTTTCTTTGTCGCGTCCGTTCGATTTCATGAGAGAAGAAACCAGTAAATTTGGGATTCTTTATTCCTCCATTAACCACAATCTATTCACAGTGTTTTGCTCACAGAGAAATTGCTTCTCTTGGTGTTACATAGAATGAAAATTGTGTGAATGTGATTGTGGCATAGACCGACTGGAATATGTGAATTTTCTTTTGCAAGAAGTCAAGTGTGAAGCTGTATTGATATGCATGCCGCCTCTTCAGTTCATCTAACTTCCATGATCTCGCCTTTGCCTTTGAAGAAGGAGAAGGATAATAACAATATATTTTCGTCAATGATAATTCAAAACCTTGTAGTTTCTATGTGTAAATCTTGTGCTTAATAGTAATCATACTGAATGTCCAGTCAAGTTTCCGTTCAAAAGCTCCGAGCAGATAAACTTACAATACTCACGATCTACTTGGAAGCAAAGTCGCGAAAGGATTCTATTGACCCATTAAGTTCCATCATGCAGAAACAACATTTCTGTGCTTTAGTGACGTGATTTTGTTATATTCGCTGTTAGTATTTCATATGTATCAATGGAAATCTTTCAATCTTTTTCACATGTACCTTTGTTTGAATTACTAAATTAACGACTGATCCACTAATCAGTTGGCGACATACTTTTGCAGATTAAAGGAATGTTTCTATCGCAAATTGCCAAATTTCTGTAAGTTTTTTCCCTGATATTTTGCCGACTCAATGAATAGAACCAGTACCATCCATTTTTTTTTTTGTACAAAATAGGGTACGCAGTAAAGTCTGAGGGCATTCCATGAATCATTTGTCAGATATTTTTTCTGACAAACGGTTATAAGCTGCTGAAATCTTTGCATGTGATTGGCTGAGAGCAAATTTGTCCGACATTTTTTTTCTGGACAAAATGCTTCATGAAATGCCCCCCCCCCCTCCCCGAGTTGCAGACTCAGTGAGAACAAGATACTGATTTTTATTTCTGCAGAACTACCCCATACAGAACATATCGAGGTCGTGTTGAACCGTTCCAAGCTGTTTGGTGTTGTTTGCTGCGGATAGAAAATCCACTCACGCTGGCGGGGAAATAGAAATGGCATATCTGTCACGCTTCACACTCATCCTTTGTGCTCTGTCGCAGATTGGGGGCTTACCGAAGAACCAGGTATAAGGGATTTTTTGCCTTGTAAATCCCATCGTAGCATGGCAACAGGATTGTACCGTTTTATCCTCCACGAGACAAGGTGGGATCTGATTGCGAAAACATTCAGAGTACATTTTGAACAACAATCGGCTATAAACCAATGTGCATATTATGTTACGTTACAGTGGTTTTTCTCTTCGCTCGCCAAAATGGATTTCACGATATTTGCGCTGTATGTCTGTAGACAAAGTGAAGATTTGATTTAAGGTGAAGTGCTCGTAGATCAATGGAAGGGCAATAAGAAGGTAAAGGGTGAAATAAGGAAGAGAAACAGAAAACATGCGTCATCCCATGCTTCCATGATTCCTCTCGGATGTTTTGGGTAAAGATTGATATTGACTCACTGGATACCCTTCAATCAGACAAACATTTTTCATTAGCCAGCAAACATTCACAAGGTGTTTGGATGTGCTTCCTCATATTTCAATTGATTCTCCTGTTTTCACACAATATGAGCCCCGTCTGGTCTTTCTTACATCATCCCTTCTTTCACATCTTCTCTAGATTGCGTCAATACCGCCTTTTGTCAAATCACATTAAAGGGGATGGCTAGTAACTGATCAGTGGGAATCAATGGGAATGCTGGGAGATGATTGTTCCAATCCTTGTGGGATTCATTTAAGAGTACATTATTTATCTATTGTGTGAAAACTGTTTGATTCAGAATGGTCTCATATTCAAGTAATGTGCAGTTTAATGTTTCCAGGTTAGCATGCCTGTACAATGACGGGACATTAAACTACACATTCCTAGAATATGAGACCGTTCTGAAGCAAATCATTTTTACGCAACAATAGATATATAATGTACTCTTAAATGAATCCCACAAGAATTGGAACAATCATCCCCCAGCATTCCCACTGATTCCCATTGATCAGTTACTAGCCATCCCCTTTAAAAGAAGTATACCATGCAAAAACAAAATTATTCCCACACAAGTTTGTCTATACAGTTACATTACACATATACTCACATACATATAAACGTACGCACACACACACCCACCCATCCACACGCGCACACACACACACACACACACACACTCACAGGGGCAAAGAATGACTCCCAAAACCAGGTTCACTAGAATCCATTCCACGTGTTTGTAATTTCACGCTTTGTATCGAACGTGTGGCATAGGAAGCTCACACTTGCTGCTTCGCTGCCTTACACACCATTCTCTGACAAGGCCATCACGTTGAGTACCACGACACTCACAGAAAGGGGTATGTACTCTTTACAGAAAAGGAATACAGACTAATATCTTTCAGTATGTTCATCTGAACAATCCCAAAGTTGTATTTCCTAGGCTCTTCTTCTTTCCTCCCAGTGTAAAATCTTCTTTCTCTCAATTTCTTTAACAATCGCCGTGTAAAAGTCTGTCAGTCCGTCCGTCCGTCCAAGACGTTTCACTTGGTTCCCCGTGTAAATCACTCGCGCTCCGTTTCCTTGAGACGCTTCACTGCATCCCTTCGGCACGGTGTCTTCTCTCTCACCTCTAGGGAGCTTGACCGCACGCCGGCTGCACGCCGGATCACCGCTCCCTCGGAAACAAGCTAATTACAACTCCAGACAGAGACTTACATGGCGAAGAGATATGGAGACAGAGAAAAAAAAAAGATAGAAAGAGAAGAGAGAGAGAGAGAATTAACCCAGCCCTCACATACACACTAACACACACACACACACACACACACACACACACACACACACACACACACACACACACACACACACACACTCATTATTCGCATGCATAGATGCGCACATAAACACCGACCCTAACACAAGGAGTAAGCATCACAGCAACTAAGTAACAACTTTCGATCCTAACTGTACGATGATCTATGCAACCATATTCTAACCACAGTGATAAAACTCTTCACTAGACACTGATCGAAATTGTCGTCATGTTTAACACTTAGCGCTGTGCGGCAAAGGCACATTACCTACACTTAATGTTTTGCTTAACCTTTTTCTTTCATCGCACATGAAGAATCTGACGTCTCATCACACATTATGCCTTAAATCTGTATGACATATACATTAACTCGATAGTATGAATATAATAACAAAAAAGTGCTTAGGTGAGAATGAATTATCACGGCACGTGTGTAGGAGCAAAAAGAGTTATGTATTTCTAATTCCAATGAATTATCTTGAAAATGAGGCTAGATTCCTACATGACAACTATATTTCACACAGTCGGTTTATTAAGGGACGTCTTGGAAATGAGGTCGTATTTTGAAAACTGTCTGTATGTATACAAAAAGTGTTCATAACTTCAATCTTGTAATTGAATTAAGGTAGAAAGAACACAATGATTTTAGCGAAGCAGCATTAGCATTCAAAACAATATATTGAGCATAGACCTTATGCAATATTATTATTCCGATGGTTTATTCTAACGCATCCGTTTCAAATTCTTTAATACTGTCGGGGTTCTGCAGACAACTGACTGAGACATTGTAGCCAAGGATTTCTCGGGTAATCTCAGAAATCAGCAGTCATCGAAGAATTTCTTCTTTGGGATCTCTAGGGATAAGGAAGAAATTAAAATGGCGCCTGATGCCGAAATGATGAAAGACACCGGTGTGGAAGGTCGAGACGGCGATCATGTCGGGGAAGCTTCAATGAGCATGGTGATCCTTACCTCTGGAATAATCGCAAAATTCGAGAATACCTGGAAAGGACTATAGCCAAGTGGTATAATATTGCTGTATTTTATCTCTTTTAGGACATTTGATATGTAGTTTTTTGTGCTCTTTGTTCTTTGATAAAACCATTTTCACCTAAATTTCGCTTTAAACAATGAGAAGTACACCCTCCCATACACACACACACACACACACACACACACACACACACACATAGAAATATATATATATATATATATATATATATATATATATATATATACAGTGTATATATATGTATATGATATATATAGATATATGCATATATAATAACTAAACACAATATACACAACGGGTGCCATGATTATTTGACATCGAAATGTTTACAAAATTTTATGTTTTGTCAGCTTAGAAGAAAATTCTTTAATCGAAGTCTGATGTTGACCTTTAGAGGACATCAGTATTTTGCGACAGTCTGACGCGGTGTTTTTAAGATAAAGGTCTAAGGCTACACCTGTTTCAACAACATGTGATCATGCATGGTGATCACGTGCAGGATATAATGACAGTACTCCAAATAGGAGCAATGGCTCCCAAGATGTAGGGTTGGCAAACAAACAAAACAACTCAGGTGCAGGAGTCGGGAATGACATATGGATTCGAGGATGGAAATTTGTCGGAAAACACCGTTGTTGGAAATCACTCCGCCCATGGTAGTGGAGAATTCTCAGGAGAAATATGAGAAATGAGCGAACAATGGGTATTTTTTGAGGAAATCCACACACTGAAATGAACAAACACACTGAGAGTACTGTAAATGGTACCCATGGGCAAAGCATCTTTCTGCTATCGGAATTTTATTGGTACAGTGCACTACCGTTAGAACGAACACGGTTATAATGTTAATATATAATTCCAGTTACAACGAAGTAAATATTCAGGCCGCAACAGTATCCGTTCTATATTTGTTTTGTGTTTTTATTCTTGTATGCTCGGTTATAACGAAATATTGATATAACGAGAGAAAACTGCCGGTCCAGAGAACTTCGTTATAACGGGAGTCATTATCACTTTTCCAAATTGATGAAATATTTGCGTCGAGTTGTTATTAGTTGCAATGAAAACAACTCAACGCAAGAATTCCTTCAATTTTAACAGTTACGCAGTACCCGCTGCATGCATCCGGTGATCAGGAGGTCGATGGTTCGAGTCCTGCTCCAGTATGTATTCCCATAAATTATTTTGTTATAAAATGGCTACTATACTAAAACACTGACCAATTGAGTGCTTATTTACGTTAATGCAGGGCAATTTCTGTGGAAATTATTACTTTTTGTTTCTTGTAAAAAAAAATATGAGCCTTTCGTTGCTTGTTGATAATGTGGGGGAAAAAATGATGTATCCATACATCAAGGCGATAGCCGTCTTCCTTTTCTATCCGAGAAAGAATGTGTACCTGATTAGAACACAGAATCATTAGTAACCAAGCAAGGACTCGGCAACCAAATTTGCTTTAATGACAAAGATTCTCCGATTTGCCGACTAGACAGGGATGTTAGTACGTATAATTATGATAACATTATGTGAATGAATGACTTAAACTATAGTTTCAAGAGATGGATAAAGGGTTAGAATTTGTAGAATACGACTCTTCATTATTGACCTCCATAAGTATAAGGCCTAAACAACATTTTGCAAAATTGTTTCTCTTTTCGAAATTAATGAAATCATTGTTTTTGTCATCGTTATGTATGTGACTCCAGTATTACTTCTAGAATAAAACCGCTGTGGATAGAATATCAACAACGCTTGAGGAAATACAGTGCACTACCGTTATGACGAAATCCTCGGGACTGGCGGTTTTCTGTCGTTATAACGAAATTTCATTGTAACCAGATTGAAATTCTTGACAAGTCTGCGATGCGATCTATAAGAACCAGCTATGATGATGATGACGATGATGAAGATAATAATAACAATAATGAAAATAATAAAAATGATAATAATAATAATAATAATTATTATTATTATTATTATCATTGTTATTGTTATTATTATTATCATATAATTATAATAATAATAATGATAATAATAATAATAATAATTACTATTATTATTATCATCATCATTATAATGAGTAGTCGTATTTAGATATAGATGGTAATTTTGGGACATGAATTTTGATTCCGATGTAACGAGAATTTCATTTTTACCGTGTTTGTTATATCGGGAGTACACTGCAAAAGTGAGTCAAATCAAACAGTTAACACTCATCGTTCAGAATCCTTGAATTATATAAATGGCCTCCCCAGTTTATCTCAATGTTGACCTTACTGATAGACCATGATTATGCATTCTATCAAGCTACGATGTGCCATCTATATCCTTTCTGTCCTCGTGAAATTGCATTTTTCATTTAGTTAGATTGAACGCTCTTCTCCTAATCAACTAGAGTGATGCTCATTATTCAAAATGCAGGAAATTTCTACCCAGATCACTCATGATAGCATCTTTTCCTGAGAGTAATTTCTTGAGTGTTACCATAATAGCGAGTGTGTAGAACGTCATAAGGGGGGGGGGGGATAGAGTTATATACACATATTCACGTAAATTGAGTGTACACAAAATTTCTAACGACGGAACAGAAAATTGTAGACAGTTTGTGATATGACGATTAGACACTTTACGACTTCTCAAAGTCTACTGTGGGACGAACAACTGAATTTTGATTAGAATACTTACAGCAGCAGTGACGTTTTGCCATAATCATTTATCACTGTTTATAGTTTCAGAATACTCTTGCGAAAATGCCGATTTGCACTTTTTTTCAAACTTTACTGGTTTTATATGCCTTTTCTTTGTGTGTGTTCTCTCTCAGTGTAGTAAATGTGGGATTACGGACTAACATGCAGACCGTATAAGTATAGCTTCGATCTCCAATGGGTGTGGGTTGACGTGTTCATTTTTCTTTAACTTCCATGTAATAATTCAAGTTCTTTATGTATTGAGAATACACTATGGTTAGTTATCATATATAGACCAGAATGAAGAATTCATTCAAAAGCAACGATTTTGATTGTACATATATATGTGTTTATAGTTATATATACACACACATTTATATACATTTATCTCTGAAACTACATATTTTTCATGCATTTCGAGAATGATGGACTACGTGTTATACAATCTTGTAAAGATCATGATAATCTCCGATACCTCGCGTTAAAACAAATAACTTAGTGTTCTCAAATGACGCGAATTTCTGTCGCCTTAAGGTGTAGCACTCCGCTTTTTTCCATACTTTGCGTCAGGTTCAATTTCACACATGTCCGATGGAAGCAAATGAAGCGTCTTCGAGCAGTCATCACTGCTCAAGTTAAAAAAAAAAAACACACACACACACACACGTACAACAAAAACTTCAGTATCGCAGCTAATCCATTGCTTGCTGGTTAGAGGTGGACATGCTGCGTTGCAGGCATTGATTAAAAAAAAAGAAGTGTTTCTCATCTGCCCAGATACATTCCTAGATGTGATCAACAGTTGGATACAAAATAGCAAGCTCCATATGGGTGCAAATCAATATCTACGCTCACAAAAGTTGACATATTCATGTCACGTAGCCACCACTTAGGATGAGGATCAATTATCATCATTACATTTCTAGCGCAGGTGGTTTGGGAGCTGATTGAGAAAGCGGGACCCTTGGAGAGAGTACGAAGGACCTCGTCGTATGCGATGTAATCCACCATCACCTCGCTTGATTGATAACAAATATCTACCGACTAAAAACAGAGAGGATCGGTATACCTCTTTCTGTACTTTCTCTCTCACACACCTCTGTCTTTTTCACAGCTGACATTTCCTCTCCTCTTTCCCTCTCTCAACAGCCATGCAGTACTCTCTCTTTCTACGTCGATGAAGGGCAATTTCATCCCATTTGGTTTCGATTTTATTCTTACTATTGATACTAGAAACAGGAAAAAAAAATATGCGTTGCGCTTTTCCCATCTAAACGCCCGCTTTGCAAAAAGAGACAAACAAATTCTTTGACAGTATTAGATTCTCGCTGCTTTTTCCACAAAGTCATGATAAAAAGGACGGCTTACCTGTATAGTGCGATTGGCACCTTCTATTTTCATGTGAAAGAAAGAAAAAGTTCAATTATTGCCAATACTGAAATTTTACTGTCATTTTAAAATTCATGATCACATAAGATGATCATATACTAGTTTTGTACTACACTTTATAATCCTTTTATTATCTATTTCTTACAAAATGATAAATAATGAATGTGTGATGTATACTTGTTTCGTATTTTGTTTCGAATTCTTTGGACGAATGGAAATCTAATATCAATTGAACCGAAACCGAAACTGAAATTATTTTTGCACTATTGCAGTGATACGTCAATTGTAGTTTTGTAAGCTATGTATAAAGGTATTGTAGTAATGTGAGTAAGTGAGGGGAATGCACTATACAAGTTCGCTTTTTAGCAGCCCCTCAATTTTCATTTCCATCAAGTCCTTAATGAAACAAGATGTATTATATGTTACAAGAATATACTAACATTTTGACGTTTGTATATCACCTATGTATATTGTTTGGAAATGACAAAAGTAAAACATGAATGAATGAATAAAAAAAAAAATTGAATACTCAACTCACTTGCACCAAACCCAAATTTACTTTGTTTCTTAGGTGATCGATTTTCAACACTTTGACACTATGCTGCACACATAGGTAAATAAGAACATTTCTGTGTTAAATAGTTTAGGTGCCATTTTCTAGCACAATAGCGGTATAGCAATAGCAATTCTAACTTTGACATTTCTCTCTGTCAGCAATCAAGTCGTATCAAGAATGAAGACTGGCTGTCACTAGAGATACATGAGCGTAACTATGAAATTTGCCTGAAAATCAGAAAATACTGAAACCATCAATATAATGCCGTATGATGTTGATTTAGTATTCATTAAGGAGATGTTAGATTAAATCAGTTCTTCAAGTAAAAAAAAAAAACAGCAAAGTTGATACGAAAATGTTACTTTGATTAACTTTTCAAAGCGAAAAATAAAATGATATGCTCCTGAGCGCAAGGAACGCAAATGTGCCGACGCCTTGATGTACAGGAATCAATTA